>NC_140811.1:15907500-15937500 GCF_050613455.1 Vespa mandarinia
AATATAATCGATAAATTAATATCTTACCGTTTAATAAAATATTTCATTTATTTTTATCATAAGCAATTACTTTATCCATTAAACAATTACAACGAACCCGAGGGAATCCTTTTTCCTCTAATAAGAGGATAGATGTTAAAAAAAAAAAAAAAAAAAAAAAAAAAAAAAAAAAAAAAAAAAAAGGAAGAAAAGAAAATCATTTTACTTCATTATAATTTTTATCCGCATAATTAATTAAAACTACGTATTTAACAAAGTATCAAGTACATTTTAAATTCAAACATTTCCTTCTACATTAATGATTATTCTCTTATAATATAACTAAGTACAACGAATGAACGATCATTCCTTTAGATTTAATTCTTTCGAAATACTTACGTTAAGTATAAAACGTTCGTTTCTTAAGAATAGAAAAATAACTTCTGATCTCGATTTCTTTGATTGGGTGTGGTCGATAAACTAGGATATTACGTAGCTTGGATCCTTTCGATCCTCTCTCTGAGTGGCATTAACCTTGTCTATCCACCGATGCCGATCGTGTTGGCAGTAGCTACGGATATCTGCGTGGATACGCGTTAACAGGTACCACCGGCAATCACCGCAATAATGGCTGAAGTTTCTTGTGCGACCGTTAGGTATGGAAGGTTGGTAGAAATACCTAGTCTATAGGTATGTGCGGTGTACGCCATAGGAAAGGTACGGAGTAAAGGCGCGGATAGATCTGCCGTTGTCAGCATAGTTCATTGCTTTCGCCGGAGGAGAATTCTACCTTCCAAGCCAGGAGAGAGGAGTGCCCGCAGGTTGTTGATCCTTTCTTCTTCTTCTTCTTCTTCTTCTCCTTCTTCTTCGTCTTCTTTCTCCTTCTCCTCGTTCTTCTCTTGGACTACACCCCACCCGACCCCCTTCAGCAGCCTTCTATATAATCCACACGCGGTGCAGCGTACCTTTACAAGATTATTACTCACGGATGACAGGTAAAAGGCGCGTGATCGCGCATGCACCAACAGTAGGTGTGGTAATCTTCCGATCGAGCATGCGGGTTCTGGATTGGAGACGTATTTGTTGTTCGCCCTCTATACACCAACCTGACGCATCGTACGATTTAACCCTCTTTATTCTACGTATCGTTACAGATCCTCGATATTCTCTATATTAAAATGGTATTAAAAAATTAAATGATATAATTGGAATCACCTTTAACATTTATATCGTTAATATCGTTATAACGATTTGTAACGTGAATATCTTTTTCTCACAAATAGAATAATAATTATTTTTAGATTTTTAGAATTGATTAAGGGAAAAATTAAACGTTGCGATAAGAATTATGGATCATTATCGATTATGTCTATGTGTGGTTTTTCCTATAGTAATGTTTGCACGTTTTATACGTATATACTACACATGCATATTACGTGCAAGTCCATTAAGGCATCTACCGGATGCACTTCGACATCGCAGGTCGCAGTACGTCGTCTGCGACTGAAAGAGAGAGAAAAAGGAGGTATGCTGGGGAGGGGGACGGCGTAATCTGAACGTCCAAAGAGAAGGAGAGATAAATAGATAGATAGATAGAGAGATAAAGAGAAAGAGAGAGAGAAAGAGACAGAGAGAGAGAGAGAAAGAGAGACTCATGAGTTCGACGAGTTCGTCGCACAGACTTCTCTCTCGATCTACTTCAATTAACTTTATTAATACTTCCGCTTTCGCGACATAATTCGACTTACTTCGCTCTCATTAATTCTGCGACAAATACTATCTCCTATTGAATATTTTTTTTTCTGTTTTCCTTTTTTCTTTTTTTTAAAGATCTCTCCAAGAATAGCGAATATTTGTGTTGGTGAAAATTTCATAAGAATAATTTAAATAATTTAGAATATAATAAAAGGTATATTACAAAATAACGGGATACATACGATAGATATGTAGATATACGATTATTACATTTTTTTTTTTTCATATTCAAGAAATAATGGAATGATCGTCGTGAAGGTGACACGAAAAGAATAAGGGATTCGGGTTAGAAAATTGCAATCTCGAAATTGGATCGTATCAGAGGAGACACGTGCCGTCGCGAAGGGTGGAAATTCGCGAGGGTGGATACGCACGGAAGAAGATGGACCCTAAAGGTTGAGTTTCTTCTTGTCCTTCATGGAATTCGCCAGAGAATAAGGAATCGAGGGACGTTGGAAAGGGTGAGAGTAGGGAGTAATAGAGGAGGAAACTAAAAGGAGAAAATAAGAGTAAGGAGGAGGGAGATGGAGTCGAGGTGCTGTAGAATGGACGGTAATTGCGCGTTGCACTCGGTCGTTCTATATGAGCGATCTCGAATGATTTAATGAATATGGCGGTCGGTATTCCCGTCGTCGTCGTCGTCGTCGTCGTCGTCGTCGTCGGGTCAAAACTCGATATGTTCTTTCGTTCGTTCGTTCGTTCGTTCGAATCGGCGTTTCAGCCTCGCGAAGACATATTATCGTCCCCTGCATCCGCCCCCTCTCACCTCCCGCTCTTCCCCCTACCTATACCCCTCCCCTTCCCCCTTTCCTTTCCTTTCCTTTCGTCCTTCTTCTCTCGTAAAGCTAATGGTACGAACCGGTCATTGAGGACCAGTCGATAAATACCTCGAGACTGCGTAAATCCACTTTGTCCCGCGTGTCTCGCACGCCAGGATGCGAGCCTGTGCACCACTGAATTATGCCCTCGTACGTCGATGAGAAAGAGAAAGAGAGAGAGAGAGAGAGAGAGAGACAGAGGGAGAGAGAGAGAGAGAGAGAGAGAGAGAAAAGAGTCCTGCGAGACTCCTTCTCTTTTCTTCTCGTCGATCGTGCAAAGTACCTTCCACGCGAATGCTAACTTCAAAGGAAAAGAGTAAAGAAGGGAAAGAAACGTCGCAGATTATATGTTCCTTTTATTGCGTCGTTTGTGCACGCTTTTTTGTCTCGATATGTTCGAAATCAAAAAACGAGACTTTCGAGGCTAACCCTTCGCGTGACATTTCATTTTTTATTATTATTATTATTATTATTATTATTTTTTGTTGTTGTTGTTTTTTCTTTTTTCTTTTTTCTTTTTTTTTTTTTTCGCGTTTAATTCGACCAACATTTTCATTATTAGATTTATTTGCTTTTCATAATACGCAATCGATTCCTCAAACGTCTACAACGATATATGTTCCGTTGTAATGCAAAACGCATAATCTTATATAGTATGTAGTCGGTATCGAGTTAAGAAAGTTTGTGCTTTCGCAATGTTCCACGCGCTGGACGAATGCCACTGACATTTTTAATATATTGATAATGCGTGAATCATAACGATCATCACGAGGTTTCTATCACGCTTGATAGAGAGAGAGAGAGAGAGAGAGAGAGAGAGGGGGGGGGAGGAGAGAGAGGGAGAATTTAAAAATATATATGCATGTATGATAAGAGGAGTTATGTAGTCTTTTGAAGTGAAGACAGAATTTGCGTGGGTCCTAAAATAATCCTTTGATTTCGAATATCGGATTTATCGATTCGTGTCGCCTTCCATCGACTTGTCTTTTTTTTTTTCTTTCTTTCTTTCTTTCTTTTTCTCTTTCATTTGGATAGAAGATCGTTATTTATTATTACGCGATTCGTTGATAATATTAATAATATGAACCAATGGACATTTAAATCTTCGTTATACGTTCATTATTATTTAATCATTTTTTACCTGTTGTGTGGTTAGACTAATCATATAAAAATATATAAATATGTAGTTAGAATAAGAACGATAAAGATAGGAACGCGTAACAATACGAACGTTCAATGCGGCCATTATCTAATTGATGAATAACTGTGTGTCTCATACGACATAGGAGATTCAGCGAGAACCTGCTGATATAAACTGTTGCAAACGCAAAAGAACATAGTACGATAATGTTCGGACACAAACAATAGGGGACAAAGGAAAGTTACAGAGCGCAAACATCAGTCGTAAAATTTTATCTTTCGATCGTTATGCCAGCTTACAGTACATTTACATCGTTTTAACCGCGTCATTGTATTAAAAAGTAAATATTATTTTAATTTCTCATTAATAGTAAGAAAGAAGGCCGGTCTCGTCGTCGTCGTCGTCGTCGTCGTCGTCGTCGTCGTCGGAGAGATAAGAAAACGTCGCGGTCTGTGGGAAATAGAAAGTATGCGTGCAGATATAAATATCTACGTATGTAGGCGAAAAGATGAAAATTCATGGATGAAAATATATAGAAGTTTTATAGCGAAATATGATAGAAGAGTGGAGAGTGGGAAGGTGGAAGGGTGGGAGGGAGGGAGGTATGGAGAGAGGGCGAGAGAGTAAGGCGACGGGGAAATCTTAAGCGTCAAGATATTTCGTAATTATCAATTGTCCTTATCCCCGATGCATGGCGTTCATTTAAATTTGTTCATTCAAGGATCAATCAGTTAACAGCGATATTTCTCGAGATCGAAATAAAAACTTGAAGGGGTAAATAAGTGGATGCAGGTAAAACATCGCTATCGGAGCGGTCAGTTCGAAGAAGAGTCGTTGAAAAAAGAAAGAAAGAAAGAAAGAAGAAAAGAATGGTGGGGAGGGGGGGGGGAGAGAGAGAGAGAGGCCATCGCAAGGCAAGAATAATGAGATAATGATAATCCGTGGTAAGGCGAGTAGTAAGCGCGGCAACGCGACTGCCGGCCCGTGCTTGCCCCTTTCGCTCCAACTATTTCGTTTCTTCTTACCTTCCCTACCTACTTCGTCTCCTCCTCCTTCTCCTCTTGCGCTGTGATTTTCTCCCACCATGACGATTTAACAGAGCACTATTGCCTCCCACTCTTCGACATGGTCAGCACGATGCCTCGCGTGCGCGCGCGGACGAGTAAGAGAGAGTGAGTGAGTGAGAAAGAGAGAGAGAGAGAGTCAACCTGTTTTCATCCCTACCACTTTTCCTTCTATCCCTCAAACCCCCTTCTTCTTCCTTTTACTTCTCCTCCAACTCCTACTCCTCAGCAGAGCTCTGTTCGCGCATGCGTACGTCAGGGCGTGCGTGCGTTCGACGACGACGACGCTCGTGTGCGCGCTGCTGCGCGCGCGTTCCTGTAATAATAATAAGAAGAGAGCGACTCTATGAGGAACCAACGGCCTCCGACCCGTTCACCCTATGCTAGGTGGAGCCGGTCTGATATTGTACCCTCAGTGGTTCTCATCTCGTAACATTTCATATTAAATTTTTATACAAACAATTTATCGTACAATTTTTCTCTTTTACAGGCTTATTACATTTTAGTGATATTATTACAATATTGATATTGAACATTTGTTATATCTTTTTCATCTATTGACAGTGAGAAATTTTTCAAAACTTTTCATACGATTTCCATGATATATAACATCGACAATGATTATAAATCATTGATTTCAATCGGATCTTATTAGGAATTTTCTTATAAATTTATTAGAAAAAGACTCTCATATACGAGTTTTATTAGACGTATTATAAAGAAGTATGATAGATTGAATAAAAATATTTTTGAAGTTAGGATCGATAGGGATAAACGTTCGTACATCGTTTAAGTAAATATACGATATCACGAAGAATATGATTGTAGTTTGAATAAATTTCTATATTCATGAGAGATGAGCACCGCTGCGGGTGTGACCGTGAACGAAGAGGCAGGAAAGCAAGAGAGCGTTGTGGGGCAGTATCTCTGTCCTCGCCCTCTGCCTTCTCCCGTGCCCTCCCTGCTGCGATTTCTCCTTTCCCGCCCCCACCGTGTTACTCTCTCTCTCTCTCTCTCTCTCTGTCTCTTTCGTTCGCTCATTCGGTACGAAACGAAGTGGACACTCAGCGAAGCCGAGTCGAGCAGTGGGAATAGTGGGGTGTTGAGGCACGAAAGGGGAAGTTGGCGGTACGCCGATAGCAAAGCTCCAGAGGGATGAGGAGGGGAGAGAGTGTGGAGGTTCGTTTAGGCTTTACGTGCCTCCGAAGAAGAACGGAACGGAACGGAACTTGGCGGTGGGGGTGGGTAGGTCACTCTGGAGATCGCCGAGAGATGACACCACCGCGCCCACACGATCCACCGTGCCGCGCCCGCAGGTGTAATGTACTGACTCTCGCGCGCACAAGTATATGTATATACGTGCATATGCATGCGATACGCACACGCATACGCATACAGACATACACATACATACAACATATATATATATATATATGTGGACAGCAGACAAACAACACACATACACACGAAAAGAGAAGAGGCAGCCACAGCCACGCTTGCGATGCGTGTGCCACCCGTTGCCGCCTTCCGTTGCTTGCCCTTCTCTCTCTTCCCCGGCTATCTTCTCGAGTCTCTTTCCCTCCCTCCCCCTCTCCCTTTCCCATTTCTCTTCCCTTTTACCCTTCTCATCTCATCCTCCTCCTAGTCACGACTCGGCACTCGAGTCGGTCGCGCGCGCGTCCGTGCGCGCGCGCCCCACCCCACTCCATTGGCAGTCGGCCCGCCGGAGATCCTGCGGCCTCGTGTTTGCTCTAGGAATACGAATACGACTACGATTACGCGGCAGCGGCTTGCCGTCACTGGCTGCATGCCGGCAACGTCGCAAATCCTCTCCTTCCCTCTTCCCCTTTATCGCTCTTCCTCCCCACTACTATCCCTTTGCTTTCCCTCCCTCCTTCTCTTCTTCCCTCCTTCCCATTATCCCACTCCTATTCTCCCTCTCTCGCTCTTTTCCTACTCCCTCCCCCCTCCCTCCTCCGCCCCTTCCCTTGCCCCCTCCTTTCTTCCTTCCTTCCTTTGCTATCCGTCCATTCGTCGTCTCCGTCTCGTGCTGTAAGATAGCTGCGCGTTAGCCAGCGTGCGATACCGTCGTTCCATTGCGAGGTATCGTAACGCGCGAATAAGAACCGATACCGAGCCGCACGCTTCCCCTTCTCCTTCCCCATCCTCATTCCCATCCCCATCCCTATCCCCATCCCCATCACCATCACCATCCCCATCGTCCCACTCTGATTTTGTTTTATTTTATCCTTTTCTTTGCCTCGGTCCTCGCACTTTCCTCGCGATTTCTCTTATTTTCTAGTTGTACCGATTAGTATCTGTTACTTGTCATCATAGTTCGTAATGTCCTTAAGTCCATCGAGATCAAGTTATGTAGATACTTACATTCCGCGGCATCCCGTTTTTCCATTCGCCATGATACCTGGAATTTATCAGGAGAAATTTTCTTTATCTCGTAACGCGTACTATCATTTGTTGTTAATAATCATGGTTCGCTGAGTAATCGTTAATTCGTAGGTATCAATCAAGGTGACTTTGTCGTTATAACGCGTTATATACATTTTTGTGAAATATACCTATCAATTTGCACGGTAAACATTAGAGAGATAAAAAATTGTTCTTTTATCGAAACAAATGGTTGTCCATTTCGGGATCAACGTTCGAAATGTTTATTGAATTTATTTGCATTTCTTTGCCTCCTTCCATCATTTTATCGTCACTGTAGGTTTAATATCGCAAAGTTCAATTCCGATTCGCTTATCAGTCAGTATTTATTCAGCCTCCGAAACGCCGATAATCCTCTGACACTCGTAACATGTAAATTTTCAATAACCTCGCGCAAAATCAATTAGCTATATAAAAACGATGAGCCCGTTACGAATTCGTAACGTAGTTTCTTGCGAACGAAATCTCGCGAATCATCTTACGTTCTTCCCTTTTACGTTCTAATGGATCGTGCCATCGTTAACTTTTGTGAAACTTCTTATACGCCTATTCAACCGCGATCGATACTCCATCGTTTTGGATCGTGACGAAAAAGATCGATACTTTTCTACCGAGTCACGTATTATTATCGTACGATTATGTAGCATTATCTATCGAATACTTTTGATCGATGTTTTCTCAGGGATTAGGAGCCAGTCCAAGCGCTAAGAAAAGTATGCTGTTGTCATTTACATAGATTAGCACGATTAAATGTTAAATAACATGTAAATTAAGCCTGATATACATATATATGTATTTGATTAACAGATGGTACTGTAAGTAACTATATACATACATTTATATAAATATATCTATATATATTTATATATTTCTATCTCAATCTCAATAGATCGAAAATAACTATATATATTGGGATCGATTTGATGTAAAGAATATCGAATCGTTAATAAATATTTTTTGAGAAAGCCATAGATACGAAGCAGTAGTCAAATTCACGAGCCCATTCGAAATTTTGCGCATACGATGACTACGTTTGACGTGTCATTTCCGAAGCGAGAGGGTGGATAGGATACGAAGGAAATTCTCATGGCGGATTTCCAATATCGGAGTCCGGGTGGCAGCCCTATTGCCGGCACATCCTATCGGCCATTACGAGACTCGCGGTATTCGGTCCATGGCTCGATATTACGCCTTGTACCGCGTTAGCATAAACAAACATCGGATCAGAGGAAGGTAGCAACGCGTATATGAACCTGCTCCTGTGTCTATCTACGTTCAGTAAACTTTACGAGATGAGAAACAATCTTCCATTTTGATAATTAAAGATACAATACCTCTGACCGATTCAGTTTCGAAAATCTTTTTGTTCATACGTAAAATTTACCCTAAGTTTTATTAAAATGGAAATCTTTGCAATTATCACAATCTGATCTAAGATCGAATGGATAAAAGATATGAAAAAAAAAAAAAAAAAAAAAAAAAAAAAAAAATATTTATATATATATATATATATAATTTTATATAAAGAGAAAATATTTTCACGTATAAATTTTATGAGATCTCTGTCGATGTAATCACGAATAGAATTCTCGATGGTATCAGTTTGTTACAAAGGTCATTGATCGGTAGAATGGAAATAATTCAATGAAGAATTTCGATAGGTCACGTAGAGATGCGAAAGGTATTAAAAATATAAAGTGACGGTATTCGTAAGTATATAACCACCATGGTTACATATCTACATGTATACAATGGTAGGTTTTTATATGTTAATGTGAGCTTAAATATATATATATATATATATATATATATATATATTATTTATACGTATATATACATATATATTTACATACATACATATATACATATATATAACACGTACATATCATAGCTATATACGTACTACTGGTCGAAATTAAACCGGATTTCACGGGGGATTAAATGGTATTTGACGAGCTATACGAGGATGTGCGACGGGGCTCCCTCTGTTTTGAATTTGGGCGTGAACGTGACAGTTGGTTTATACGATTTTCGGATTGATGGGCTCACCGCGCGAAATACCAGGAAATTACGAAAATAATTATTATCCGCGAGGTGGTATACTGGCGTAGTGGCGTAGAGCTCGCGAGGCTGTTCCGATCGCGGATATTAACCGAGCGTAGAATTATTGGCTCGTACATACTCGCGATGCTTTTTCGAGTGTTCGCAAGGGGTGCGTCAATGAGGAACGGGACGAAGGGGGATAGGAATTTGTGCTCATACGTTTCCGCAAGTAACATTTTTTCAAATAATACAAAGGCACGTACCGTTCGATGAGATAGATATTTGAATGCACGATGTCGTGCGATTTGACCTTTTCACTATCGTACGGAAGTCGATAAGTTTTCTACGAGAGATCAAAGTCAATCTGACGATGTGCTTAATGGATCTGATATGCTTAATGGATTTGTAGAATCCTCGAATAATCCGAGAAAACAATTTCTTATAAATTCTCAAACGTTTCTTTTTAAAGATATCGATATATAGATATCGTACGATAAATTGTAATAATGTACATTGTAGTGATAGTTTATATGATGAAAATAAAATAATAAACGAGCATTGTTCTTACGGTCTTTATTGTTTGACGTGAGAACGTTTAATCGCGTTTACGTTGAATACTGAAGCTGATCAAGGGATTTCATTAATAGCCTCGCGGTCGTATAGACCAACTGCCATCCGCGTGCTCATCGACGAAGATTCACGGATGTATCGAATAGAGAGGAGCGGCATATTGCGTCGGTGGTGATGGCGATGGCGATGGCGACGGTGGTATCGTCGGTGAATCGTTGCCGAAGCGATATCCGCGTGGCCGATTCCGGACGATCTCGCCGCCGCCGCCAGCGTAAGCGATGCATCAGCCTCGGCTGACCAATCCCAATAATTTACGATTATCGATCGAGCGGCCGGTGTTCAAATTTGCTAATTACGCAATAATTATACGGCCTACATTAGATGGCAGAGTCTAGCGTACAGAGCAAGCGATAGTAGTGGTGATGGTGGTGGTGCTGATGGTGGTGGCGCCGTTGCAAGCATCCGGGGAAACTATCGACCGAGCTAATGCGGAATCATCAACGCTCGAAGCGGGCCAATAGCAAGGCGACCTAGGCGTGTCAATAGTTCATAGCCCCTTCCCGGCCTGAGAATAAATTGACCCGACTGTTCTCGACCTCCACTCTTCGAACGAACGCATCCAATGTGACTATAGTTTTCCGAGCATCGAGTTCTGTTACGAAAAAGACAGAGAGAGATAGAGCGAGCGAGCGAGCAAGAGAGAGAGACAGAGTATATAAGGGGGTAGGAGGAGTATCATAGGAAGCGAGAGAGCGAAAGAGTGAGACGGAGAACTGGCAGTGAGTAAAGCGAGAATAGCGTCGACGTACTTGGTACTCGGTGCAATGGACCACGTCGAGAGGTTGCTGGAACCGAATCTTGGTCTAAGATACATTATGTACACTACTAGTCTGAAGCGTTAATAACTTCGTTATAACATTAGGGTTTCTCATAGAGTATCTCTGAAATATCCTTGCGAATCGTTTAATCAGAGAAGATGTTCGGTTCGTCCACGCTGATCGTTTCTATCAAAATTTTCATTTATCCATTATCTTTTAGAAAATAATAAAATGAATTTAATGAAACAAAAATCATTAGAAAATTTATTTCTACAAGGACGTTACTTTCGCATAACAGTTAAAATATAAAAAACGGCAACGGTTTTTAATACCTACAACTATAACAGTATGTCATGTAACTGTCATCGTCGTGAATCTTCTATTTTAACAGAGGTATTCGTTTCTGTTTCAGGTAAGTTCAAAGTTAACGGTACTGATCGCTACCTCCCATCTTGCTGGACGATTGTCGTGAGTATATGTAACTACGTATGTCTATTTCGTAGAAAGAGCGAGAGAGCGAAAGAGAGCGAGAGAGAGAGAGAGAGAGAGAGAGAGAGAGAGAGAGAAAGAGAGAGAAAGAGAATGTTCTTGCACGAACTAAAACGAATGTTCTTGTTACATCTCTTAACGTAATTCCATAAATCCAAGACATAGAAATCTCTATGATTGAATCTTCACTTTGTACTTTAGTTTAATCAGACCCTTTATAAAGAAAATAGTTAAGGGGCATAAAATTTGGTTGAAAGAAAGAAAGAGAGAAAGAAAGAAAAAAAAAAAAAAGAAAAAAAAAAGTTATGGAATATATTATAAACAAATTGCCGAGCCAGAGGGAAATTACATTCCCCTTTACTCCCTTTTTTAATCTCAGTGGATTTACGAAATGCGGGAAGCGTTGAGCTAGCGGAGCACGTAGTCGCATAAATTGGCTCTCCTCGGTGAGAGAGAAGAATCGCATAGGTTTCTCGTGGTCGACGCCGTCTCGTGAAATAGGCCTCGTCCGTCTCTTTTCGTTTTCTTTGCGACGGACTCTAGTCGTCTTCGTCGTTCCTCGTGGAAGAAAAGGTGGGGAAGGAAGAGGAGGAGGACGGGACGAAGAAGAGGTGAACTAACAGGATCGCAACAAGTGACCGACCACCGCGCCCTCCTTTCATTATTTCCTTCCCCTCTTCTTCGATCTTCCCGCACCGATCGTTTCCTCCCTCGTCGTCTGATCTTTCTCCTCCTTCTCTATCTATCGATCGTTTGACTCTGTTGTTAAACTCACTCTCAAACCTTTCCTTTTTCTTCTTCTTTTTCTCCTTCTTTTTCTGTCTTTTACCCCCTCTTCTTCTTCTTCTTCATGTTCCGTTTCTTTTTCTTTTCTTTTCTTTTTTTTTTTTTTTTATACTTTTTCTTTCTTTTTTTTTTTTTATTATTATTATTTCCTTAAGATTCAATAATTTATTGTCGAAGGGCCAGCAAGTTTTATTGGATTCGTGGCGATCTAGATAATGATCTTGCTACCTCGCCTTTGTTAGCTCTATGATAACGCGATAAAAAAAGAAAGAAAAAAAAAAAAAAAAAAAAAGAAAAAAAGAATGTAAGAGACGTAAAACCTTTTTCATATTTATAATCAATCATGATATACCGTTCTTGTCATACCAAAGGATGAACAATTACGTAAAGAGATTTCTCTTGTTCTCGGATGAAACAAAAAAAAAAGAAAGAAAAAAAAAAAAGAAATAATAATAATACAAATAAGTAAATAAATGAAATGAAGTAAGGTGAAAAAAAAAAAAAAATATAAAAGAAAAAGAAAAACAGAACTAAAATACAAGAGAGAAAAGAGAAAAGGTAAAAATTTCATAAATCCTTTTATCGATCATTTCGTGAATCTTCTCGTAACTCGAAGGAAATGCGACGTGATTAATTAACATCTTCGTTTGATTCCTTGATCGTTAAAGTTCAATTTTCGAGAACGAACTAAAGAAAATATAATCGATGCTTCGTAATATCTCGTTGCAATATCGCATAAAGGAATTTCGTAAGGCCAAAGTGAGAGGTAACGATAAAACGGTGAGCGAGTTCGATAATTCGTTTACCAAAAGAATTTCGTAGAAATTTCGAACGGTCGTTTCATTCTAGTGCCGTCCTCGCCAAAAATTGGGCAACTTTTACTAGGAGATCGATCGATCGTTTTGTACGATCGGTACGCAGAATATAACGACGATTTGGTACTATGCGGCATCGGCAGCGAGCCGTTGCGTAACGGTGTCACGTAATAACAACGATTCGACCTTCTCCTGTAGTTCGTAACCACCCACCTTCTACTCCCTCTCTACCTCTCTCTTTCTTTCTCTCCCTCTCCTTTCCTCCCCCTCTCTCTCTCTCTCTTTCTCTCTCTCTCTCTCGCTCGCTCACTCGTTCTCTCCCTCTCTCTTTCTCTCTCTTCCTCACTCTTGTTCGATCTTTTTTTCTTGTCTTGCACCTCGAAGCACCGCTGCTAGGTATAGTTACGTTCTAGAAATCCAAAACGTTTCTTCTCGAAACTGTCCAAGTGCCTGTCGATGTAAATTCACCCTTTTGTGAAACTAGATAGCTGTAGAGAGAGAAAGAGAGAGAGAGAGAGAAAGAGAGGGGGAGGGGAGAACGAAAGAGAGGGGGAGAGAGAGAGGATGAGAATTTATTTGCTAAGAATTTTATTTTTACCCATTTTTGATTAATATTCTTCTTTTCTCTTTTCTCAAGGTCTTCTTTAGGTTCTTCCAACTAATATATTTTAATTTAATTACATATATGTATATATATATATATATATATATATATATATATATATATATATATATATATAATGGAACTGAATGATCTTCGATCGTCAAAGTCGTTGTGAAGGATCTTCGAAACAAGTTGGAAAATTTCATTGAAACGTATGAATCTCGTAGAAAAAAAAAAAAAAAAAAAGATAAAGAGAAAAGAAAAACAAGAAAGAAAGAAAAAAAGAATTTCATTCTGAAGGATAAATGCACCGTTACTCTTATGCCGTTAGAAACGTGCATTCTCATCGAATCATTTGCATTGTACTTTGTCGCGTTCGAACGCTTACCATAATGTTTTCTCCTTACGCAATTATCTTTTGTGATGGAACTTATCTCGCGTGAAACTTACGTCAAATGTTCACGCGATTTTACAAGCTTTCGTAAAACTACGAGCAAGTTGTTCAACGGGAAAACTATTTTGAAGAGAATGGGAGAATAGAGTGTAACCCTTGAGTGGATTTTTACGAGAATCTATTAATCTTTACGAGATTCGTTTTCATAGTTTTGAAAAGATATAAGAAAGAGAAAACGATTAAAAAGTATATATACATATATATATATATATACATATATATACACGAAATAATTAGTTATGATTAGTTATTAAATAATTAGTTAAATGATTAGTTATACATTATACAATATTCTCTCACCGGAATGCTTCTCAATATTTTTCTTTTATGTCTATATTATTATGTAATAATTCAATTGAAGAAACAATAGAAAATTACTTGAGTGTCTAGTAGGGTGTTTTTGACGTATTCTTAATATAGTTATCTCTCGTTTTCATTCTTATTTCGAAACTCGATTATATAATTTATTCACTTAATTGAAAACATTATATCACGTCTACTCCTGTGACTTCAACTGTAAATAATTGCAGATTGAAAGAGGCAATAACGAAAATACAATTAAAATATTTTTATAAAAGTATTTGATTCGTACAACAGTACATACGCACGCGCGCACACGCACAAGCACACGCACACACATATACATACGCACACATATTTATTAATTCAATAATAAGTAGATATTTGGCTATACGAATATTTCATTTAACTTATTATAAATTTTGATTGATCGATACACCAATTATAAAATTGATTAATTTGATGACGGATTTGAAAAATTAATCGATACTCCATTCTATAATATTAAATCATCAAAGATTATTCAGCGTTCATTTTCGATCGAATCATCCCCGTCCTTGGTACCGTCTCAGAGCAACGTCATCGTTGTCGATCGAAGTCGAAGTCGAGAAATGCCTGAAGGCTTTTGCCTAGGACAGTACTCCGACCTTCCCTTCTCTCCAGCAGCAGCGCGTAACAACGCGATAAGTATAGCGACCGCCGAGTCGACGAGTACCGTCCTGCGAGATAGGCTTGGTAGGATACCTCCCAAGTAAATCCGCCTGAACTATGTACAGTGAAAAGCAATAATAGCGTTTAGTTATACTTAACAATTTTTCGAATTTTCTTTCCTCCTTTATATATATATATATTTTTTTTTTTTTTTTGTTCAATTGATCTCTCTTTTTTCTGAAATAAAAATTTAGTAAAAGTCATTATTATTTCGTACGATTATTTATAATTATAATATATAAATGTATTGATAGAATAAGATTATATATATATATATATGTGTGTGTATATATGTGTGTATATGTATGTGTAATATTTTAATGAGAGATCGATCATTGAGAAAATTTATATATAATTAGATGGTATCTAATTAAAAATGCATGATTTCTCTCTCTCTCTCTCTCTCTTTTCTTTTTTTCTCCTCCCATTCTAGGAAAATATATAATCAGAAAATCTTTGGAAAAATCTAAGAGATATTCCCCGTATGCACTATTATTGCTTCTCACTGTACGTCGAGGAAAGGATACGTGGAAAGATAGCGGTAGGTAGGCTCCCTCCCTCCCTCTTTCCCCCCTCTCTCACTAGGCTCGCATCCTTTCATCTCTTTCTTCGCATCTGCATTCTCCTCGTTTCTCTACTCCTATCTCTCCTCCCTTCCACTTTCGTCGTTGGGAGAAGCCACGGACGGGGTTTATAGACGACAAGCCGATGTTGTTCGGTGCAGGTGAGAGAGAAAGAGAGAGAAAGAGAGAGAGAGAGAGAGAGAGACAGGGATAGAAAGAGACTCGGATAGAAAAAGAGAGAGAGAGAGAGAGAGAGAGAGAGAGAAGAGAAGAGAAGAGAGATAAAAAGAGATAGAAAAAGTTAGAGCACGAGTTGGGTGGGGTTGAAACGCGAAGAGACCTTTGGTGGGGAGGATAGAGAGAAGTACAGAGAGGACTACGGTGTCGTCGTGTGAAGGGGGGGGAAAAAAAGGGGTAGAGAGAGAAGGATAAGCGAGAATGTGTAAATGCGTGCGCAATACCGCCGAAGGGTGGTACGCGTTTTTACGTGCGCGCGCGTGGATTTCGCGCGAGTGAGTCAGCTTCCTGCATCGCGAGTCACCTTCTTCCGTGCATATTGATATTTTTCGATGTAGCTATGTATATATGTATGTATGTATGTAGGTAGCATAGTACGTATGTATAAGCGAGTTATATGAACTAACTGATCGGAACTAGAACGGAAATATTCTTTCAAGGAGAACTACAATGTGTTTCTTTCTCTCTCTCTCTCTCTCTCTCTCTCTCTCTCTCTCTCTCTCTTTTTTCTACTTTTTCTTTCATATTTTTATCATATAGAACGTATCGATCGTTTAATCAATTGTTTAAAATCGTTTTAATCTCAATGAAACTATCATGAGATAATATCAATGATTTATTCTCATTTTATCTATTTTCGCTCGTAGATATTAATTGAGCTTTTCCAAATTGAAATCGATGTGTTAATTAACTATTAATCTATTACGAGTTACAAAAGGTATATATGTATATATATATATATATATATACACAAATACATATTTATATATATATATATAGTGCGAGTTAGAACGTTAGATGTTGTATTTATAAGTTGTAACACATTTTTATTTATAATTGTCACGATGTTAGTTACGTTGAAGAGAACGTGAGCGAGAACGCATTAAACGCGCCAAATTTCATCTTAATCGGCGAAAAATATTTGCACAGAATCGACGTGTTTTATCCGATCTCGAAGCCGTAAATAAATCGAGCAGCTGGCTCTTTACCAATAATCTACGTGTAATCTTAGCTCATAACATTTAGGAAAGCGTTTTCACATCGCATATCATCATCATCATCATCATCATCATCATCATCATTATCATCATCATTTGATAAATAATATAATGATAACGAGAAAATCAAAATTAATTTCTAATTAATCAAGTACAATTTTAATGAATGATATTACTAGGCAATTTATGAATTGATATTTATTGATTTATATTCTTTAAATTTATCCATTGATTGATAATTTTCTGAATGTACCATTTGGATGGTTTTGTAAGAATTGAATTATTTTCATCGTAAATCTTACTTTTTAGATTGTAAAAATGATCTATGTCATAGATCTATGGGCGTGGACATTGCGTGGACATTATTATCATAGGGGGAGAAAAAAAATTGGAAGGTATCAACGATACACGTTCGTATTTCCGCGTTCCGTAACGTAGAGTTAATTGTCGCAAAGAATAGAGGCTTAATTATAGTATGCCAGCCGGTTATTGGGTGCGTGCCCAATAACGTTGTTTCGCCACGTTACCGGGCCAATGGTGCATATTTACGGCTTGCCTATTTTACAAAATGCCACTAGCATGCAACGCTCCGAGCCGAAGTCACACGCACTCACGCCTGTATTATCGTCGTGTATTAACGTTTAACGATCGCCTAACGTAACTACAAGCGTTTTTCGATATTTATTATTCGCGATTAATTAAAATTCGAGTTTTATCACCATGAAAGTATCATTTTGTTTTTACATACTCGTAAATAGGTTACAAAATTTCGATAAATTCATTGTAGTATTTTCCGGAAATAACCGTATAAATATAAAAGTTACATTTTTTTTTTCTTTTTTTTTTTTTTTTTTTTTTCGCATAGAGCAACGCGTAAATGTAAAATCGTGAAGTCTTGCGAACAAATAATCCCATGGATTTTTTTTTTTTTCTTTCCCCTTCGTCGATTCTTCTTTTGTAAAAGTGAACGTTTAATTAATCGATGAAATGAATTAATCTGGACGGAACACAACTTTCCGTTTCTTTCTTTTTTTTGGATTTTTTTTTAGGGGGGGCTTTTATTTATTTTTTTTTTTTTTCTTTTCTTTTCTTTTCTTTTTTTATTTTCCTGTCATCATGTACATCCTTCTCCGACGTTTATACTTCTCTTTCTTTCTCTTATTCTCTCTCTCTCCCTCTCTCTCTCTCCCTCTCTCTCTCTCCCTCTCTTTCATTTTATGTTACCACAAACGGAATACATATGTACCTATGTTTGCTGTTCTTATCTCTCGAACTGACAAAAAGAGAAACCTCGAAGCAATAGGCTCAATAGAAAGGGAAGTAGAGAAAGGTAGATAGTTACATACACAGACAGGTTGGAGATGGAAAAAAGAAAGAGATAGAAATGCCGGTCCAACCCAACGGGTACCGTTCGTCGAAGGCTTCCAGGAGAGCCGTAACAATTTTATTTTCTTATAGCAATGAGCTCATAGTCGCATCACGAAGGACATTTCCTTCTAGATACGTACATACGTACATACGTACATACGTACATACGTATGTCAACCGACCTATGTAACTTTAAAAAAAAAAAAAAAAAAAAAGAGAAAAAAAAAACAAAAAAAAATCCCCACGAGAAATCGTACAACGAATTCAACGTGCGAACGAAATTTTTTTCGAATACGGATTACGAATTTCTCGATTTCTATACGCGATTCTTTTTTTTTTTATAGATTCCTCGGGCGGATAGTTCGAGTCATCTCGTCCGATCAAGCGTCGACCTTTTCCACTTACGACAACGAATGATCGAATGAATCCTAGCTTAACCGGCAAAAAATTTTTTGTTACTTCACGGATCGAGAATCGATGATCGATTTTCGAAGGAAAAACAAAAAAAAGAAAAAGGAATAGGAGAGAATAGAAGGGAAATAAAAAAAAAAAAAAAGAAAAAAAAATAGAAAAAAAAATAATGAAAAAAGAAAAAAGAGAGAAAAAAAAAGATAAAGAATTAAATACTTTGAAATATTATTAAAGTTTAACTGGCAGTCGATATTAGTCCTTTTTATTCCAAGAATTTCTTTAAACATTATTATAGCTTATATTGATCAAACAAACTCTAAAGGCAAACACGTCGATATCTCATCCAACGTGTTCCACATTTCTGTCACCAAATTTGTAATACCTACGAATAGAGTCGTTTACAAGATGTAATAGAATCGTTGTGTCATCGATTATCTCATGTGAATACGTATTTACAAAAGAATATCTTCGAGATGGTTTATACTCGAGGATCACTCGTGTCATTTTGTTATATGATTTTCGATTACTGTCGAATATCTCTTACGTTTAAAAATGAATATCGTTTAAACTCGCGTACGAATGAAATCTAAAGGGAACAAAATTGATGGATATAATAAAGAAAGAAATGAAGAAAAAGAAAAAAAAGAAAAAAAAAAAAGAAAACACAGATACACATACACACACACGCGCGCGCGCGCGCGTATGATTTTTCGATTAAACCTTTTCCTTAAAATACATTTGTCAAAATTATTCATTGGTTTTAAAAAGATGATTCGACGTTCATTTCTTTTGCCCTACATTTTAGTATTACGTGTAGATATATTTTTCGATAGGATCTACATACATACATGTATATATCTACATACATACATATATACATATATACATATATATATATATATATCTACATGCATACATACATACACTCATTTTCGAATATACCGAGTACTCTCTTCTCTTTCTCTCTCGTTCTCCACTTTTGCAGCCTCTTTTACGGTAGCTCGTAAGTTCCGCCATCACTGTGCCTTGACGTTCGGCCATGAAATATTTGACTTGACGGATGCATTTTCATAATGGGGTCTCCTCTCCTCTCCTCTCTCTCTTTCTCTCTCTCTCTCTCTCTCTCTCTCTCTCTCTCTCTCTCTGTCTTTCCCTCTCTTTCGTTCTCTTGCTTTACGGCAAGTCTCGAAGCCGAATGGAGAGCAGCTACGATGCACCATCCCGATGGATATTTTATGGAGCCGTCTATGAGTGTTCACCTGGTTGCCATACTTCGCAGCTAGATACTACCAGGTCACAGTTTCCACTACCCTCTTTCGCGTAGACACACCCTCTCTTTCTCTCTCTCTCTCTCTCTCTCTCTCTCTCTCTCTCTCTCTCTCACTCTCTTTTTCATTCACTCTCTCTTTTCGTCTTCGTTTGCTACCCCTCGTCTACGTAATCTAATAAAAGTTATCGTGCTGCCGGAACAGTTTTCTCATTTTATCTTTTAACGTCACATATATTTTCAACAATGTCGCGATATCACAAGTACGGTCAAATAACTTCCGATCATTGTTACGTATCATTTGGTTCTTTTTTTTTTCTTTCTTCTTCTTCTTCTTTTCTTTTCTTTTCTTTTCTTTTCTTTTTTCCCCCTTTTTCTTTTTGTTTTGTCTTTTCTTTTTCCATAAAAAAAAAAAAAAAAAAAAGAATACTTTCAACGAGGAGAAAGAGAGTTGTAGTTTTGAAAGATAAATAAGTATATATACGCGGCCTCGAAGTTAATGCTTGAGGAAGTTTAAACTACTAATTTATTAATATTGCAAATGCGGTCGTTTAATGGTCTTCTTGTAGAATTTTTTCATATGACTTTTTAGTGAGGTAACGTGTAACTCGAGTATCGATTTTGTTCGGGTACGTCTGAAGCGAATCAATGTTCTCTCTCTTTCTCTGTCTCTCTCTCTCTCTCTCTCTCTCTCTTCATTTCAATAGGCTCCTTCTTTTTCTTTTTTCTCAGTTAGTAGATTTTAGCACGTGGAAGTACAAGCGGTATGCCACACGACGCATAAACTGCTTTCAAAATGTAGTACGATCTCAGGACAGCTGCAACGAGTAATCCGATAACGCAGGTGCAGCGAGCCGACGACATCGATGATTATATTAATATGCAAGAATCGTTGTAAAAATGGGGGGAAAAAAAAAAGAAACAATAAAAAGGAAAAAGAGAAAAAAGTAGACGTTCGGCCTATCGTCGCACCTTTTTCGTTCTCAGTGTTCTCGATAGAGGAAAAAAAAAATTGATTTTTTATCATTCTGTTGAATTCATTTTATAAATATAAAAAATGTGTGATAAGGGTAGCGCCTGTGTATAATTTTTTTTTTTTAAATACTCTTAAAAGGAAAAAGAAATCACTAGATAGACCAAAAAGTTACGTGATTAGTTCGTTTTGTTTCGTTTATTTTCTTCCCTTCTTTTTTCTTTTTTTTCTTTTTTTTTTTTTTTTTTTTACACTAAATCGTAACAGGATTGAAAGACCGTATCACTAGTAATTGTTAACGGAACTAAATTCGATAACTCTGGAATAAATACCTAGAAGGTTCATCAAAATTCGATATACATATTTTTTATTCGCATAGCATGTAAATTTACAAAATTTAATTAAGTTTATATGATAACTTTCGAGGCAATATTATCAAAACTGCTTTTCAAAATAATTTTTTGTTATAATATATGTGCCCGATCATAATACCAATTCATAAATTATTAAACCACAAATTTTCCTTTCCTTTCTTTTTATTTATTTTTTCTTTTTTTTTTTTTTTTCCCGAAGGAAGAAAAGATTGAAATAAGCCGGACACGCTAATGGCACCCGATTCGATCGTTGAATTCAGTCAGGAAGTCGTTCGAAAGGATAAAAGCATCGAAGACGTCGTTAAACGGAGGTGAAGGGTCAAACAAACATGCGGATCCGTTTCGACGGTTCACCTGGCGGTGCAAGTTAACCGCGTCATTAGAATTCCTCGTTAGGGCCTGTGTCCCGATCCGTGAGAGTTGTCGGTTTTAAGGTTGCCCAGATTTACGACGATAATTTTACATTCTCAATTTCAACCGCGGTTTCCACCGTTTCTTCGTTAACGAATCGAGAATGGCGAATGATTAAGACAAATTGATAATCAATTCGTACGTTAATATCAACGTTATTTCCTATCGCACTTTCTTTTGTAAATAAACTAAAAGTTTCGTAAGTAAAAAATAAAAGAGATGATAACATATGAAATTGTTTTGTAAATTCGAGAAAGAAACTGGATGGATAAGTAAAAATATGTAGCATTACTCTTTTATCTCTTTCTCTATGTTTCTTCTTCTTCTTCTTCTTCTTCTTCTTCTTCTTCTTCTTCTTCTTTTCTTTTCTTTTCTTTTCTTTTTTTTTGTTTGCGTTAAAAGAAAATTCTTCTACGGAATAACATTTTGGTTCGTGAGCTTGGAGAAACCAAGCGTGTCGACGAGTGAACATTGCATCTCATCGTCCCAAAATTTCTCTATCTCTTTCTCTCTCTCTCTCTCTCTCTCTCTATCTCTATATCTCTATCTCACTCTCACTCTCTCTTACTCTCTCTTTCTCTTTCTTTTTCTTTCTCTTCCACACATGCAATACTGTCTCTTGTCCGCGAACAGAGACAGACAGAAAAAACTGGACGAAGGGTTGGAGGGAGGAGGATTACAGAAAAAAGGAGAGAGAGGGGGGAGGGGAGGGGGAGAGAAAGAGAGAGAAGAAAGCGTCGCCCACGCCAGGAGCAGTGGCGTAACGGAATGTGGTGGGGTAGAATGGGGTTGAAAAATAAAGAGGAAAAAAAAGAGAGACAGAGAGAGATAGAGAGAAAGCGAGAGAGAGAGAGAGAAAGAGAGAGAGAGAGAGAGAGAAGAGCCTAGAAGGGAAGAGGACTGGAATGACGATGGGGCTGGGGCGACTGTTTTTGGAGGGGAGGGAGAACTAGCAAAGCCTCGAAGTTCGGAGCATCGGGAAAAGTACACGGAGATGGTTGGTATGCATGTATGTATGGGCGCACACGCGAGCTTGGCTAAAAATAAAACGTGCCCAATTTCGCCTGGCAAATCGTTACGAGGTCCTCGGTTGTTGTTTGTCCCGCCGCTTCGGTGCAGTCTCTCGTTCAATTTTCATTACTACGATTTGTTTCGGAATGTATTCGCCGAGTGAAAAAAGCCTATGCCGCGTGGCACGCCTCTACGAACAACGAATCGACCAACAACCTCCTCACCTCTTCACTTCTCTCCTCTCCGCCACACCTTCCCACCTACCCCTCCACCTTCCGTTTTCTCGCGCTATTCTCTCATTCGTCCAAACTTATCGTATTTCTGTCTTTGGTCTTTTGATAAAGTGATCGTTTATTCTCTGTCTCTCTCTCTCTCTCTTTTGTTTTTTTGTTTGTTTGTTTTTCTTTCCCTTTTGTTCGTTTTTCAACATTCTCATTCCCGTTTATATATACCGATCATTTTATCAAGATTAACTTCCTTTAAGCCAATGCGAATTTCTCTTTCTATTTGGATCTCGAACGTTGAAAACTATTTGAGACAAATCGGTAGCCATTGTCCGAGATCGTTCGACCGAAATGTTTCATTCGTATTGAACTTTTATGGGTTTGCTTTTATCTAAATTCGACTCGACAAGTCGATCTTGTCGGCTTGTAAATGTGAGAAAGTGTTAGTTTTACATAAATATTTGGATATGTAACGTCGCCAGTGCTCATTTTGTATTTACGACGTTGGAGGACTGCGGAGGACGGCGACGAAAGAGCGCAGAATCTGGCTGAGACAAGCCAGTGGACGTTTAAATAGTTATAAAGGACCCTGGCTCACGGAGATAGTCATAAAAAGCGTATGAAATGTCGAGCGTTAGAATCCGTTAAGGTCCGTGAAATGCCACCTTGAGATGATCAACGAAGAAGAAATTCATTTCGTTCTTTTTCCTTTTTTTTCTCTTTTTTTTTTTCATTTTCTTTATTTTATTTTTCCCCTTAATTTCTAAAACAAGCACATGAGAATCTATTTATGTCAATGGACAATCTTTAATTAGAAATCTTCAATTATAATTTACGATTTATTAACGATATAAATTTTATACCTATCAACGCATTGCAATTATATAATTGTGTTTTATTTATTCATTTTAGAGAGAGAGAGAGAGAGAGAGAGAGAGAGAGAGAGAGAGAGAGAAAACAAAATAAAATGAAATAAAATAAAAAAAGATTTAAACCAGCAAGAATATTTCGTTCCTTATATACGTTATAGAATAATAATTAACACGATAGAATCTGATACATATAAAGTAACAGTATATTGAATAATTTGATAAGTGACTTTTTATTTTGTTTTGTTTTCGAGCTCATTAAAGATCATTGCTCAAAGTGAAAACAATTCGTAAGCTTCGGGATTGTTCACGGTATCCGACACTCGACGAATTCCCCTTTCTTCGATACACTTTCTTCGTTGATCTCTGTGAAAGTCGAGAGTTGATCACGTTCGTGGACTCTCTATAGAAGAAATAGAACCGTCTAGAATGTTCGAGGATATTAAAAGACAGTTCGGAAGTTATTCAGAATTTTCATTCTTTTAATTTCGTCGATGTTATAATAGACATTTTGGATTCTAATGTTAGTTGAGGAATCTGCGCAAAAGGTAGATACATGAGAAGAGGTAAAAGCGTATATAGGCATCGAGTATATAACCATCCTGAGTCAAGGGGAAAGTAGTTGTACTATAATGTAGGAGTCCTGGATCAGAATAGGTATCCACCTTCTAGCTCATGGCTATGTATACATAGGTAAATACATACTAGCTATGTTCAAGTATATATGACCGTAGACCGATATATGTTTCTATGTGTTTTATAGTTATACATAAACATGCACAAACACATACACACACGTATGTTTACACATATATATATATATATATATATATATATACGTATATATGTATGTATATATGTATGTGTGTGTGTATTTAAATAGAAATATATATATATATATATATGTATGTATGTATGTATGTATGTATGTATGTATGTATGTATGTATGTATGTATGTATGTATGTATGTATGTATGTATGTATTTAGCTTCTCGACCGAACAAGCAAGCTACCTTCTTAGAGTTAGGAGTAACTATAGAATGGAAATTATTCTGGTGAGCAAGGAAAGACGAAAGGAATAGTAAGGAACTCTGGATACGCCTTATATATGAGAGAAAAAGAGAGGGGAAATACTCAGGGTGTGCCGAAGTAGATCGTTTTATGCGATCGAACGATACCTGTATTTTCTGTGTGCTTGCGCGAACATTTACATAGGTCTGGCGTTAATGTAATTTAACTTTGTAAGGAAAGGATCTAAACTTTGATACACTGTCTATGTTTCCACCTGCTTCAGGATATTCAAAGGCAGGTGTTCCGTTGAGGATCATTCGCAGAATCGAGACTGTCAAATCAAAAGTACGATCAGATTCACTTTATCTTTGAGTCAAGAGGGATGAGAGAGAAATTTCTACTATAGTGATAAAATGATTCGTTTTCTTTTATTCCCTATATCAATTACAATTAAAGCGATTATTTTAACTCTTTCTCTCTCTCTCTCTCTCTCTCTCTCTCTCTCTCTCTCTCTCTCTCTCTTTCTCTCTTCTTTGTTAATCTGATTCTTACGCGATATATAAAACAAAGATTTTATTATATCGGAAATTAAGATCATCGTTTTGTCAATTTATATTATCAAATAACACTTGAAGTCATCCTTAAATGTATTTCTAATATTTAAATAATAATAATAGTAATAAAATAATAATAATAATAATAATAATTATTATTATTTTTTTTTTATTATTATTATAATGAATATTTAATATCTTTTAATTAAAAAAAAAAAAAGGAAAAACCATAGAAAATAATGATATAATATTTGTAAAGAATCAAAAAGCCAAAGAGAAGTGGGGCATGTCTGGAAGTCATTCGAAATCTCGAGTTTCTCGAGAATAGGAGAGGGTAGATTTGGTGTGCACGTCACCTACAATTAGAAGGACCGTTGCCACGCGGTAACGTGCCACCACACGCGCTCGTCTACACCCTGTGTTTCGCTGCTATGCTGCTTAGTACTGTTCACCGGAGTGCAGGCAATTTCGGCTTTGTCATGGTAATTTCCCGCTCGCCCGATATAACATGACGACGACGACGACGACGACGACGACGACGACGACGACGACGACGACGACGATGATGACGACGACGACGACGACGACGACGACGACGACAACGACAACGAGGACGAGGACGACGACGGCGACGACGACGATGATGATGACGGTAACGACGACGACGACGACGACAACGACGATGATGGCAGCTAACGCATCATGAAAATTGCACCACAAAAATTTCGGCGATCGTTTCGTTCGACGTTAACTTATTTCTTGATTCTTCCTACAATTTTAAAAATAATCGAAGCAAGTTGTCTTCCTGCTCCGAGGCCATTACGATCATAATTTTCTTGTGACATCTTTTCTTAAATCAACTTGTTATACAATCATTGACAATCATGGTAATTGCATATGTAATTGCTTTTCGTAGCTTTGAATATATATATATATTATTTTTTGAAATATTAATTAAGTATATTCTCTTCGGCTTTTGTACGAAATTCGCTCTTTCACCTTAAGATGTATTGCAATTTATCAAACTACTAGTATCACATCGCTTAATGTATATAACGTGTGTAAATCTACATGTACATGTAACATCAATAGGATTCTTATTTACATTGATCGGTAATTGTGTCGGTAAAATATATGAAAGATGTAAATAAGTATAGATCATCCCAATTGTAATAAGGGTAGTTCTGTTGATTACTCTTTAGAAACGCAATCTTTACTATAATCAAAAGATAATATAAACTATAATTTCATTCAAAAATCAACGATACATGAATATATCTTTTTATATTCTTAATAATCCTTTGATATTGAAATCCGACATTTTTCTTTTCTTCGTGAATAGTCTCTGATAGCTGAAAGATGACATGGAATTGATTAAAATTTATATAGAATAACAGAATTCTATAACGGTATACATATATATATATATATATATATATATATATATATATATATATACCTGCAGATTTTATATTTCTAGGAAAATTCATTGGAGATATATGATAAATTAAAATGAAAAAATAAAAAGTAAAGAAAAGAAAAAGAATATTACGTTCATCAAATAGTATTGATATTTAGAAATAATAATAGAATAAAAGAAAACAAATATTTTCGTTGAAACAATAGCTGTCACTATCATAGAAAGTCATTCTAGAAATTCATTCATCCATAAGCAGAGCCAAAGTCGAACAGATTTCGAATAAAAGGTGGAAAGACAACGACGTATGACGTGGCAGCATACTCGTCGTGAAACGCGTCGTAGTTTTCTTCTTTTTTTCCTTTTCGACGATGTCCTGGCGCGAACACGCGTTCGACGTCGACGATAAGGGATCGATATGTGCCCTAGACACCCAGCAGTCTCCTCCTCGTTTCCTACTCGGCTAAAAACTGCGCAGCCGCCATGATCATATTGCGCTGCCTTCAAAAATGATCGCTCATTGAACCGTATAAAATTACTTTTTACTATTTACTATTGAACGATTCAACGTTAAAATAAAGTTTATGACTAAAGTAAAGGAAAATGATAAAAACTGATCTTTCGTATATCTTCTTTTTTTTTTTTTTTTTTTTTTTTTACCCTTAAATGAATTAAAAATTAATAATTTCTAATAAGAAGATCATCTATGTATTCATTTTTCTTGGGAACAAGAAAGTGCATCTATCTTAAAGTAAAAAAAAAAAAGAAAAATAAATAGAAAAAAATAGAAAAAAAAAGGAAAAAAAAAAATGGAAGAAAAAGAAGTTAGGTGCAACTGCACCTTTTAGTTATATCACGTTTTAGAAAAAAAAAAAAAAAAAAAAAAGAAAAAAAAGTGCAAGCTTAGTGACATACAAAGTTACCATATCCATATGCATTTAATAATAAGTTACAAGATCGAAATTAACCGTTCGATTCATCGGCAGATTATCATTCTCTCGCTCAATTACAACGTACCGTCCGTACTTTGCGTAACGCACGTGGGTCGATAATAAATCTAATCTAATGAGACGTAAACACGTGTTGTTGCATGATGCTGAAAACAATGGAACAGGTCGATGCCTGTTCAATGATCAGAAGGATTAGAAGCATTAAAAGCATCAATTTTACTGTTAATTTTAATCTCTTCGTTATCTCTTCTGTATTTTAATATCTTCATTATCGATCGTTCGTTTCTTCGAAGTACCGTAAGAATTGTTCTTTAACCGCATTTTTTAATCGTTTATTAGAATCGATCAATTTCTTAAATAAATGTCGTAACGCTGTAAACGATTATAATCGATTTATCATTTTAATAATTAATTGATCCAAAAAATCGTATTAAATGTAAGTTAGGATCATAATTGTAGGAAAAAATCTATTTGTTAGATAGAAAGACAAAAGAGGGGTATAAAAAGGGCAAAAGAGAAAGATAGATAGAGAGATAGAGAGATAGAGATAGAGAAAGAGAGAGAGAGAGAGAGAGAGAGAGAGAGAGAGAGAAATCTATCTGTCTGTCTGTCGAGTTTGGTAACATAATCGCTTAATCGATGTTAAAGTAAGTGGGTAGAGAGGGAAAGGAGGATAGGCAAACGAGGAAGCTGACGAAACTCATGGAAATGAGAGACCTACCTATTTTACGTTGCAAACAATACCGTCTCCGTCGCGTCTCTTCGTTCTTCTTAATTGTCTGACCCAAAATCCCAATCGACATTTTCTCTTTCCATTATTTTTTCTTCTTTCTTTTCTTCTCTCTCTCTCTCTCTCTCTCTCTCTCTTTCTCTACTTCTTTTTTCATGTTTTTGTTTTGGGAAGAGGAGGGATGGTGGTTTTTTTTCAACATCATTATACAACGTATTGTATACTGCTAGTCATGATTTCAGAACATGCTATGAATAAAAAATATAAAGAAAATATGTATGGTAGGACGTTGGAGAGAGAGAGAGAGAGAGAGAGAGAAGAAAAAAGGAAACGGCACAAAGTCCTCATAAAATGTATTTTTTCTTTAAATATAAAATATAAAAGATTTAAATACAGAAATAAAAAATATAAAGAAATTAAAAAAAAAAAAGAAATATATATATATATATATAATAATAATAACTTCTTTATTTCACCGACGTTCGAAGGCATCACATTTTAACGTATTTATAAACGAAATATTCTAAGAAATATCATAGTGGTAATGTCGTATTTAAAAAAAAAAAAAAAAAAAAAAAAGAAAAAAAAAAAATTCATTGTAATCGTCGAAGCTCCTCTTCCATGAAGATAGAGGCATTATGGATATTGAAAAAGGTCGAATGAATTTCAATCGAAATCGTCATCGATATTTCTCTTCAATACAAATTTTCGCAGAAGAACTTGCTTGTATATGGCTGTGTACAAAAAAAAAAAACAGAGAAAAAAGAAAGAAAGAAATAGAAAGACAGAGAGAGAGAGAGAGAGAGAGAGAGAAAGAAAAGAAAAGAAGAAATAGTCGTTCGGGTACCGTTACGCAAAAGGTACGTTCTCTGTTACAAAACTCTGTTATTCTCGGCTATAGAGCAATAGGTACATAAGTACGAGGCAAGTTGTCCGGTAGACGCGTAAGTAGCAACCAGAAACGAGCAAGCTTGAGATCGCATTGCAAGAGTAAACCAGCAAAGACTTCGCTCCGATCCTCCAAGCGAAGGAACAGCTACGCAATGGTGACACCAAGCGAGACCCGCATTGCCAGGTTGGGATCAAGAGGTGCGTGCAACAACGGCACACGCCTCTCACTATTGTGAAAGCCATGCCGCTCTATGGACACTCATTACCGATCGTAAACGATGCGCTATCAGAATAGAGAGTGAGTGAGAAAGAGAGAGAGAGAGAGAGAGGGAGGGAGAGAAAGAGAGGATATTATTTTAGAAAAATGCTTGTTTGGTCAGACTTTTTTTTATTTGTTTCTTTTGCCTTATTCTTCTTTTTTTTTTTCTTTTTTTTCTTCTTTTGCTATCTTTTCTTGTTCGTTTTTCTTTTCTTTCTTTTTTCTTTACTTCCGACAACGATATTTCTCTATGATTAGAATGATAATAATTGTTTTTCTTTTTTTCTTTTTTGTTTTTTTTTTTTTTTTTTTTTTTGTTTTGAAAATATAAGTGAAAGAGTTGGAGAAAACGAAGATAAAAAAAAAGAAGAGGAAAAAGAGTTTTATAGTTACATTTGTTCAATCGAGCTTGATTTTCGTTGATAATAGAGGAATGATAAAAAAAAAAAAAAAAAAAAAAAAAAAAAAAAAAAAAAAGAAATAATAAAAGACGAGACAACGTGAGAGATATTTCGAAAATGTAGGACAACTCGACGATGGACAAAAGTGTGTAGGTATATATATATATATATATATTTAAATATATGTCGCAATGGGCCATAGGGCGGACCCAGATATACATACGTATATATTCATGTATATAAATAGCTGTAGTTTACTGCTGATCAACAATAAGGGCCATCATTAGT
>NC_140811.1:15942500-15967500 GCF_050613455.1 Vespa mandarinia
AGACAGGAAAGGATAATTAATATAGATTATTAAATTGTGAACAATCGCTGCCCACGTATCATTGTTGTCATTATCATCGTCGTCATAGTAATAGTCATCTTCATTTTCGTTCTTGTCCATAACGTTCTTGCCTCCGATTCGATTTCGTTCTTCGTAATGACTTCGCCTCTTCCTACATGCACGTTTGAAGCACGTGCACGCATCGCGAATCGATGGATACGCACGTACTTGCTTTATCTTCTCTTCTTGATACGCGTTCTAGCCTATCAACGCTCAGCTAAACTAATCATTCTTTTTCTTTTTTTTCTTTTTTTTTTTTTTTTGTTTTCATTTTTCTATAATATCATCGTCGTTTTGCTTCGAACATTAAAAATTTTAATATTATTTTATTTCTCTTTGTTTGTCATTAATTTTTTTTTTTTTGTTTTTTTCCTTTCCATCATACAATTCCTGGTTGTTTATTATTAATACTGGCAGGATAGAAAAAAGAAAGGAAAAAAAGAAAAAAAAAAAGAAAATAGAAAAAAAAATTGTTGACTAGTTTACTAGGTACGAATATAAATATTTTTATTCATTCGTTAATTCGCTTATTTATACAAGGAAAATACATAGTTATCTGGTTGGTACATGTGGTCGCAACATATTGGGCTTTTATGATGGTTCAAACGTTAGTTCACAGTCACTAGATAAATTCCATTTTTTAATTCTCTCTTCCCGTTTCCTGCTCCAATTCTCTCATCCACTGTCCATTTTCTATCTCTCTTTCTCTCTGTCTCTCTCTCTCTCTCCCTTTCTCTCTCTCTATCTCTATCTCTATCCCTATCTCTATCTCTATCTCTATCTCTATCTCTATCTATCTGTCTATCTCTCTCTCTCTCTCTCTCTCTTTCTCTCTCTGTTTCTCTTTCCCTTGGCAATGCGAATTACGCGAAGCGCTTTTGCACTCGCTAAAGAGGAGGGTGAGAAAGAGGAAATGCGAGAGGGGATGAGATCGTGGTTGGATGCGAAAAGCACGATAAAACGTAGCGTACCGCGAAAGAGTAAATTATTTTGAATTATCCTTTTTAGTTGGTTAATGCAATGCAACTGTGCAACAACGCACGAACAATCGTACGATGGTGTCGCCATCGTGTTCGATGGAAAAACGTTTACCGGAATAGTGAGAAGAGATGCGGAACGGGCGGGGGGTAGAAAAGGGGGTGAGAGCTACGCAATGACCAGTTGGTTCGTTCGTTCGTTCGTTCGTTCGTTCGTTCATTCGTTTGGGATTTGTTTGTTATAGATAGCATACTCATTTTTTCGGCACGACCGCTCTTCCGCGTTCCCATAGTCGCGGAAAAATGTACGTACGCTCGAGTGTGAATAACTTCGAATTTTCGTTCTCGTTTGGTGCAATTTTTCCGATAAATTATGCCCTCTCCAAATGAATATTAGAGGCCTTTACACAGTCGAACGCTCGATTACTTCCGGGCATTCGATAAAATCATCGCGTTCTCCGTCCTATCATCGTCGTATTTTTTCTTTTTTCTTCTTTTTTTTTCCCCTCTATTTTTTGTTCTTCTTTTTTTTTTTAATTTTTTTTGTTTTTTTGTTTTTTGTTTTTTGTTTTTTTTATTATTATTATTATTATTATTATTATTATTATTATTATTTTATTATTTTTTGTTTTTGTTTTTGGTTTGCTCTTTCTCTATCTTTCGTTTCAAAATTTTCGTATTGTTCTCTACCGATTATTTTGGAAATTTTCGTAATGGTGAAAAACAAAATAAACCAAATGTACGCTTTAATTGCTCCGCACAAAAACGATGAATTTTACTCTGTAAATATAAAGAACTTTACGAGTATAATAATTGAGTAATAGATTAAATAATATATCATGTATACATATATATATATATATATATATATATATATATGTATATTATATATATATGTATATAGAAATAAACGAAGAAAAAATAAAAGCGGATGGTTGAAACGATTCGTTGGCGTCGATGGAAATGAAAAAGCAAAGATAAAAATTAAAATAAAATAAAATATCATTAGATGGGAAAATAGGAAGGCTCGCGTAAAGTAAGTCCATAATTTTAATGGATAATTAGGCATCCCTCGGGTTCGAATGAGAGATAGAAAGAGAGAGAGAGAGAGAGAGAGAGAGAGAGAGAGATAGAGAGAAAGAGAGAGAGAGAGAATAATTTTGTAAACGTGTCTCCCACGCAATTTCAATGAGCCGTTTACTTCCCCGCCTTCAGAGGGCGGCGTTCCGATCTATCAAAACGAAGATGTATCCCCATATTAAAGGTCGCCCACGCTGGTAGGATTATTTCCATTGTCTGTCATCGTACGTCGTATTAATCCGCGAAGGAAAGTAGTAATTGCTCTGCCCACGATCCATTACGGTCCGTCTCGAGTTAATTGCGCATCGACCGATCTGGCCGATTCTTTTTTGTCCCTTTCGAGGTCAAGATTAGTATCTCGGATGATTTTTCGGTGTTCCACGAGACAAAGTACGTGGGCTATCGAAAAAAAAAAAAAAAAAAAAAAATTATGAAAAGAAAAAAAGAAATAAGGAACTCAAAGCCATATTGGGAATCGCACATTAATTATAATGATTTAAGAATAATAATTGATCGTCGAAATCCTTTTTTTTTTTATTTTTTTTTCTTTTCTTTTTTACTCTGTTCGTACGAATTCAGTTTTAATCGTATAACGAACTCTTTTAATTGGATGTAAAACAAAAGAGAAGACATGGTTTGATATTAAAAAAAAAAAAAAACAAAAAAAAAGAAAGAAAGAAAGAAAAAAAAGGATATGACAGTGAATTTACGCATATGTTCGTTTTGAGAACGAAAAGAAAATAGTTAAAATCATTAGATCAATTTCTTTGTTTAAATATGTTTATGATTAGAACATATCTATTATTTTAATCGAAAATTTGTTTGTCCGAAAGATGACGATGAGAACTAATATTACTCATATATTATACATACCTATATGACTATTTGGAATATTCCTATGAGCATTATTTGGAAATTTGTAGAGAGATGTTTCACAAGTGATTTCCTGTGCCGAAATAAATGAAATATATTTGGTTATTCAATGCACGTACATCGTTTACCGTTTCCACACGTCATGACGGGCACCAAACCCGATGACAATTGCGACACGGAAAGAGTTTACACGAGGTGGAGGACTCGGTGAATCATTTTTCACCTTGCTTTTTTTTTTCTTCTTCTTCTTCTTCTCCAGCCGAACGACCTCTTTGTCTTTTCTTGGGAGGGAACCAATGACGCGTTCTTTCTCGTAGCCTGACCGCGATTTCTCCCTGAGCTCGAAGATCCACGAATTATTAGCATCAAAAATATCTCTCTTTGTGTATTGTGCCTTTGTTTTCTTAAGAAATGACGCGACGATCGCGCGAATACGAAAAGATTTTGTCTTCTTAAATTTCGTGTATATATATATATATATATATATATATATATATATATCGTATATTTTGACATTTACAAAAAAGAAAAAGAAAAACAGAAGAAAGAATTTTATTAATAATTAAACATTCATTTTCATTTTTTTTTTTTTACTCTTTTCTCTTTTTTTTTTTTTTTTAACTATTGGCAAATTCTGCCATCGTAATTATTCAGGAGAATAAGTTTACAAAAGAGACTTTCTTTTTCTTTTTTTTTTTTATTATCCCAGGTAAAATATATACATACATATATATATATATATATATATATATATATATGTATATATATATATATATATATGTATGTATGTATGTATGTATGTATGTATATATTTGAAACGAAATACGAGAAGAGGTGAAAACAAAAAAATTCGATCGTTTAAGCAGAATCTCTGATCCATCCGTAATCGGATCATCGGTATCTCATCTCGTTTCACGTTGGCAATAATTACACGAAGATTACAGTCTGTTTCCCTCCCGGCGAATGAATTTATAAGTCAATTTGCGTGAGACTACCTTGCGTCGAGCATCCTAAAAGGATGCTGTAATTAACTCGGCTATAATAGAAGATCGAATGGCTTAATAGACGATAAATATCGTAGATGATAGAACGTTCGGTAACGAAGCGTTATCCATTTGAAATGATATTTGAGAATACGATCCTAACGATCGATTTAATGATTCTCTTGCAAATCGGTCATCGATTAACCATCATATTGTCATTATCTTTTTCTTTTTCTTTTCTTTCTTTTTTTTTCTTTTTTTTTTTTTTTTTTTAATTATTATTCATTTCTCCTTTTGTTCGTTAATTTCGTTCCTTACGAAAAGAGATACGTCGAAAATATATTTTAAAAGTTTAGACGTATCGAATCGCACGAAACTATACGTCAAACAAATACTATTGAGGGAGGTGGAGAAAGGGTTGAGGGGAGGAAATCTCTCCCGGAAGGGAATCGAACGAAAAAATACGAGAATCGACGAGAGGTCGATGTTGCGATATTCCATGCCCGGTCCATCTGTCTATTGGAAACTGCACTGACCTCTCTCGATGCGTTTCTGTCGATAAATCACGAGCATCTGTTATTAAAAGAACCCCTGAAAATCGACAGGGTGCAATGTAAAGGAAAAGAACATTTAGGCTTCTTAATAAAAAAAAAATTGTAAGTAAGTAAGTAAGTAAGTAAGTAAGTAAGTAAGTAAGTAAGTAAGTAAGTAAGTAAGTAAATAAGTAAGTACATATGTATGTACTTACGTATGCGTGTACACACATACGAGGATATATAAAGGAAAAGAAAAAAAAAAAAGTCACGTTGGCCTCGAAGACCATGGGATTTGATTCGAGCTTCTTTGCGTGAGGTACATACCTACTTATATCCATGTTAGCGGGTCAAGGATAAATCGTCCTGTTATTCACGTAATCCTTAAAACGAGATAAATTCATTTCTAGATAATGTTTCGCGTGTATAAGCCCAAACGTTCTAACTTTTGTAATATTTCATGTCAAAAAAATAAAAAGAAAATATTCCGACGATGAACGAGGAATTATTATGAAGTAAAAAAAAAAAAAAAAAAAAAAAAAAAAGAAGAAAGGATTTTAATTGATCCTTCGATCAATTCAAATACTATCCCCGTTTATATTTTCATAAAGATGGAAAATTAAAATTTATTTTACTCGTATATTTTTTTTCCTTGTAAAACTTTAATTTTCTTTTAGATTTTATCCGTCAACGTTCTTGCTTAAAGTTATTGCATCTCAAAGGTAAGAAAAAGTTACACCATCGATATTACATCGAACAACCTTCTGAAAATGCATAAGTCGTCGCGATGCCATAACGCGCAGGATCAATTTTCACGAGAGAGGAAATTACAAGCTACTCGCTGACCTAGAATATCGAATTCGAATAGCCATTTGCTGTCCATCCTAAGTAAAGATCTTTTAATTTATAAGAAAATAATAACATTTCATGAAATATATATATATATATATATATATACATATACAGAATTCTTTCGAAGATCATTTCTTCTAAGAGAAAAATATTAATCATTTCTTAAATAAAATTTGCGAACACCCATAAAAAAAAAAAAAAAGAAAAGAAAAAACATAGGTCCTCCGATTATTCATCTAATAAATGAATAACTATGAAAAATGAAGGGTTATCGATTGACAGATTAATTCAATATACAAATAGATGATTAATAAAATTAATAAAAGAGTTAAAAAAAAAAAAAAAAAAAAAAAACAGAAAAGAAAAAAGAGAGAGAACTTTGTATTTATTAATATTTTTGAACGCCTAAGAGTTTCTCGAAAAGTTGGATTCTTTAATCTCAACGATAGAGACTTTTCTTTGCCTAGTCGTCAGACCTCATATATACGTGGAAAGAGAGAGAAAGAGAGAGAAAGAGAGAGAGAAGGAGGAGGAGGAAGGGGAAGGGAGAGGGAAGAAGAGGAAGGGAGTTAAGGAAAAACGGTTCGATATTGCGATTCCAGGCGCGAGTGTGCGTGTACAACAGTGGGTGGTTTACACGCTCAAACCGTAAAGCATACCAGCCAGGTTGGCTAATACACGTGGTACGAAGTACGACCGCGAGATTCCCCGTTGCGCGAAACAGGTTGCAAGGAGAGTCGTTTTTCTGTTTCGTACCTATCGAGCAAGTACCTATATGTGTGTTTGGATATATACATTTCTATATATATATATATATATATATATATATATATATAAAACATAGGTGTATATAAATATACATGTACGTATATACATACATATATATATATATATATATATGTAGACCATATGTAGATGCTGTAAACGATGTGTATGTATGTAGGTATATAGGGTGGTGCCGCATAGTTCGCGATGTAACTGAGAAAATCTAGTCCGAAGGTGTCGCCCTCGATAAAGAAAGGGGGGGGGGAAAAAGTCACTCAAGTTAGTAACCGGTGATAATCGATCGCCAAAGATCGCCAAGAACGTGAGCTTCTTCTTTCGAATGACTTTTTCACTACCGATCTCCTTACCGATTCCTCGCATAAGTGTTTAACCGATTTGGTATCTCTCTTTTTAACCTTGTCACTTAACGTGATATTTGTCACGAAAGAAATTCGTTCAATTAATCGCTCGACTTATAATTTTGTACATTACAATCGTTATCGTTGCGATTTATTGCTTTTTTTTCTTCTCGAGGGGTTGGGGGGGTCTTTTTTTTTACTTTTCTTTTTTTTATTTCTTTTTTTTTTTTTTTTTTTTTTTTTTTTTTTTTTCTAGCAAATTACACGGGTCATTTCATTTCGTTCGTTCGTTTGTATATCGGATGAAGAAAAAAAAGAACGAGAAACGAATAATTTGAAAGGTGAAGGAATAATCGATAAATATTAATATCAAATATAAATAAGTATTAAAGATAAGACACCGATCATTGTAATTTCCATTTTCTGCGAGAGATTATCCTTCTACCTCTCTTCATTCCTTTCTCTCTCTTTCTCTCTCTCTCTCTCTCTCTCTCTTTTCTGCTCCCCCTTTGACCTTTCTTGATTTATATTTCAAGATAGTAACACGTTGATAGTGATTCGGCGTTACAGATTACGTTCCACCCTGTATATTTTCACGCGGATTCCGGCACGGTGGTGGCAACGGTGGCGAGGTAATAAGAGGCGGCTTAGCCGACAGATTGCCTCATCCTCATCCATATGCCACGTAATGGAGGCTCCTTTTCCCTGATCCCAACTTGGTTACCTTTGCTTCCTATCTTCCGTTGGAAACACCGGATAACGTAGCTAACATATCCACCCTTCTTTCTCCCTTCATCCTTTCGTTTATCGTTTCCTTATCAACCATTAGTTGAATGATTCCAAAAAGAAAAGAAAAAGAAAGAAAAAAAAAAAAAAGTAAGAAAAGAATCAATCGTGAAGTGATGATGATTCTATTATGAAGATGAAATTATGTCGAGATTTTTGAAAAATTTTATAAAATCGACTGATCTACAAAAGATCGATAAAATCGAATAAAATCGGTTTCAATAAAATTTCGATAAAATCGATTATCGATCAGTATCGATAATCGATATTTCTTTGAAATGTTATAAGATATAATTTAAGAAACTTGTTATTATTATTATTATTATTATTATTATTATTATTATTATTATTATTATTATTATTATTATTATTATTATTATTATTATTATTGTTATGCGAGATGGATCGGAAGATCGAAGAAGACTCCAATGGGAGGTTGCGCAAGCTCGCGAATAGGAGCGTAGCATTGGTAGAAGCTTTATAGGCGCGGAACGAGACACAAAAGATTCGATCGTTGATAACGCATATTCGCAAGCTCCAGAAAAATGCATTTTCAACGGAATAAAAAATCTACTTATCTAAATATATTAAAAAAAAAAATTCATATGCCTTAATAAAATTTTATTATTGATTCGTTTTATTTTTAATTAAGTACGATCAAATCACACACATTTAATGAACAATCGTTAGAAAATGTTGAGCTTAGATAAAACGTTAACTTTATGATTAAATTTTTTAATCGAACATCAAATATCTTTTCACTCTAATTATCCGACCATAATTTTCATACTTTGAATATAAATATGGACTCTAGCCTCTTTTACAAACGATAGCTCTCGTAGAAAGATACCTCTTTGGAATCTCTTTCCGCCGGTTTTACGATAATGCAACGCCTTATTTAACGCGATTCCTTTTCGCTGCCTTTTTCAGCCTTATAGACGGTAAAAAGTCGCGAAGTAAAAGGGACAAGGAAAAGAAGTATCCTTACTTATCGCTTAAGGGCATTAACGTTGAAAAAGGGATATTCATAGGTACATACATAAATTTCATGCATATACATATATATAGATTACATGCATATATACATACATATATATGCATACATATATACATATATACATACATACATATATACATACATACATACATACATACATACATACATACATATATATAAATAGTTTTGCGACTATATAGTATATAGTGCCTGTCGATTCGTTCGAGATTTCTAAAATTCTGGCGACGGAAATTGCGAGTAGCTCGTTCGATGGTTATCGAAGCTGGCGTCTCAATAAATCGCGCCAGTGGAATCGAAACTGGGACAGCTTAATCCCACCCAAAATCCATTCGCGGCAAGATTCGTTCTTCGACCCTCTTGGCACAACAATGGCCGCCGGTAGTACCGTCTCCGAACCGACGAACATCATCCAGCATCCAGCGACCCGTCGGGGAAGTCACCCTCTCCTCCACCCCCTTTACACACAGACACACACACACACACACACACACACACCCATACCCATACCCATATATATACTCACCCAACCAATCCCTCCCCCCTTTTCTACGATAAATGGTCGAAGAAGGAGAAGGTTCTCTTTGTCCTACGAACATTGGTAGCTCGATTAACGATTCCATAATTTATACCTTTATTACTCATTCCCGTCGCGATCGGTAGTGAGGTTGGGCAATTTCTTAAAATATCTCTTCAAATTTGCCCTTTTCGTTACACAACTCTCACCCCTCCCCTATTCCATCCATCCTTTCCCGTGCTCGCCACCTTATCCGACTTTTCTCCTTCTATTCAATAATATCTTCGAATCGACTTAACGCATTAAATTTCAATGATCCTCCTACGTAAATAAGTTGTATCCCGATGCTTCTTATTCGCAACAAAGTTGTAATTTAGTCGAGCTTCTCTAATCTAGTATTAATCGATTAATCGACTAGAATACTTGAATTCTTCCTGCTTATTTGCTGAAAAACGTTCATTGCAACGTTCATTGTCTCTCTTATTTCCACGTGGTTTATTTCTCATTCGTCGTCGTCGCATTTAATGAAATGCGAAATATTATAAAAAATATTTCTTTCGCTTTTCCAGATATAACTGATAATAATGATAATAATAATATTACAAAAAAAAAAAAATAATAATAATAATAATAATATATTCCAAAGGGAAAGAGAAAGAGAGCTCGTGAAACGTTATAGTGTAAAAAGTAAAAAGTTGCTAGATTCAGTCCGATTTCGATTGTCCCGGAAGGAAACGTATATACCCAATTAAAGGTGGGTGCCACTCCGTCGAAGGCAATTTAGCGGAGTGTCGTCGACCGAGAGAGGGTCGCGAATAGTGTCGGATTTATGCCGTATCAACAAGGTCGGTTGGCAACCGGCCGCGGCCGGAACCCTCCGTTCTCCTCTATTCCTCTCTCTCTCTCTATCTCTCTCTCTCTCTCTCTCTCTCTCTCTCTCTCTCTCTCTCTCTCTCTCTCTCTCTCTCTGTCCCTGTCTCTCTCTTTCTCTGTCTCTCTTTCTCTCTCTGTCTCTCTCTCTCTCTCTCTGTCTCTCTCTCTCTCTCTCTCTCTCACTCAGTCGAGGGGCTCCTAGGCTGATGGTTCTTACGCCACTGGGATCGATATCCCGGGAGGCCAAACAGTAAACAGCCGGTTGGTCAGGATGGAGTCGGTGGTGGGGCTGCATAACATGGAGGCACCTACTGCCTTTACCCGTCTACCACCTACTATTATACCACCTCTATCCACCTCTAGCCATACCGAGGGACGAAAGAAGGATGTCGAGAGGCCGTGGAAGGGTGGCAAGAGTAGTCGCGAAGCTTTGCGATCGAGCGACGCTGCTAAAACCTGCCGACCTCCTCTCTTTATGTCTCTCTGTCTGTCTCTACCTTTCATCTCTCTCTCTCTCTCTCTCTCTCTCTCTCTCTCTCTCTCTTTCGCTCTCTCTCTCTCTCTCTCTCTCTCTCTCTCTCTCTCTCTCTCTCTTTCTCGCGCGCGCATCCTCTTTTCCACATTTCCCGCTTCGTCGCTTAACGTATCCCTCTTTTTTCCCTCCTCCCTCCTCCTCGTTATTTATTTTCTTTGCAGATTCACCTTTTTTACTGATAAAAATCGGCATGATAAATATCTCGGAAATCTTGCGACCAAGAGAAATAATAATGTGGTTTACTAGTTCAATTTCAGTTTACTACGACTGTTTATTATATTACATATCGCATTGTTTATATATCTTCTTCTCTTATTATCAAGATACATATATATATATATATATATATATATATATATATACTTACACACAAACACACACATACACACATATATGTATATATATATAAATATATATTAAATTCGTAACGATGGAAATGGAAACGTTAATAAGTGAAATGGAATGAGATTATTATAAATTTATAGGAGTGGAGGCCGCGTTAGATGGGTCCGAATTTGTACAAAGTACGATTAAAGCGTGGCTAAAGGGCAATGAATCAGAAACGGCTATTAAGGTGAACTAGTAAAACGTATCCCTTTGGGAAATGCATGGGATATGGGTAAAGAGGAGATGGGAAGGGTATGGATTTCCTACGAAGAAGGTCGAGCTGAAACACCGGAAACGAGCCGTCTCTCTTACTCGAAAGGGGAAGAAGGAGCGGAAAGCTGCTCCGAAACGTATTCGCTTTCTTCCTTCTGGCCTCTTAAGAGGGTGCTGCGCGCGCGACAGTGTGAGAGAGATGGGGGAATAGAGGGAGAGACGTGTTCGACGAGGAAAATGTTGGAGAAAGGGGGAGAAAGATGGCGGGGGACTTTACAGTCGCTCCGTGGCTGTCAAGGGTAACAAAAGGCGACTCGTTCGACGATAGAATAATACGAGGACGTTTATTATTCCCTTCGATAATATTAAAATGCACGATGATATTATCTCATAAGATAAGATAATTTATCAAATTCCAATTTTATTTTGTATTCTAATCGAACGATACCAACATAAATTTTTTAATGTAATATAGTACGCTTCTAATTTAACGAGCGAACAAACATTTCTCTTCTTTCGATATTTTGTTGACATGTATGTTATATATATATATATATATATATATATATATATATATATATATATTTATGTTTGTCACACACGATAAATATTCGTTCATTAACTACGTATGTACTAATATCGATAAATACATTCTTTTCCAAACACACATACATGTTAATTTCGTAGGAATATACTCGTAAGCAAATACGTGAACGTCAATAAAGTTTTTGTAGTAAAAAATAAAAGAATAAAAATTTAGTAAAAAAAAAAATATATATATATATATATGTATATATAAATATATAGGACACATTTTTGTTCTATATATAAAAAGGACAAAGAAACGTTCGAGGTCAGGAGGGAAGGTCGTCGAAGGCGCGAGAATACAAACGTCGGATCGGAGATTCTCAGAAGGAAAAAGATTACTACGGGAATCTCAATGATGAGAGGTAGTGGTGGGGTGAGTTTGAGAAAGAGAGAGAGAGAGAGAGAGAGAGAGAGAGAGGGAATGTTTGACGCGTGGAAAGTAGGAGGTCGCGTTCGGTTCCAGTTGGTCGTACGAAGCGTAAAGGGTCGTACGAGGAATCCGAGGAAGCTTAAAAGCTCGAATGATTTGGAAATAGGAGAGAACGTAGAGGATTGAGAGGGAGGGAGAGAGGAACGTAAAGAGGATGGAAGGGTGGAAGGAAGAAATGAAAGAAGAACCATCGTGTGTCTACGACAGTACGAAATGATATTTCTAGATCTCGATAAAGAAAAAGAAAAAGAAAAAAAAAACGAGCAACTAAAGGAGAATAATGAAAATAAAAAATGTAAAGAGAAAATGAAAATTTCACGAAGTCCGAACCGAATGATTTCTATCGAATGAAAATAATATAATTATGTTAGAAATTATTAAAATGATTTTCTTTATAAAGTCATAACGATACAACGATTCCTATCGTCCGAGAGTAAACGTGTCTACGCCAATGGCTGCATAAAGGGGGAAACGCGGCACCTCGGTATTCAGGGGTTCTCAATCCTCGTCCTTTTGTAGATCTCTTCTTGACTTTGTAATCAACTATACGATTACAAAGATTAATCTCGATTAATTTTAATCAAAATAAAAGAATTGACGTGTGTATATATATATATATATATATATATATATATATATATATTCTGGAGAGATGGGAAAAATTTTTACAAGGATCGAATTGCACCAATTAATGAGATATCATTTCCTACGAGGGGTTTCTTATATCTTTCTTTTTTTTTCTTTTCTCTTTTTTTCTTTCTTTTTTAGCAGAAACCATATAAGAACAAGGATGAGAGAGGGTTAAAATAAATTCATTGGACGTCGAATAAGTGTGTAATCGTAAAAAAAAAGAAAAGAAAAAAAAAAAAAGAAGAGTGTCGGCATTACCGTTAAGGTCTTGGTTTCAGTTAAATGCCTGACGCCAAGTCTGTTCCCAGGCCACTTCGTGTCTTTGATAGTTGGAGGGTGTATGGTTGAGTTCGTCGTTGTTTCTCGAGAACCACGGCCGTTAGCGCCGTCTCTCTTTCTCTGGTTAGTTTTTATTACGTCTGTCCTACATTTTCTATCCGCCCTCTCTTCTGTCTTCGTTGAGCCTCTCTCTCTCTCTCTCTCTCTCTCTTTCTCTCTCCCCTTCTCTTTCTCACTCTCTCTCTCTCTCTCTTTCTCTCTCTCTCTCTTTCGTCTCGTCTCGTCTCGTTCGCTCTAGCTATCTCTACACCTCCGCTTAATAATACACACCAACGAAGCAGCCACTATACAACGACACACCAGTGGCACCGACAGTATGGCACACCACTTTATTGATCTTCTTTCCTCGCTTTCACAGGTTTCAACCCGAATTTTCCACCACTTTATGCAAGCATCGCCCTCCTGGCCGTTTACGCGGCCCTGCACCCGGATTCATCCATTCGCCGATAAATCGAACCAGCCTCAGGGGCTGCCAAAGAGAAACCATCTCTCTCTCTCTCTCTCTCTCTCTCTCTCTCTCTCTTTCTCTTTATCTTTATCTATCTATCTATCTTTTTATCTATCTATCTATCTATTTCTCTTCCTATTTTCCCTATCACTCTTCCTTTGCTCTACGTTTAGCTACTATCGTCGTCGTTTTTAACTTCGAAAAAAAGAAAAAAAGAAAAAAAAGAAAAAAAAAAGAAAGAAAAAAAAATATTTCCGAAGTGAATAATCGCCCAAACCACCCATTTCCTCCTATACCCTTTTAATTACAATCGTAAAGAGAAAATCTTTGAAATCGATTTAATGGCCATGACCAAATTTTTTAATTTATATTTCAAATCGAATTTCATTTTTTATATTATTAACAAGCTGGTAAAAGAAAAGAAAAAGGAAGAAGAAGAAGAAGAAGAGGAAAAAAGAAAATAGAATCGAAGAAAAAGATTATATTGTTTTTGGGAAAAGTTATGAAAGAAGAAAATAAAGATAATATAAAATAATCTAGGACGTTAGAGAAAGAGAGGAAAAGATAAAGACAGACGTTCGTGGTCTGGTTTCCGAGATCATGGATGGCGTTCATTGACCGCCAAGTGTAAACACTGTTGCGCGTCTCCCAACCCTCCTTCTTATCCTCTTCTGCCCTTTCCTTTCTCTCCCGCGACGCGTCTATCTGGCCCTACTCACGGACGTTCTCGAAGCAATGATTCACAACTCGATAATTTCTCCTATCTAACGTTCGAACGTGCTTTAAGGCCTCCAATTTAACTATCTCTTTTCCCCTCGGCCCCTCCCTTCTACCCCGTTTACGTTTCCACTTGAGACAGATTGAAATTTCAGTCGATATTACGGAGCAGTCTATGGAAAGAACGAAATCGATATTCTCGAGTTTATACTATACGTAGTAGTATAAGAGTGTCGAGTTATTTATACGAACAATTTGTATGATTACTCTGGATACTTCAGTGGTGATTGATCGTAAAGCTAAATAAGGATAAAATAAACAGCAAAATGTTATTATAGATATAAACAGAGAGAAAGAGAGAGAGAGAGAGAGAGAGAGGAGGGAAGAAATTAAAAAGAAAAATAAGAGATAATTTCTTATTAAAGAATTCAAAAAAAAAAAAAAAAAACAGAAAGAAAGAAGAAAAAATAAGAATTATATCTTTGCTCGATGAATTTAAAAATTTATTTTATATCCATGTAATAATTTCGGTAAAACACGTTGAGATGTAGTCACAACTCAAGTGTACGGACGAATGATTTGAAAAGATACTAAGATTTATGTTCAAAGAGTAACGGTCTCTAAAGCGTCGAGGCGTTGCTCTCGTGAAAGCTACAAAGTAGCAGAAAGCATTGCAACGATCGCGCGTGGGAAAAGTGGGACACGCGAACGAATCGGATGTCAGAGAGTCGAGAACCCAACGTCCTCGCTGGCTAGTAACAATAACGGGCGAAATCATTCCCGTGCTTTATTACCGTGACATTACTAGGAACTCATTGGTTAATTGTTTGGAGGTGAGCGTGTATGTTCGTACTATTATGACGTTTCTTTTATTATTTTTCTTTTTTCTTTTTTCTTTTTGACAAATCCAATTATAATTCATATTCATCAAAATATTGTCCTATCGCATTTCTATCGTATTATAATTTTTTGTATGGACTACTCTGGAATTTACGAGAAATATGAAAAATTTCTTCTTATTCAGTATTTTTTTTTTTTTTTTTTTTTTTTTTTTTCCTAGTAAAATTGGGTATTTATAAAATGAGAATCTCTCTCTGTGTGTGTGTGTGTGTGTGTGTGTATGTATGTATGTATTAAAAATGAAATAATAATTGTGACAAACAATTATACTTTAATCTGTACCGTGACAATAATCAAAGAAAGACAACGTTCAACAGGGTGCAAGAAGGGAGAAAATTTTCATTAATATATCTCGTTTCGAAATGTTCTAACGATAATGGCTTTTCGAAATAAGCTTCGTATTGTACATAATCAAAGTTATTCGAGTTCAGTAGAAAATTATTAAATGTGTATTATGTATTATGTATTAGCGGGACGGAGTGAAGAGGGAGGAGGTAAAGGATTAACTTGTAAAATAGAAAGCGTATTACAAAGAGATTTGATGAATAGACTATGCGAACGTGTCTCTCTCTCTCTCTCTCTCTCTCTCTCCGCCCGTTTGATTTAGAACTCGATGACTAATAAGATTTTTTCTTTTTTTTCTCTATTTCAGGTAAGTCCCACTCCGATGATCTATTATTCTTCAAGGATGCTGCGTACATTTGATGTCCATTATCAAGTCGTTTCTATGGAGCTGGTCGAAGTCTTGTAAAGTACAAAGTATAAAAAAAAGAAATCAATTATTTTGTTTTATATTCGTTACTATTAAACCATGCTACTCGATTGATACATATCGAATGTATTCAAATATTTAGAACAATATGTTTCGTTACCATTGAAATATATGCAGAGTATTGATTTTATGATAGGGTGAAAAAATTTGTTGAAAATTAACAAAAGGAACTAACAAAGCAAACAGACAGAGAAACAGTCAAATGGACAAAAAAAGTTGATGTATTTCGTTAAAATAGATTAATAACGTTCTATAATATTTGACGATAAAAATATTTTCATGATTCGCCGGTTACGTACCACCGATAATAAATGTCGAGCACTGTTTTCGTGGAAGTTCTCTTACCGAGAAGAGATTTGTTTAACCAACGACGGTAATTCAGTTACGTGTGAGCGCGATACCAAGTAGCGCACGGTCATCGTCGTCGTGGTCGTCGTCGTCGCGTCGAAATATATACCAAGTGTTCACATATAAGGGAGACTGACAATGAAGAGAAGCGTACGTTGTCATTCCTAAAAAGCAGAGATTCTCATTAACAAACTATAGAACGTAAATTAAAATAATAGATACGACGAAAATATAGATCGAAATTTTTTGAGATATACTCGAAAAAATATTTTTTTTCCATAATCGACTTATTTTCGTTTCTTTTCTTTTTTTCTTTTTTTTTCTTCTTTCTTTTTTCTTTTTCTTCTTTTTTTTATCATTTTTCTCTTGAAATCGAGTTCAGACGCATCGGGATTACTCGCAGATGAATTTTTTTCATGCTCCAATCTCTCGACCATAAAGAGGCTCGTTACATCTCGCAATTCCTGTGGGAAAGGGAAAATTTTTGTCATATGGCGTATATCTTGTAACGTGAACTCCTCGAGAGAGAGAGAGAGAGAGAGAGAGAGAGAGAGAGAGAGAGAGAGAGAGACGGAGAGAGAAAGAGATGAGTTGATACTTTGGGTCGAAGGTTGAAAAGGGTAACTCGTGCGCTCGCCTACGCCTCGACGAGCCACGCGTCCTTCTCGTTTTGTCCCTCGCAGCGAGATCTTTTTCTTTATCCTTCCACGCGTGTTTCCTTCTTAAAAAGGACGGTGAAAGGAGCTCGTTGGTTTAACAGCAGGAACCTTCATAAAAACATCGGAATAAAATTTTTAAAAGTTAATTTTTGCCGAGTAAATGGTAAGTGTTAAGTTATCTCTCTCTCTCTCTCTCTCTCCTCTCTCTCTCTCTCCTCTCTCTCTCTCTCTTCTTCGTCTATTTTTTTTTTTTTTTAAATTTCGATAATACAATTAAATCCTATTTTGCTATCGTTATTGGAAGGAAAAATTTTTCTAAAAATATCGTAAAAAAGAATGTTTGACCAATCATAAGGTATAATGATTTTTTTCTCCGTTTCATTCGACTTTCTTCTTTTCTCCAGTCTTTCCTTTGTCGCAACAAAGAGAAAACATAGTTTGCTTGCAAGTGGAATTTGCTGACGACAGGTTTCTCTGAACTCCCCATGATTACCGTGCGCACTCGTGAGATAAGTCGAAGAGACACTCTTTGCAATACGTTAGCGATATACGCTAGCGAAACGTAAATCGTAACGAGAAGAATCGCGGGAATAGTTTGATGTTTTATCTTCAAAGGGGAGCGGGAGTAGGGGAGGGGGGCTATTTCTAAACGTGACTAAATACTATTACGTATCGCTTAACGGTATTTACTTTGTTTTATCACTTTGGTTTAAACGTGAAAGGAAAAAAAAAATAAAATAAAATAAAAAGAAGAAGAAAAAAAAAACTAAAATGTAAAAAAGTGATTTAACCATTCTGAATCATCATTTCTTTTTCTCTTAGAAAGTTTATCCTTTAAAGTTTATCGATTTTACGCATTGGCTTATTGGTATTATACAATTTAAATTTAACCATAGCATTAAAAAATAATTTAGGTTAAAATAATATTATTTTATTCGAACTCTGAAGAAACATCGAAAAGTTTTGCGTTAGCATTTCTAAGAGTATCAAACTAAAGAAGGTAAGAGAAAGAAAGAGATATGTATATATATTATATATATATATATATATATATATATATATATATATATATATATATATAAAGAGGACGAAGAGAAGAAGAAGGGATAGGGGAAGAGAGAGAGAGAGAGAGAGAGAGAGAGATTTGCGTTTCGACGTCGCGACGCTCGGCAGTTGTAGCCCGAAAGTTCCACAGTCACGGCGTTCACGCTGGATACAACAGAGGGTGGATTGAGACTTTAGCGTAGCGCAGGCGTCGTTGCACTTTCGAGTATTCCAAGAGACCGAGAACGTGAGAAAGAGATAGATGTAAAGAGGAAGGGGAAAAGAAAGAGAAAGAGGGAGAAAGAGGGAGGGTGAGAGAGAGAGAGAGAGAGAGAGAGATATACGTTACTCCTTTCATTGTAGAAGCTCTTGGCGTTTCCACCCTCCGCTTTCCATCCTTCCTTCTTTCCCACTCTGGGTGACGAGCGTACGCAAAATAGCGGCACGTCGTCGAGAGCGTCGCGTCTCCTTTCCAGCAATCGCATTTTCCACCTTGCTTGATAAAAGCATAGTCTCGTGAATTTTCTGAAGTAAAGACGTTCCTCCCTTTAATCGTTTTTATAAATACAGATATAACTTTCGATAGGGATCCTATATTGTTTATAACGAATTAACGTCGTTCTTTTAATTGTCTTTCGATTATCTGAAAAAAAAAAAAAAAGAAGAAGAAAAAGAGAGAGAAAAACAAAGTTTCCCTTTTAATTTTAAAATAAAACTGTGAATAAGAAATGAGATTGCATAAAGCCAAGAGATTAATCTTACATCTTAACATTCGTCTTGAAAAGATTTATTCGGTTTTAATATTAAGTTTTGAATTTATTAGAGCGAAATAATGATAATGAGAAAAATCCGGCTGGATGGGATATTTTCACGAAGGGGTAACTTCGGTTGATAAAAATTTTTTAATCGCGTTTCATGCGCGAGCGGACCCGAAAAATTTTTAACTTTTTATTATCGCCACGGGATCGTTCTTAACTATCTCGTATGAGCTTGAACTCGTTAAGTTTTCTTTTCTTTTTTCTTTCTTCTTTTTTTTTTTTTACTCCTTTTCTTCTTTACAAACTTCCATCTTTCGTCTACACGATCTTCATCTCTTACCTATCTCCGGTATAACTATATATACTTTCCCAAATTTTACATCATAATCGAGAATATAGGCAGATCGAATTGTCGAAATTTCGTGCAGTTTCATTTACAGTATCGCGCAACAGGTGACACGATGTGCATTTTTTAATTCGCATTTAAATGCGAAATCGAATCGTAGTCGATTGGCGTAGGAAAATTGTAGCTACGTAAACCGCAGTCGTGGATTTTCAATTGATGATGAATCAATTTAGAACGGGGGCGATGGTAAAGGGTGAAGGGTAGGAGGGAGGTAGGGTGAAAGAGTATCGATCGTCAGGAGTGACGACGCCAAGGAAGACACGCATTCCAACGAGGTGCTCGTGCAAAAATGGATGGCATTGATGGGATGGATGACAAAGTAAAAGAAAGAAGAAGAAAAGAAGAAAAAAAAGCGGATCCGAGTAAAAGAGAGAAAAGAGAGAGAACGATCTCACTCGCAAATCAGCGAGAGATGGCATCGCCCTGGAGTACCTTTCTCTTTCCACTAATAGTCCTTCTCTTTCTCTCTATCGCTCATGCTCGTTCAAAATCCTTTCTTTCGTACGCTCATTGTGCCGGATAATATCGCGGTTGCCTTCTTCTTTCGCCGAGTGTCGCGAGCGAGTCTCGAGAGAAATGAAGTCGACAAGAAAGGGAAAGAGAGAGGGAAAGAAAGAGATAAAGGATAGAGAGAGAGAGAGAGAGAGAGAGAGAGAGAGAGACGGGAGATGGAGAACATACAAATATATATCATATAATATATGTATGTAAAAGCGACTGGCTTTCTCTCTCCGTGGGCATTTCAAAAATAGTCCGGTTTGAAAGTACGCGACAAGAAAGGATCGATGATTCTTAAAGGATATATATATACCCAATGAATAAAAAATGAGCACACAATTCGTAATCCTAGGACGGCTTAAATCGTATATAAATATATATATATATATATATACAAACAAAATAAAATAATAATAATAATAATAATAATAATAATAATAATAATTCACGTTCGTCGAGAAGAATAAATCGATGAGAGCGAAATCTCCTCACTTACGAGTCCGCGAAAAATCGAAAGAAGTTCTCATGTATACATGGGTAAAGCGGATGAGTGGAGAGACACAGAGAGAGAAAGAGAGAGAGAGAGAGGGAAGAAGAGGGTTATTACGTTACTCGGGATGTTCATGACGCTTATTCTGAAAAGGAGGAGGATGGTGGCGGTGGCGGCAAAAGGATGGCGGTATTGGCGGTTGCAGCTCTGTCTCTCTCGTTCTCTCCCTCTCTCCCTCTCTTTCTCTCTCTTTCTCTCCCTTTCCTCTTTCTCTCGCATACATATACATATACGTACACGTATTCGCTCGTTCCACCGTTCTTTCTGTGCTCCCGTCGTTCTCACGGGGCGAAGCGGTTCAGTGCAACGTCCTCGACGCCCATAGCAGCCGCCACAGGTACCCTCGTCGTCGTCGCCATCGTCGTCGTCGTCGTCGTCGTCGTCGCCATCGTCGTCGTCGTCGTCGTCGTCGTCGTCGTCGTCGTCGTCGTCATGACCTCCCCTTCGTACGTGTGTGCACGCGCGCACACATTTATTCTGTATTTGTATGACTAACGTAAGCGAGACAATGGTCAGTGGCATAGGTGGCGTCGCTCGTAACGCGCGTACTTCGCCTTTACGGCGGCCGCGTTAGACTTAATTAAAAGCTCGAACCATCCCTCTCGTAAATGAGAGAAAGAGAGAGAGAGAGAGAGAGAGAGAAAGATAGCTTACAGATATTAACGTCGCATTCGTATGCGAGGTTCGCGTGGCGATCCAATAATTCCGCGTAGAGGGAAAGCGCACTTCGTTATCCCTTTACGTTCCTCCTCAGGAAATTGCACGTCCTCCAAGTTCCAGTCCGAGAAGTGTTGCTGGGTCAGCACTTTTAATCCAGCCTTCTTTCAGAAATATGGGTTACAGTTTATCTAACATTTTGTAATTTACTTTTAATAAGAAAAATTAATATATTATTTTATATTATTAAAAATTATATATAAATATATATATATATATTTTTTTTTCTTTTTTCTTTTTGGGTCTTTTCAAAGACTTTTGGAAAAATATCTAAAGAGATTGGATATTGCTATGATCGATTCCTGTAGAATCAAAAGTACGTAATTTTCATTCCAAACGTTAAATCTAAAAAAAAAAAAAAAATCATGAAAAAGAGAAAAAGAAAAAAAAAAAAAGAAAAATAAAAAACGTTTAATCTGCTCGGAACTTTTCTCGTTTCTACGAACGAGAAACAATTTAAACTGATTCAAATTTATCGATCGATAATTCATTGCATATTTAATAGACGTGGAAAGTTTCTAGTTACAAGTCGAGTGGCATTGTCTCAAAGCTTACAAGGGAAACTTCACTCGATCGTTCGGCGCTTTTAATTTCTTATTAAACATAATAATTCATTGTTAATCATAACTTCTTCGTCATCATTATCTTCGACTCTTTCGCGTTCCGTTGTCGTTTCTTTTTTCCTCCAAGGACTACTAAGACGTAGTATCGCGATAATGTTCAAAAATTTTTATTTCAAAATAAAAAAGAAAAAAATGTTCATTGTCAAACGTTTAAAAAAATTTTTCCTAAAGACGAAGGCATACGTAGAGACGTATGTAAATGTAAATAAGTATATATATACATATATGTATGTATGCGTATGCATGTTGTTTGTCCGTGAAATCTTTTCGAATTCGTATCCTCCTAGAAACATCGTGCGAATCAAATAATCGCAAGTAGTAAACACGCGAGGAACGCTACCGAGCGGAAAATACACACGTTACGCGCTCTAAGGTTAAGGTCGAGGTTCCTCGCGCGAGCAGTAAGCATCGGCAAAGCGTCGTGAAGGAAACGTGTTGGATACAACACGTCTAAGCTGTTTACAACGATCGCCGGCATCATAACGTTAACATTTATTATCTCTTATCGTAACGTTATTTATTAAGAATTCGTAATATCGAAAGAAAAGATCAAATTTGAAATATTAAATAGAATCGACTATGATCATTCTCTTGCCTCCCCTCCCTTCCCTTCCCTTGCACCACCTCCCCCCCTTATCATATATAATATATAATCGTCGTTTAATTAATTCTGAATTATCGTGTGATCTAAACGAACGATTGATTTAAGAGAACTTTTATACGATCATTACGATACTTGTATAAAGCTATTTGAAGAAAAAAAAAAAAAAAAAAAAAGAAGAGAAGAGAAAAAAAGGAATAAAAAGAAAGAAGAAAAAACGGAAAGAAAGACAGCAGCAGGAGGAGGAGGAGGAGGAGAAGGAAAGAAATACAAACGTAAAGATTGAGCACCACTGGCGCGGATTTGTAGTAAGCGTAAGCAGAGCGGTACAGATGCGTCGGCTGTTGCGCGCGCGCGATCAACGAATCCCAGCGCGCACCGTGAAACCGTGATGACGCAACCGCCAAGCGTTGGTGGAGGTTGGAAGTGCAGGCGACGCGTCGCAAACGCGACTACTCTCTTCGTGTATGTGTTCACGAGCGCGAGCGCGCGCGCGCGTATGTGTGTGTTTGTATGTGTGTGTATATATGTATGTATGTGCGAAAAGCTCCGTCGCCGCTTCGCGTGGGAGGCCTTTAAGTCGCGCTCGCGACTTTCCTTCCTTTTAGAATCCAAAGAATTCTATTAACGTGTCTCTATAGTGTTCTATCACGTCACATGACAAAACCATTTTATAACTTTCTTTAATAATTTCATAATTGATCGAAACCAATTCGCTTGTTTTTGAAAATGATCGGCTGTTTGTGCTTTTCTTCTTTTTTTATTTTTTTTTTTTTTCTTTTTTTTTTCCTTTTTCCACTTTTTTTCTTTTTTCTTTTCTTCTTTTTTTCCTTATTCTCTCTCTATCTCTTTTAAACAAGTAATCGTAAGGTTTAATGCGAACGATTGTAAAAAAAAAGTACAAAGTCAAAACCAAAAAAAGAAAAAAGAAGATAAGAAAGAGAAAATAGATAAGATCGTTAATGTGTCAGGAAAAATGTTGTTTCCCCTTCCAAAATTAACTCATATATTTCCTGGGAAAATTTCCCTCAGGATGGTATACGCTTTTTCGAAACGATAAGGTCTCTCTCTCTCTCTCTCTCTCTCTCTCTCACTCTCTCTCTCTCTTTTTTCTCTCTCACTCTCTCACTACTTTCCGTAAGCGCGGTAATGGAAAAACTTTTGGCAGGGTTTGAGGGTTTGAGGGAAGTGTAGGTAGTCGGATAGCGGGCACCGGGTGGGTGACCCGGTGCGCAGGTAGTCCGATGTTTCATCCCCCCACCCTTTCGCGTTTCACTTCGGCCGATGGCACGCGAGCCTTACGTAGCGTACGACTATTGGAATTGTGTACGACGATAATACGCCGTACGGTATAGCGACGATGGTGGGATGGTGGTATAAGGTTCTTAAAAGAGGGAGAGAAGAGGAGGGAGTCTCTCAAAGTCCGTCCTCGTCGTCGTCGTCGTCATCGTCGTTGTGGTCGGTGCCATCGAGGCGTCCGGTAGGAGCGTCGCGTCGTTCGTCGTGTCGAATCGTATACATACACAGAGAAAGAGAGAGAGAGAGAGAGAGAGAGAGAGAGAGAGAGAGAGAGAGAGAGAGAGAGAGAGAGAGAGAGAGAGATCACAGACACAGAATACAAATTCATATGTATCAAGCAGCGTATATACATGTATAAAGGAGGAGAGGCACATCGAAAGGAACGAAACGGCTTCGGGCACGGTCGGACTCGTTCGGGCCATGCTATTCACCGAAGCCGCCCGATGTTCACCGAAGTAGAGTCGGTCGACTAGCGTCGGGCAGCCAGGCAAGCAAGCAGGCAGCAGGCAGGCAGGCAGCAGGCAGGAAAGCAGGCAGGCAGGCAGGCAGGCAAGTAAGCAGACAGTCAGGCAGGCAGGCAAGCAAGTAAGCAGACAGGCAGGCAAACAGGCAGGCAGGCGAGGCCTCCTCTTTCGAGAGTCGAGTCGGGGAGTCAGTGGCTGACGACTCCTCGGGCCGTCAGGTTGTTCGTGCGGGGGATGTCGACGCCTTGCGCTACCACGAAACCACGTGCGCCGCGTGACAGTTCCGATAGAGCCGTGGGAGGAGGTTCGTGGTGTCGCCGAGCCGACGAGACGCGACATCGTACGAGCGCCGATCGAGCGCGGCAAACGTCTTCCTCCTTCGTTTTCGTACTCATCTCTTAGTGTTGTTTTAACATCGTAACCGACGATAATCGTACGACGATCTTTATCGAATCCTTCCATATTCTTTCCTTATTCTTTCTTTTTTCTTCCTCTTATTTGTCATTGTTGTTGTTGTTGTTGTTGTTGTTGTTGTTGTTGTTGTTGTTATTGTTGTTTCCATTTCTTTTTGTTTTTTTTTGTTTTTGTTCTTTTTCGTTTCTCTTCAAGACAAAGTGCACTCCTTCCTATTCTATCTTTTCGTTTGCCTTCTCTTTTCTCTCGTCTTCGTCGATCGTTTACCGAGATTTTTTTCTTTTCTTTTCTTTTCTTTTCTTTTCTTTTCTTTTCTTTTTCCTTTTTTTCTTTTATACTTATTTATCATATTCATAAGAAAAGATTTCCGGTCGATTACGAAATTTTATCCCAAGTTAAGCCAATGATTCACGATCTTTTGGTAATTTACTGATTAAAATACGTTTATTATGAATCGATATTCGTCATAAGAAATAAATTAAATCAAGAGGTGATTCGATTGATATCGGTCAACGAATATCTTCGTCTTTAGCGTGATTATAACGAGACCCGAAAGACGTCGAATGTGAATATAATAAGTGCCGTACGTGAGAAGAACGTTAAAGTTTAATCTCACCGGTCGTACCAAATCAAAAGTAAAATAGGATCGAAGACGAGTTTTGAGAACGGGATTGATACGTTATAATGAGATTTTTAACATCTAAAAGACACACCGGCGATCGCGATTAAAAAAGTCAATAAAAATACTTTTATTTACATTACAATCTATCACAATTCTTATAGATTAAACATCGAATCGTTCGATAATTCTAGTGAATCGATAATATATATATATATATATATATGGATCAGACACGTTGGAAAAGAAAAATGATTAATAATCATCGGACGTTATTACGATCGTGTTGATATCGAGTTTTTTCTTTAAATTTTCGAAGAAAACCGCGAAAGAAGTGAATCGGTCCGATATCGAATACGTAACGCGTG
>NC_140811.1:15972500-16002500 GCF_050613455.1 Vespa mandarinia
AAAGAAAAAATAGAAAAAAAAAATAAAAAAAGGAAAAGAGAGAAAGAAAAAAAAATAAAAAACAGAAAAGAAAAATGGTCGACGTAGGAAATAAACATTATTATTCCTTAAAATGTCATCTTATAAATAGAACGATCATATATTACGTTTTTCTTAACGTTTCGATCGCTTCTAATTAGTTTAATTAAAAAGGAAAATGTTGAAATGTCCTAAGCAGGATTAATTTGTGATTCCGTTTTGAAAGGCCGACTTGTACTTTATAAACCCAACGTCAATTCTAAGTTGAACGTTATCAACGAAATCGTTTCCTTATTACCCAATTTAATCGAGTTTATCGTTAGAACGATATTCCCACTGGCTACGTAACTAAATCCTAATTACTTAAGCCTCAAGTATCTTTCGTACTGTTATTTAATAAAAAAAATATTCCACATACATCCGTATACATATACGTAATATTCGTATCCGTAATGTTCGTGTTCAAATCTAAGAACTCCATTACGCCAAAGTGGTAAATGCGGAACGCATTTGACAAGGAATAAAAAATAGATGATTATCTTTACCGTTTATGATACCACGATAAATTCGTTCGGCGAATGTTACGATATTGAAGTGTTCATAGAAAATGAACCCCTTTTCGATTGAATCTTTTATCGACTTTTAGTGCCTAACGAATTGTTTGTCATTAAGGTTGTCATTAAAACGAGCCCATCTTCTAAGGATCAAATGGAATGGGCATAATTTTTTATCGTAAATTTTGATTCTTCTATTTTTTACGATTTCGAAAGATCCAAAAATTAATCGTAGTAGGAGAACAAAATTAATCGTATAGTCGTACGAATACGACGACGATGATGCATCATATTAAAGAATCGAATAACGAATTCAATGAAATTTCATTAATTTCTATGTGACATGTGTTAAGTGATCGAAAGATTTTTTTTCTTTTTTCTTCTTTTTTTTTTTTTTTTCTATATATATATATATTTTCTCCTTTTTTTCTGTCTTCTTTTTTTTCCTTTTTCTTTTAATTCTTTTTTTCTTTTTTTTTTTTTTTTCAACGAGAGAAGAGAGAAAGCTAAAAGGAGCAAACATCTTTGATTTATCTTGATTTGATCTAGGATAAATTTAATCATCGTTATCGGTATCGTTGAAAATAGATTTGTTGGATCGATTACGCGTAGATAATCATTTTTTCGAAGGGCTCTTACGTAGCTCCGTTCGCACGTAATAATTATTATCGAGGGCCACGAGGGAGAGGCAAGCCGTACTTATCGTTATTCGCGTTGCAATTAACTACCGCGGAGGTGGTGCATTCCCTTTTCGTTCACGTGGGTGGAAAGAGAGAGAGAGAGAGAGAAAGAGAGAGAGGGGGGGAGAGAGATGGATAGAAGGGTAGGAGGGGTAGCTTCGAGTCCACGTTCCAGCTCTGGCAGGTCATAACGGGGGAACGTGCTTCGTTCGGTCGGTTGGTTCGTGGCTACGCGTCGGAATTATTTATACCACTTGATTACACGCGTTTGCTACCGGACAAAGCCGACCGAGAATCCGAAGGTGCACGAGCACCATTACGAGCACTCGATTGGTTAACTCGAAAAAGACGTTTATCCGTCTTATTTAGATTCGCTGAAGGAAAGATAAAAGTGCGAATGAAACGGATTGACAAACGATGTATTGTATTTCTTTTTTATTTCTTTTTTCTTTTTTCTTTTTTCTTTTTTTTTTCTTTTTTTTTTCTTTTTTTCTTTTTTCTTTTTCTTCTGACTATCTATCCGTCAAGGATCACAATCATTTTTACGGCATCATTTCATTTTCATTAAATAATATTCGTGAATATTAATAATCTCTTTGAAAATCACATTATCGTTTGACTTTTTTTTTGTTTTGTTTTGTTTTGTTCTTTTCTTTTTTTTTTTTTTTTTTATTTATTTATTTATTTATTCATCTATTTCTTTGGTGTGATCGTAGAATAAGGAAAAAAAAATAAAAATTGTTCCTCGTAAAGAAAAACTTTACGATGTTACTGTCGTCGATTAAAATGTCAATGAGACAGTCTCGTTTGATCAATATTTTATATTCGTTGTCAAACGAATTTATTTCGTCCGTTGAATCAAATTGATTTAATTTTTTATTCGACGATATAGGATCACTGACCAGTTGATTCGCACAGAGAAATATCAAGAGATTCGTTGTCGCATAAGTTATCGACCCACTTTCAACCGGAGGAAAATGTAAGTTTCATCGAGCAAGTTGTTTGTACTGAAACTAAACGACTTAGGAGTCGTACATTGGGGCCCGGTTTCGCGCGATAAAGTTTGTTTTAGAAACCGAGTGGGTGGACATCATGGCATACAAAGTTTCACCGTGGCGATGTTTCGTAAACGATAATCTCGAAATTGTCTTAATTTAGTAAATCTTTTCTACTTTCTTCACACTTTAATACTTTTATTCGTTTCTTCTTGTTTCCTTCTTTTTTTTTTTCTTTTTTCTTTCTTTTTTCTTTTATTCATTAACAAAAATCGATCGATCTTTCCGAAAAAAAAAAGAAAGAAAAAAGAAAAGAATTTCTTACTCTCGTAAGATCGAATATTTATTATTTCATTCGGTCGAATTGATATTGTTAAAATTCTTTAAAATTTCATTGAAGTAAATACATACATACATAGATACACACACATGTAAAAGTTTTTGGTTTATACTTAGAAATAATATGTATATTATTTTAAATGTATATGGTGTTTCTTATTTACACTAAGTTTTACATTGAAAATGATAAACATCAAGGAAATTGTTTTCTCGAAATATTTCTCTTCGATATATCCACCTTCGGGCGACTTATTTTTATCAGTCGGCCGGCCTTTGCACATTTCCGTTCCGTGTTTATCGTATCGCAACGAATATATGAATAAAATACGAATCTCCATTATATGCGCGCGCGCGCGCACGCGCAAGCATTCGTGCAAGCTCTCTTGTGTCGCACATCGTACAAAACTAAACTAATTTAAATAAGCTTTGTACAAAAGTTACAGGCATACAAAATATTCGATTAATCATTATAGATACGAACAATGAAAAATAAATAATTTATTATTTAATTTCTATTGCGATATTAGAAATTATTCAATGGCTATAGAAAATTTCGAATTAGAATGATATAATGATAGAGATGATAATCTTATCGTTACATTTATTTATTATTCGCGTTACTTATATTCCTTACTCTTTCCCACGTTTTTCCCTTGTTTTCTAATTTATACCAACACACTCGTAATATTATCGACCGCAATATATCTAATTGAATCTTTAAACGCTCGATTAGATCGTCATCGAATCGAGGCACTACGTTCATTGTCTAGAAACGAAGCCGAGAGCTATCTTGAATCTTCGGGAGAGAAGTTCGGGTCACTAAAATACATTCGTCGGCCTTGCCACGTTATTTAGCCTACTACTCTTTAAAACAAAATCTCATTCTAGATCTCTCTTTCTCATCGGTCCCACAATAAATTCCTCTCCGTTTTTCCATCTTTCTCTTTATCATTTTAAATAACCATCTTCCATTCTTTGATTTCACTTATTCGCTCTCGTTGAAAATATATTTATTTAGCAGCATGAAGAAGGATGACAGATATCAGCTATACGAAGTACCATCTAAAATAATAGCGATTCGTGACTCGCTAATATTAACTTCGTTCATATCCCTAGATATACAACCTTTTACATATATATGTACTCTTATACGTAACGACACTATAGTATGGCTAGCGTCATTCAGTATTTTCCACTTCCTCCCTTTCCTCTTTCCTCTCTTTCTCTCTCTCTCTCTCTCTCTCTCTCTCTCTCTCTCTCTCTCTCTCTCTCTTTCTCTCTTACGTTCCCCCTCTACTCATACTCTTTTCATTTCATCGTCTATCTTCTCGCTTCTGTCGTTCAACGGATTACTTACTGCAGACATATGCTCTATACATAATGATCTGATTACATATCGTCGTTGCTCTCCTTTCGATCCACTCTCCGCCTCTCGCTCAACTGTTGATAAGCTCGATAAAATTTTAACATGTACGCTCTTTCAGTCGATCCTAATTTATCGTCCAGATGAATTTTCTTTCGAGATTTGCGAATAAAACTTATTCCACCGATTCACGTTGATTGTAATTTCACTAATAAAATACATGATTATCGATTCGTTGGATTATTATTATTATTATTATTATTATTATTATTATTATTATTATTATTATTATTATTATTATTATCATCATAAAAAAAAAAAAATACATTCACATATCGAATTTATTCCAAAATTATTTCCAATTGATTTCTAATTTTTATCTAATTTATTTCTAATTTATTTCCAACGAGATATTTTAATCGCGCAATATCAATGAATAAGAACATCCCTTTAATACATATATATATATATATATTTTCTTTTTTTTTTTTTTTTCTAATTGATAATTCATTCGTACGCGTGAAAATTTTACGTTCCCTCGTTTTTATCTAATTAATTAATGGATTTAATTAAAGAAATGAACGAAGATAGAGAGAAAAAAGAGTGAAATAGAACGAATCCGCGTAAGCGCGCGTATAGGTAATGATATATAGGTATTTCACGGATACCAATTCAAGCATACGTATTTTGACGCGAAGGTTTAGCGAGACCGTACGTACCATCGCGAAATTTCTCCGGTCTTTACGACGCGATAAACCTTCGCGTTTCTCAACTAATTTCCAGCGTGACGAAAAGTCGTTCCGGCGATGAATTCACGTCGCTTATTCTAGAAATATCGTCCTGCGCGTTCGTTCCCTCTCCCTTCTCTCTCTCTCTCTCTCTCTCTCTCTCTCTCTCTCTGTCTGTCTTTCTTTTTCTCTCTTATACTGTTTTCAGTCTTCTACCTATTCGAATGGTGGGGCCCGGTGGTCATCCATTAACGAAGATATTTTAAGAGAAATAAATAGGGATGCACGTGCCGACGATTCGCGGATCTTCAAAAGATATAAGTATACGTTAGAATACTCACGCATTTAGGCGCGCACGCAGGCATATGTAAAATATGTATAGGCGTGCGATTCCGCGCGCCATCCATACTTTCCTTCGACCGTTATATTTTTAGCTACTTCGAATCTCGGTAATTTCGGTTCAAATATTTCTCCATGAGCCGACACCCAAACTCGGCCGAAAGAAAAAAACGACTAAGACGACGATGACTACGATGACTACGACGACGACAACGACGATGACGATGACGACGACGACAACGACGACGACGATCAGGAGGATCCTCAACGGAGACTGGATAGAGAATCAGTTACTGCGTTAAATAACTTTTCGCGTATCTCCATCGGGACCTACGCTATCCAGCGAAAAGAAATCGGATTTTCGACTCCTTTAAATAGATTCTAACGCAGTTATACCACTGCTATCTTTGTAACACTTAAAATAGGTGAGTGACTCTCTCGTTGCAAAGCTCTGTGCAGAGATGGCACGTAGCCTCTCGATTCGCGCATGACTCTATCTATCTCTCTCTCTCTCTCTATATATATCTCTCTCTATCTCTATCTATATCTCTATTTCTCTCTTTCCGTTTTAATCCCTCCTCCCCCAATTATCTATCTTATTCTATCGTCTTCCACTTGCTCGTGACTTAACACGTCGTCGTAAAAACACGCGACTATCCATCGACTTATGACTTTTATTTTTGTTCACTATTTTATCATCCATATACTATCGTATTGATTGTATAAAAAAAAAAAAAACTTTTGATTGTATAAAAAAAAGATCGCAATGATATTAGTTCAAAATGAAAACAACGATATATCGTGAAATGAAAAGATCATATTAAGATCTTTAATGAAACATATTGATTATGAGAATAAGAAGTCATTTAAGAAACTTCTTCTTTTGTTCTTTTTCTTTTTCGTGCCATCTTTTAGGCAATGTAAAAAAAAAAAAATAAATAAATAAATAAATAGAAATAAAGGCCAAGGAAGAAAGGAAGAAAAAAGAAAAATAAAGAATATATTTTTGATTAGATCAAAGGAATGTCTCGAAAATCGTAAATAGCGTATCCATCGATCGGCTTTCCTTCTTTTGAGAGTTCGTAGCTATTTACTATGTAAAAAAGAAAATGAAAGAGTAGGAATATATAAAAAAGGGAGATTGGGGGTGGAGATGGAGGTGGAGTGGGGTGAGGTTGGGGTTATAAGGAAAGGGAGAGTATAGTGCTGCTTGGAAACGATCGGTAAAGGGCGGATGAGAAACATTCAGTCTCGACGAGGGCTCCTCCACTCGCTTTCCAGCTCCTCGCGCGAGGACTACGCGTCTGAAGTTAGAAGGAGGGAGAGAGAGAGAAAGAGAGAGAGAGAGAGAGAGAGAGAGAGTCGATGCGAACTTACAGAGAGGGCGGAGGACGCGTAAAACCTCCGGCCACAGATCGATAGAAAGGTCGGAGGTGTGTCGTGTCTGTTAGACTTTGGCCCGAACTTGCGGTTACCTACCTGTGCTTGCTGTGTTCTATTGAGCCTCGAGAATACTCACGTTTGTAAACGTTACCGACCCTTCCTGCCTTATCCCCTTTGACCCTTCACCTATCGTATGAATGACGAATCTATCGTATCTACGAAAGATTACAAGTCTTTTTCGATTTTTCTTTTCCTTTTTTTTTTCTTTTTTTTTTTTCTTTTTTTTTCCATGAATAGCTTCTTTCTATTCATTAATTTGCATTTCTTTTTCTTTTTTTCTTCTTCTTTTTTTTTCTTTTTTTTTTTCTTTTTTTTTTTCTTTTTTTTTCTATTGAATACTTTTTTCTCATTAAAAAATACGATGTGTAGCTACGTAAATTATTTAAAATCATAAACCAGTAGTTCTGAATGTCCTTGATATTTAATTCTCGTATTAAATTGAAAATTTGTTATCTTTGATCCAAGCAAATCGATCTGTAACTGCGACAGGTATAACGATGAAAGCATGTTTCGCATGATGAATTTTTAAAAGTTAGTATCCATACCAACGAAGAGAATATAACTTTATACGACACACATATTCTGGAGCACTTCGCGATACGGTAATATCGATCAAGTATTACGGAAGCCATACAACCTATGCAACTGGTCAGACCTCAACGTTGCTCAATAATTATTACTTACTTTTACGAATGGTAATCGTATAAAAAAGTACGTACATTTTAATATACGTAAATTTATCCAAAGGATTCTCAATGGATTATATATGACTACCAATTGGAAAATTGGATCCTTTTATCTGTTCTTCCTTTTTTTTTTTTTTCTTTTATCTTTTTGTATATATTCGTCTTTTTTCCTTTTTCTTTCCTTTTTTTTCTTTCCTTTTCTTTTTTTTTTTTTTTTTATTTCCATTTCTTTCACCGCTTTTAATTTTCATTTAATATATTATTAATTCTCATTTATTATATTATTCTGTATCGTGTCTTTTTCTTTCTTTTCTTTTTTTTTTTTTTTTTATAACGCAAACGAGATTCGATTCGTATCAGCTCAAACAAATAGGTTCATTAAAGTCCTTTTAATCCCGCCGATTCTTTTTAATCGATCTACGTGGTAAGGAATATTTTACTTTCAAGAGTTCGACTCGGCAAGATCGGATAGGCCAGCATAACGGAAGCGCGGTAAATCACCTCTCCCGTACTGTTTTGCAATTAAATCGCCACACGCGCGCTCATTTTGAAGGGAAACGTATCACCGGCGAGGGTCGCTGTAAATCATGAGTGGTTAATAAAGCTCCAAGAAAGATACTTTCTTCGTATAGTAGAAGGCGACCCATCGTACTTTCTCATTGGTGAAATATCTCGAAGGTTAAGAAGATTTTAGAAAAATATGAGGACGAAGGGAGAAAATGAAATAAGTTTCTTGATTTCTTTTTTTTTTTTTTTCGTTCTTTCCTAACAACTTCTCAATTTGAATAACGATCGTAAGTCGTTTCGCAAAAAAAAAAAAAAAAAAAGAGAGACAAAGAAAAACAAAAAAGAAACTACAATAATCGACGATTCTTGATAACGTGTAAGATCGGATTTTCGTACTATTATATTCTAAATGTTATTAGAAATAAGTTTTCATAGTGAGAAACAAACATTTTAACGAAGGTTGGAATAAATGGAACGATCTTTCACACTTAGATATGTATATTTGTCGTAAAAACTTTCGAGTTCTATAAAAGGGAGGACTTAAAGGCAATTCGCGATCCGGAAGTTGCTTCCTTGCGGGCAAAGTTCGCCAAACCGACTACTCTCACTCTGTTACCCTTTCCATCGACCCTTTCCACTCCTTTGCTTTTCTATTTATCTATCTATCTCGATTTCTCTTTCTCTCTCTCTCTCTCTCCCTCTTTCTATCTTTCTCTCTCTCTCTCTCTCTCTCTCACTTTCTTTCTCTTTCTCTTTTTATCCGCCCTATTTTCAATTGCATGATGATGCAAAGCCAACCTTCTCATGTACGCTGAAAGTGACGTGCGAACGTAAACGCTTTCAAGTCGAACGAAGAAGTCTCTGAGAGAGAAAGAGAGAGGGAGAGAGAAGGAAAGAGAGAGAGAGAGAGAGAGAGAGAGTAAGAGAAGGGTGAAAGAGGTCGGAGAGAATCGATATTTGGTGGCAGCGTGTCGCTAAAGTCCATCTCTTTCTCTCTCTCACTCTCACTCTCTCTCTCTCTCTCCCCAACTACTCTCTTCCTCTTTCCTCCTTCTTCGGCCGTTTAACCCTTCGAGCTGGAACGCGCGTGGCTTCTGTCTTTTCTCCTTTCCTCTTGGAAAACGAAAAGCTCTCTTTAACTTAAGTAGATCGCATTTCATCGCGCCTCATTTAAGAGCAGAAGCGGATAACGATAACTACCGATGGATTTTTCTTTTTTCTTTCTTTCTTTTTTTTTTTTTTTTTTCTTTTTCTTTTTCTTCCTCTTTTTCTTCTTCTTCCTTATCGTCGTGCAAAATTATAATCGGAGCTTCTTTCCCCTCGATTCTTTTTACCCTTTTCCTTTTTCTTTTCTTCCTATCGTATAATAAATTAAATTAACCGTATCTCGTTATGCATTATTATTATAGAAACATTTTTTTATGATCCAAACTAAATTCAAGTATTAATTTTGAATTTATAAAAACTAATTAAACGAAAGGGATATAAAATTTCATATTCAACGAATCTTCTTAAATATCGTTATATATTTACATATACTTTCGTAAAATGAAAAGGTTCGCATGGATTTGACGAATCGAAAAAAGGAATACATAGTAGGGAAGGAGTTAGTCACGAAAAGGGGGACAAAAGTTTCTCGTTCGTGCGCCAGCAAACGAGGCCGTTGGGTGATGGTTAGAGAGAAACGTAAGAGAGGGCTGATGAAGGGCGGGGAAGGAGGGAGTATGGAAGGTTAGCGTAGTTTCGCGCCTATTCGCTGAAATAATAATGTTCCCCTCTCAACGGAGAGTGCACGCTGCCGCCACTGCTGCTACTGCCGCCGCCACCACCACCGCCGCCGCCGCCGCCGTTGTCGTCGTCGTTGCTGAGTCAAGTTAGGTTGGACACTAAATTACACTCTCGCCACGTTCGTCCCACGCGAGCGAAGAAATTCAGGCTCTAGCTGAATCCCCGAGCCGACTACTACAGACTTGCAGCAGCAATACCAGCACCAGTACCACTACTAGCACCACCACCACCAACCCCCACCACCACCATCACCATCGCCATCACTACTACCACCGACACCACTAGCGCAGCTATCTTTTTTAATTAATTTCTCCTGTCTCCACATCGGAGGACGTGGATGAATAAATGATAATCACGAACAGCCTTCCTGCTGCTGCTGCTGCTGCTGCTGCTGTCAGTTCTACTCGCTGTCGCCATTGCTGACTATGTACGCTCTGAACGAAATGAATATTTATTTAAGGAATAGAATCTTTATGGAGATTAATTAATTACCAGCTATACGTTTTTAAAAAAGAAAGAAAGAAAGAAAAAACCTCTGTTTGACCCGTTCGTTTGAATTTATACGAATATTCCATACGTGAGACTTTGAAATACGATGCCTTCGATCGAGTCTTCTCTCCCTTTTTCTTCTCCCTCCCTACCTCTTTCCCCGTTTCCCTTTGTTTGTTCCCTGACGCACGCGAGCCAGACTCGAACGCAAACGAGTCTACTTCTTGAATACTTCCGTTAAGTTTTAATATATTCTGTTAAGTTTGTTGCGTATTGATATATCCTTTGAATAATCTTTTGAATGTTCTCTCTCTCTCTCTCTCACTCTTTATTTTTGTTTTCTTTTTCCTTTTTTTTCCTTTTTTACTCTTAACGTTATTTATCAAAATCCGTAGTGATTCATTTCATAGAAATATTACGATTGATGGATATTCCTTATGTCGATGTAATAATATATTCAAGATATTCGAAAATTATACATACTTACCTGTCAACGGCAAAACAAGCTAGTTATATTCCTTGAAATGTCAAGAAGAAGGTTATAAGTCAGGTATCATGCTGTTTGTTCAATAATCAATTCGGCGACCTGATGGGAGTCATGCTAAGGAGTCGAAATATTTTGCACGAAAGCTTTGCAAGAGTTAACGTTATGCGTGCTCGATCGTAAGTTTTCTCCTTCTCTTTCTTCTTCTTCTTCTTCTTCTTCTTCTTCTTCTTCTTCTTCTTCTTCTTCTTCTTCTTCTTCTTCTTCTTCTTCTTCTTCTTCTTCTACTTCTTCTTCTTCTTCTTCTTCTTTACTTTCCTTCGTGCACGGTGAACCAACCTGCATGTCCATAACCCTGAGCTTGCAAGTACCAGAATTTATCGCCACGGTGAAAAGCGCCTCTGCAGATCCCAGAGTACTCTCTCTCTCTCTCTCTCTCTCTCTCTCTCTCTCTCTCTCTCTTTCTCTTTTTTTTTAGCAGTAACAGTAGCAGCAGCAGCAGCAGCAGCAGCAGCAGCAGCAGCAGCAGTAGCAGAAGCAGCAGTCGGATCGATCTTCGTAGTAGTACTCTTCTTCCTTGTATTTTCTTCTTCTCGCGAGATTCGTAGAAAAATCGTGCCTCGATTTACGTTTGCGGAGGACACATTGATATGCTTTTAAAGCAAAAAAAAAATCCGCTGTTAACAAGCAATCTTAGTTTCTTTCGATCGTGGTCCCTCGATCGTCAATAGAAATGTCGATATATAATATTTTACGATTGATCTTTATTGAAGCTATGTGTTATGTAAAAACAAAAAATAAAGAAGAAGAAAAAAAAAAGAAAAAAGTGATTATACCTCTTTGAATTTTCTTTCGGTATCTTCCATATTATTACATAAGCACGTATTAAGCAATTAGAATCATTGGAAAAACAGGTCTGATAAGTGAAGAGAATTTATTAGATCATTCGATGATTCCTCAATACATATATACATATTTATTTATTCAAGAAATTTTCTCGTGCGTCACAGTTTTATATATATATATATATAGACACTTCTTACTTATCGTCCGACAGAATAGAAATAAAATGGATCTATATCTGAAGTCGTAATTAACGTAAATAAAATAATAAGTATTATTTCAATACAAAATTCTTTTGAAATTCTACATAATGATTTATTTATTCGATTATCTCGATAGAAGAGAATTATCGAATTATTTAATTTCGAGTTTTCTTTTTCACGACGTACGATCGTAAGGATTTATATAAAAAAAAAAAAAAAAAAAAAAAAGAAAAGAAAGAGAAGAAGAAGAAAACGTAGAAAAAGAAGAAAAGAAAAATGAAAAAGTAACAAGAAAAATAAGTTATTTAAGTTATTAATTTCGGCGTAGAAATATTTAATGTGTTGATATATTATGACGTTTCACGTATATTCCTGTTGAAATGATCGTAGAAACGAAGGAAAGAGTTATTCGTTTATAGTACGCATACCGTTTCCTTTAAGGCGCATAATAAATTAGAAGGAGCGGTGTGTTAAACGAGGTAGAAATAAATGCGGACGGGTTTTCTTGAAGACGAAGTAGCAATGCAATGTAGTCATCGCGATTTTTAACCGGTACGCTTTATCAGAGCGTGATCCTGAAACAATGACGAAAAGAAGGATGACATCCTTGGGCGTATGGCCGTAGAGAAAGAAAGAGTAGCGCGCGTGACAATGCAGTAAATATACTATTACTGACAAGTATGATGACAAGATTGCACAATGTCTTCGTTCTTCTCCGCTCCTACTTATCTCTCTTTCTCTCTCTCTCTCTCTTTCTCTCTCCCATCCCTCTCTTCCCCACCCCTCTCTTCACCCCCTCTCTTCCCCCCCCCCCTCTGTCTCTCTCTGTCTATCTGTCTATCTTTTTCCGTTCTTTTCTCGGTTCAAACGACATATTGTGTCTTTGCATAATCATCTTTCGTAATACTAGACTATCGACCATCGTATTTTTATAATTTCATATATATAACAGTGGAATGTAATATGAAAATCATCGATGATTCAAGATCATTATTCTCTTGGGTCCTTACATATAGTATATTTCAAAATGTAATATAACAAATTTTTACTATGTCTAGATTCTATTAAGAAGAAAATAAAAATAATAAAAAAGGAAGAAAGGAAGAAAAGAAAAGAAAAAAGAAAAAAAGAAGTACAAAAGAAAAGAAGAAAAAAGAAAAATTACATATTTTATAATAAATATAAATTTAGAATAAGATAATATTGACGTTAATGTGAACCTGAGAAAGGATTTAGTAACAGAAATCTCTAATCAAAGCTTAGTAAATACCATGTACTTAAATACATGGATACATAGAAGAAAACAATTCAAATTAGTAGGAAGATATTCTTCACTTTGAGATTGAGGTTTCGTTCGGTGGTAGGAATCGTTTACAATGCCGAACGTTTACAACGACGAAACACGTAGAACAGATTTCACAATCGAGGACTCAAACGATAAGATCGAGTTGACCGCTAGCGTTTCTCCTATCGCGTTTATAGCATTTACATGCGTCGCGGTCACGTGATTCCGGTGTGTCTCTGTCGCCGCGCGCGAACGCGATTTGTTATTATAATTAGTGGAATTTGCATGTCAAGGGACTGGCATGTCAAGGGTCTATGGGTTCGGAGCTCGCGTATCGCGACGCGTGCACCTACCTTACGTCTTAATGGTTAATGTTCGCCTTACGTACATATCTGGATAACGGGCCGTATTTCGAGCCAAGTAATTGCATACCCTTCTGTATTATAATTCAAATTAGATATTTTGCATCTCGTCGTTGCTTCATGCTCCTCTACCCTTTTCTTTAAAATTTCTTCTGTTTCTCTCTCTCTCTCTCTCTCTCTCTTTCTCTCTCTCTCCTTTTTTCTTTTCTTCCTTTCCTTCTTCATTTATTTTCTTCAATGATTCCGTCCAATTCTCTTGCTTTGATTATATTACCTTTTTAAAAACTTTGCGAATAAACGCGGAATGTTATTTTATATCTAAAGAAATAATATTTTCTTCTTTATTCTACGCGAAATTTTGTAATTGCAAAACGACCGTACTTTCAAGATGATACCCGTGTAGAAATTATTATGAGAGATCTTGCTTCTTTTCTACGAAATAAAGACAAGAGAGAGAGAGAGAGAGAGAGAGAGAGATAGAGAGATAAAAGAAATAGCTTTGTATTACATCGACCAGAAAGGAATGAAGATAAAAAAAGAAAAAATAAAATAAACAAAAAAAAACGATTCTATTATTTCGAGTCAACTTCCATTATTTTTTTTTTTTTTTTTTTATTTTTTTTTTTTTTTTTTTTTTTGACGAATTTGTAAGAAAGCTTCCGATCGGCGTGTAAAGTTTTCAAGGATGTGAAGCCAGTTGAAGGAAAAAAAAAAAAAAAAAAAAAGAAACGAGGTCGTCGAGTTCGAGCCAACCTCTCTAGAATTTTTTTCTAAATCTTTGAACGGCCCAGACAATCGGTCAACATTTTAACATCGCCTCTTTCTTTTTCTTTTTTTTCTTTTCTTTTTTTTTTCCTCGAGTATTCCAGATTATAATCATCGATCTCTTTTTCGAAATTACAATTTCAATTGATTAAAGATTCGTAATATCTTTCGTTTGTCTTGAAAGACGCCAATAAGAATTTTGAAAATTTGTAAAAAGCATTGATCTCATCGTTTGCTCATGTAAAATCATTCGTTCTAGAATCTAGTAGCTAGAGTATTACTAGTTGTCTTCGTTAGACCAGAAACTTAGTTTGCCGCTCGAATTAAGTCGATAAACTGGCAAGGGTGGAGAGGTCAAGGTGGGGTCAAACGTTTGCATCGAAGATGCGATTATATTCCTTCTCCTCCCCCTCCCCCCCATGCCCATCCACATCCCAATCTCACCTCATCCTCATCTACCAACTCTTTCTTCTTTTAACGATACAACATTTCTTCAATCTCTTTCGTCATTCTTTCTACTTAATTACGTTTATTCACACGGACCCAATTAATTAACTCGATCGTCGGCTTCTCTTTCTTCTACCGGTCGAATTTTTCGAACCATCGGGAAGAATCGGCTTTAAAATTTGTCACGATCGTAATCGTGATTGTAATGAATGGAAAAAAAAAAAAAAAGAAAGAAAGAAGGATCGAAGGAGATTAAAAAGGAAAAGGAAAAGAAAAAAAAAAAAGATAGAAAAGAATAAAAAAGGAACAGGCAAATAAGTATCGTGCGATATTGCCGATCGTATTCTCAGTGGACCTTTTCGAATGAACTCGTATCAATAACATAGAGGAGTAATAACTTTGGGAGCAAGGGCTGCCACGCCCTATTAACCACCTCGCTTCCATCGCAATTATAGCACGTACGCCCCTGGCATAACGCGATACCCAGAGGGTTATATATTCACTGCTATCGGATGTATATATACATTTTACATATATAAAGCCATACATAAGCGAATGTATAGGTATGTAACGTTGGGACGTTGGTGGCTTTCCCCCACCCTTATCTCGATTTAATCCGCGATCCGGATAGAAAAATTCCTTCATGATCGAAAATTAGCCTAAGTCGATCGATAAAATGTAATCGAAGAGTCACGAATTAATCGATCCCTTTATCGTACCTTAGTCTCTTTTTCTTTTTTTCTTTCCTTTCACTTTCTTCTCTCTCTCTCTCTCTCTCTCTTTCTCTTTCTCTCTTTCTCTCTCTCTCTCTTTTTCTCTTTCTCTCTTTCTCTCTCTCTCTCTCTCTCTATCTCTATCTATCTCTTTATTCATATTTAAAGGAATTCGCAGAGAAAATAAAAACAAGTAATAAAATGCTGATCCAATATGTTTTCAAGAATTTTCTGTTTAGTGATAAATAATATGTTAAGGTCAAGAATATTCTTGACCGTCCACCGGCTATTTTTTTCTTGTTTTGTTCTTTTTTTTTTCTTTTTTTTTTTTTCTCTCTCTCTTTATTCTCTTTGCAGCTTCATTGGATGACGATTGAATGAGCAAAAAGTTTCAATCGTATTCGCGATTTTATAATTGAAAATGTTCGTTGAAATTTTCTACGATTTATATCTGAATTGATGCCTGGGATTGAATAATGAATTATGATTTTTTTTTTTCACATTTCAAGTAGTATAATTCCAGGTGAAATAATAGTTTTCATGAAACGTCGAGATGCGGTAGGGAATTCTGTCTTTTCTTTTTTTTTTTTTTTTTTTTTTCTATTTTTTCTATTTTTTTTTGTTTCTTTTTTTCGTTTTTCTTTCTTAAAATTTGTCGATTATAAAATGGACAATGGTACATTGCTTGAACGAGCTAAATGAAAATCGTGATCTCGCGAAATGACGCGCGGAACTTAACGAACGCGGCTGGCTCGATACATGAAAAGGCCGTACAACGTAAACGATGATAAATCCACTTCTCTCTTTTTTTTTTTTTTTTTTTTTTTTTTTTTTTTTCACCACCACCATCAGCCACGGCCGACGCAATACATCGGATCGTATTGCTGAGCGTGCTGGCGATGCATTTACATTTGTACGAATAAACATCGTAATTGCATATGTAACCACAACGCACGGACCATCCACGTGTCTGCCGATGCGCATTGAACGTATTGTTTTCTATTTTTTTTTTTCTTTTTCTTTTTCTTTTTCTTTTTCTTTTTCTTTTCCTTTTCCTTTGTGTTTCTTTTTCTTTTTTTTTTTTTTTTATTTATTTGTTTTTTTCCCTTTTTTTTTTCTTCCTCATGACCTACGACACTTCTTTTAACGTCTATTTTTTACGATAGCTGACGTTAATTCTTTATTCATGAATGAAAAATTTACGTATTACGTATGTAACTACGTGTTTAATAAAAAGAAGAAAAAAAAAAAGAAAAGAAAAAAAACGTATGTATAAGTATGATTACACATATGTTTAATAGATCAACACCGGCAATGTAATTTGTATTTTATTGCATCGGGAAACAGTTTTATTAATGACATTTTTCTAAATCTTATATCTCTCTCTCTCTGTTAAAGATTTTAAAAATTACTTGAACTATTTAAGATACTAATTAAAAAGTAAAAGTGTGGTAAGAAGAAAGAATTTTTTTTTTGTTTTTTTTTTTCCTTTCTTTTTTTATTATTACCAAACTAATATCAAAAAATATCAAGAAACATATTGCAATACTTTCGTATGTTATATGGCGGCAATCAAATAATTACTTCAAATTAATATATACAACTACACACACACACACACACATACACACACACACGCGCACGTACATACTCACGTATACCTACCATATATATAGATATTATAGTTGTGTGTGTGTGTGTGTGTATTTATATAGTTCATTTCTTTAAATTAGAATTTAGATTAGAGTTGTTCTCACAGTTGGAATGATTTCATCCTTTATGGGTTTTAAATTTGTAATGTAAAATGCAGATAGAAACAAGGGAATCCGATAGATCTATTAGTATTCCAGAAAGGAAACGATACGAAACGACGAAGAGCGGCTTTCAAACTGGAACAGATCCGCGTTAGATAGTCGATAGAATCGATACTCTGAGTTCTTTTTTTTTCTTTCCTTCTTTCTTTCTTTCTTTCTTTCTTTCTATCATTCTTTCTTCCTCTTTCTCTCTTTCAATCGTAGAGCATTGAAAACGGGATCTGAATATGTTTCTAAGTCGATGGATTATCCTGAAAGGAGCGATTATGTAAAGCGCCGTTGGTTACGCAAGAAGCACTGGCCGCAGCGCGCCCGTTCGAGAGACATTACGATTTTTCTACGCTAATCGCATCGCTTAAAACGGTAAACCGTTCGCTTGGACAACGGAGCACGATTATACGCTTTTCCTCCGTCAATTTCATTTTTTTCCTTTCTTTCATCTTTTTATTTTTCCTACGTATCGTCGCCCATAACGCGCCATCGAATAATATATAAAAGTTTAATTTTTATTATTCGATATATGATAACATGATATATATATATATATATATATCAATCTCCAAAGCTTCTCATTTGATTTAATAACAACAATATTATAATACGCTGATATGGTTTTTATACAAATGAATTTCTATTTGCATTTTCTATAACATTATTTTTATTAATTAATTACGAATATAATATCATTGTAATGAATTCATTTTCATGATTTATACGATTATACTGGCATTAACATAAAATTTATTATATATTTCATTTACATTAATATATATATATATATATATATATATATATATATATATATATAAACAGAAAAATATGACTTTCCGATAAGCATCATAAAACGATCGAAGTCGAACTTATCAAACTTATGCTCGTACAAGAGAATTATTAAAATGCGTAACATTGTTCAGCGATAATAATTTTTTTTTAAAACGATAATAAAAGAGTCAGACCTACGTATTCTTGAATTCGTATTCGCAATTCATTCGATTCGCTAATTAACACACAACGTAGGTACAAAAGCGCGATTCGTTCGCATAGATAAGCATGCATTATAAAATACGAATTCGAATCGTGTTTAGACTGGCGAATAATGCGGACGATATGCTCTTTTAACTTTAATTTCTTTTTTTTTTTCTTTTTTTTTTTTTTATTTCTTTTTTTTTTTCTATCATATCTTCAAAGTCGAGATTATAAATAATAATTAAAGAAAAAGGAAAAACAAGAAAAAAAAGAACAACAACAACAAAAGAGAAAAGTAGAAAAAGAAGAGAAAAAGTAGAAAAGAGAGAAAAAGGAAAAATGTTGATGTAAAAATTTAATCGCATTTGCGCGACCATCAAATGTTTAAAAATCGAACATACAAAATAGCATCATAATAATAATAATAATAATAATAATAATAATAATAGAATTCGTAAGATGATTTTTATTACCATTCGTCGCGACGTAAGAAAGGAATTCAGCGTTGAAAGTTGAAAGTTGATAATAATTGATTGATAGACACGGAAGGAGGAGTTTGAAGTCGTTTCTTGTCCAGCATTTGGGTCGTGTTAACGCTCCTAACTAGTTGGTATTAACGAAACGTGACGCTAGATAAACCGGCGTATCCACCCACGCGTGCGACCCCCCGCTGGTAAACTGCGTCAAGGTTAGTCGTTCTTATTCCAACGCTTTTGACGTTCCCAATCTAAACGAGATTCGACTATTCGCTCTTTAGTTTTTCTAGTTGTTTAATGATAATCACGTATAATAATATTTAATTATCTTTTTTTATCTTTTTTTTATCTTTTTTTGTTTCCTATTATTATCGTCTTCTTCGATGAAAAATAAAAAAAAAAAAGTCGCACGTCATTTATTAGATCTCTCCTTTTTCTTCGTTGTTTTCTTTTTTTTTTTTTCACTTTCCTTCCCCCGAATAATATTCATTCTCTTATATCTAATAAAAAAAAAAAAAAAAAAAAAAAGAATAAAAATAAAAAAAAAAAAATAGACAATACTTTGGTCTTAATAGACATTTAAGCGATCGTTTCTTCTAATCGAATGAAGTCGTCCTAGAGACAGTTTATTTAGATTCAACGAGAAACGAAAATACGTTCGTTAGAAGTCGTTTCGAATGTTTAAGTGACTTCATCTTTTATCAACTTGAACACTTAAGTTGAGTGTACATTTCTGTATTATTACATTTTTGTATTATTACGTACATATATATATATATATATATATATATATATATATATATATATATATATACATAGAGTTTGATAGGAAAATAATATTTAATTATGCACATTATATTTTGTAAGACTTCGACTTATCAGATTTCCTATATCAAAAAATTTTATTTTTCTAATTTCATCGTCGTTATCACTAAATGGCAATATCACTGGATAATTATTTTTCTTTTAAATCTTAACTATGAATAATATTTGAAGTACAGAGACTTTAGTCGATGGATATTTATGACTAATAGATATTTTTCAAGCACGACGATTGGCTGACCGAAAAATTGAAAAGGTCCTTCGTATACCTGAAAAATAAGACAACAGATGGTACGATACCTACGATAAGGGAAACTAATTGTCAAGATAAATAACTGACAACTTTAAATAGAAAAAACTTCTATGACCATTATATTTTTACCCACATTCGGGAAAATATTAGGTATATATCATCCCCTTCCTTAAACTTTCTCTAACTTTCTACAATGTCCCTTCAAAGTAACAGTGTTCTTACAATCGTAGAAGTAATAACGTGAGTCAGTTGCAATCTAATCTTCGAACTGTGATCATCTCTATTTTGTGCGAAATAATAAATATTATTTAACGTAATATTAAACAAGAATAGTGAAGGAATAAAAGTAAATATTGTAACTAAAGTGATACAAAAATAAAGTGATAAGTTGTAATAAATTTTAATGAATTTGTGATATAATGGAGGAGAAATATAGAAATTTTTTCCCATCGTATTTTTTCAATAGAAGTCTCTCGCCAAGGAATAAGTGTATATATTCGCAAAAGGTAATTTGCGTTTATCGATATATATATATATACATACATACATATCAATAATTCGAGTATAGCCATTTAATCTAAATACCGTTATTGATAATTTCAAACAATTTCACACAATATCAATTGTTATATCAAGTGTACGAATATATGTGGGAATCGTGAAAAAGTTTATGAAAGTTTATCGTCGTAGTCAATTTATTTCTTTCTATTTTTCTTTTTTTCTTTCTTTCTTTTTTTTCTTTTTTCTCTTTTTGCTCTTTTCTTTTCTTTTCCGTAAGTGAAAAGATTCGAAATATCTCTGAAATCGTTAAGTTTCTTATTCGAAATTCTTATGAGATTGGCTTATGATAGAAGTTTTCTAAACGAGCGTTCCAAACGTCATTCGCGAGCTTTGCTTTCCCGTTCGATCTCGAATGGTCGAGGTTGCTCTTCGATACGATAGTAGAGGAACTCGAGGAAAGTAATTAATTCGAGAGAAGAGGAATTCCATTTAAAATTCCCTTTTTTGCATAAGCCCTATAAACGGGGGAAAGGTATGGGCTAGTAGAGGAATAGAAATGTAGAACGGATATTGACACGAGCACAGGAGAAGACTCAGAAGCAGCGTTATCTGTCAACCAGCAGTGCACATTTCGTCCTGTGAAATTGCTTCTCAAAAAGCTGGCAGAGCTTTCCAGTCCGAAGCCCTTTTCCCAGCTTCGCTTCCATTTCTCTCTCTCTCTCTCTCTCTCTCTCTCTCTCTCTTTCTCTCTCTCTCTTTCTCTGCCTCTCGACCTATATAATATAAAACGCGAGTTGCCTCTCCAATATCTCTTTTCTCCGTCGTCGCCTGTACGGCAGCTGACATTCTCGATGCAATTCTTTTCTGCCGCAGTACCTTTTCTTCTACAAAGCGGTCACTACGCGTCAAAACTAATCAAAATGGAAGGAAAAAAGAAAAAAAAAGAAAAAGGGAGGGGGAAGAGTAAAAAAAAACAGAAGAAACAAACTGGGGTAGCAATTGCTTTACGAAATCTTACATCTAATCGCCGATTTTGCCTTTACCTTTCTCTAATCTCTTTTTTTTCTTTTAATCGGATACGAAAAGTCATCGGACGAATTAGATTTTATATTTAACGATAAAATATCTCTACGATACTTTCATAAGTGTCGTTGAGAATAAATGTTTTTTTTTTCCTCTTCTTTCTTTTCTTTTTCTTCTATTTTTTTTTTTCTTTTTTTTTTTAACAGCCGTAGCAAAAGATCTTAGAAAGTTAGGAACTTTGTTTTATATTACGAGGATATTTCTATCGTGTTGATATTTCTAAGAAAACCTTTAGATTCTCACGAATATTCAATTTCATTTCATTATGAATACTTTTGTTACATCGATCCAAGGATTAACTTATTCTAGGCGAACGAAAACGATTACTTTACGTCGCAAAATCCTTCGGGTCTTTGTCAAGGCGAAAAAATGTACACGGTCGAAGGTTGAAAGAATATTGTGTTACACGTGCAAGAGACACGAGATTAGAAGGTATAAAAGAGAGAAAAAGAGAGAGAGAGAGAGAGAGAGAGAGAGAGAGAGAGAGAGAGTAAGAAGTAATAAGAGAAATAGCGACGGAAATGAAGAACGTTTGATTCGTTGTTATAAAGGGTAATACGTATTATCGACGTGTACGAAGTTACTCAACTTCAAATCATGAAAGAAAGCATGGATGGATGTTCGTCTATATAGAACAATGCAACGGTTTGAACCGCGAATATCTCGAGTAGAGCGCATTCGGAAAAACTTTTTCCAATCTCATTTTTTTCCTTTCTTCTCTTTCTCTTTACCATTCTATCTTTTGCTATATCTCGATATCGGACAACTTCTTCATATTTTCATCGAACTCTATTTCGACGTGATCCATCTATGATGCCCTGATGATATGGCAAAACGTGTATATTTAAAAAAAAAAAAAAAAGAAAAGAAAAGAAAAGAGAAAAAAATCTCTTTTTTGTTCTATTTCATATTAACATCATAAATGATGTGAAATAGTTCGACAAAGTGATGAACTTTTAATACTTGAATGATTTTAAATTTGTTAAATTAATTTTCTTTTTTTTCTTTTTTTTTTTTTTTTTTTTTTTTTTTTTTTTAATTGAAAAAGAAAATTGAAATTACTTTTATTATCACCGATAATAAATAATCGAGCTTTTTAATAAATCGTTTCTGCAAAAGAAATAATTTGACATTCGTCAAGGATAAGTTTCACGTAAATATTCGATACGCGTGCATATGCGCGAAGGACAAGTGGGAGAACAATCAAAAGATAATAAAAGGCACACCATCGTTTCTAACGACCGAGATTTACGTGTCATGTAAGGAATCAGGATTCCGAAGTTGAAACGATCAGTAGTGGTTAGTTGATTCCCACCGGTGGTCGACGGAGAGGAACGCGAATGTCCCTTTTCTTTGTACAAAGATAGTTGGTAGAAAAAGCTTTGAAAAGGTATTGACAGGTACGGTGAGAAATTGTCAGGTTAATTGGAAAAAAAAAGTCTGTGAAACGACTTTGCCACGAGAGCCGTGGACACCGCGTTGTTTGACTCTGCGGATCGGGAGTTAAGTATCCTGCACTAACCGGTTGCGGACTACCTTCGTGACGAGTAAAAAGCACGAAGTACCAGCAAGCTAAACGCGCCGCCGCTTCTTTTTGACCCGATCGCAAAGAAAATGGTACCTTCTTTCCGAGCTTTATTTTACTTCATTAACTTCACGTAATAATGAAACATTATTAGAAATTTAATGATCGTAAGTTATACGGGGAATGTGTTATCTTCTTTCATTTTTCTTCTTTGTTTTTTTTTTGTTTGTTTGTTTGTTTGTTTGTTTGTTTTTTCCCCTGTCCACCACCTCACCCCCCCTCTCATCAAAAAATGTATCATAAAATCATTTTTATTTTTTAAAGTGCATCGAGCAGAATATGGAAAATACCAGGGTGTATAAATATTTGTATTTCGCTTTAACGTCCGCGCGCTTCGATACGCGAACGAACGAGTTCGATAAACACAGATTCGATATATGATTACGTTACAACCTACGTACGTAATTCATGGATTCCATTATACAGAAATTGGAGATTTAATTAGTACTTTCCAATTGAAGAAATAATAATAATTCGACCATTTCCGTAGGGACGATATTGGGCGTGTATCGTTTATATCAAATCTCTGCTTTGGAAAATGAAATCGATATCAATCGTAATTTATTCTTGTTCCAGCAGCAGAAATTCTTAAAGAGAACGGCCGAGGAGTTGGAGGCAAGCGGGGGTGGCGGAGGCGACGGAGGATTCGGTGAGCCACCGGTAAAGCTACAATGCACGCAAGCCCAGCATCAGCATCAAGCGCAGCTTACCAGCGGTGGCGGAGGAGGAGGAGGCGGAGCCGGAGGTGGTGGGCCTCACCACGGCCACGGGCAGCATCAGCCCGGAAACGGTGCGAACTCGACGGGTCCGAACGGACCAGGTAGCGGAGCTGGTGGAGGCGGAGGTGGCGGCGGAAGCGGTGGAGGTGGTGGTGGCGGTGGTGGGGGTGGAAACGAAGGTCTGACCAAGTTCTCCGTCGAGATCGTTCAACAACTGGAGTTCACGACCTCGGCCGCGAACTCTCAGGCACAGCAAATATCGACGAACGTGACGGTGAAGGCATTGACGAACGCTTCCGTGAAAAGCGATTTATTGAACGCCTCGTCCTCGCCTAAGCCGGACCCGAACGGCGGCGGTGGCGGAACTGGAGGCGGTGGCGGTGGTGGAGGTGGTGGGAATGTTAGGACACAGCCGGGAAACGGAACCGGTGGAGCTGGTGGTCCAGGCGGGCCTGGTGGTGCTGGCGCCGCAGGTGCCACGGATGGAATCGGTTGCGTCGACATCGCTAATCTCGTCGAGTGCAAACAAGAACCCGATAACGAATTCGTCGATCTTGAACAGTGCGCCGCCGCCTTGGAAAAGGACGCGGCAGTGAACGGAGCCGGTTTCCCTGGCTTTTCTGATTTCATGGGTGACGACACCGGCGATGAGATCATTACATCGGACGCTTTTAAAGATCTCATCTCGGAAATTTCGGACTTCCATCCGGAATTCATGAAAGACTTTGATTTTGAGGACAAAAGCGTAGACGCGTTGGCGAACAACGCGGCAGCTGCCGTCGCGAATGCTGCCGCCGTCGCAACCGCAGCGGCTGTAGCTGCTGTAACTAATGGAAATAATCCTAATAACAATGGAATGCCTCCGAACAACGGACAGATCAAGATCGAAGACGACAAGGATACTATTCATCATCAACAGCAACAACAGCAACAACAGCAACAGCAACAACAGCAGCAGCAACATGGGAACAGTAATAATAACAACGGTGTGAATAACGGTACGACCGCCAATAACGGCAACGCGTTACCTGCCAATTCCAGTCCAAGTGCGCTCGCCTCCTCTCAGTATTCCCCCGCCCGACTACCTTACTCCGGTCTAGACTTTAAGTCCGAAATGAGCCCGGCAGCTCAGACGCTCAAACAGATGGCCGAGCAGCATCAGCACAAGAGTCAGCAGCTAGGCCTTGGCGGTTTCAATCCGACAGCAGCGGCAGCCGCAGCTGCGGCGGCTGCTAGAGGACCAGCGGCTAGATCACCTTATGCCGAATTTTCTCAATTTACCGGAGCTTCGGACTATTTGGGTAGTCCAGGAAGCACAGCACCCCCGGGTGGACAAAATCAAACTCCAGGATCTGGTACCGGATCGTATCACAAGAACAATGGCGCAACCGGTTTCCAAAGTCAACAAACAAACGACATGTTCGTCAGTTCCCAAACACAATTTGCCCCCGGCTTGCCGGACATGAAGAGATCACAACCAAACGCGGGTGGTAAGCCGAGTATGCTGGGACCAAGTGGTGGCTATAAACAACAATATTCTCCTTATGGAAGTCCAGGCTCTATGCCGAATCACGGTAGTCCAGGATATCCTCTACCTCCGAGAGGATCGCAAAGCGGTGGTCCTAATCAAACCGGATCTCAAGGACCCTTTACCAGCTCCACACCACCAAGACCTCCCTCGGGACCTGGTACCTCTACATTGCAGATCAATCAAGCGCAACAACTGCACATTAGTAATCCGGGACATCAGATTCAGGTCGGTCAACTTAAATTTATTAAATTTCTCTCTTATTATATAATTTATACCATTTAAATAGTCGGCAAGTTGAAACGGAGAACAAAAAAACCGCGAATGATCGAATCAACTAATTCACATTAATCCAAATTATATTTACAAATGAGAACTACGTTTCCTCATTATTTCATATTATCTCATATCTGAGATTTTTCTAAAACTAATATTTTCCCTTGAACGAACGACAAATAAAAACATATAACATCGCGAGAAGGATATCGTACTCGTAGTCGTATGATATCTGTTGCGTCGCGACAATGCGTCTATTTTTGTAGGTGGGATCGGTCGTTGGGGGTAAGAGAAAAAGGGGTGACGATGGTCGGTCGTAGTAGCATCGACGGTAGATAGCATAGTAGTAGTGATATTGGGTAGTGGTGGTGGTAGAAGTGGGTAGTGGTAGTGGTGGTGGTAGTAGTGGGTAGTTATAGTGGTGGTAGTGGTGGTGGTGGTGGTGGTGGTGGTGGTCGAAGACTGTGAAAATGGGTGGCGTCGTCGGACCGTCACGAGGGCGCCGCGACGCGCAACAAGTAGTCTAACCCTCCCTTTCTCCCTTCTACTTTGACATCACTACTACCACTACCAACTTTACCACCACCGATACCACAACCATCGGCGTTACTACCCCCCTAATGTCGCCCTCCGCTCTTTATAAATTTTCCCTCTCACTATTTCCCCTACTCTTCTCGAGGCTTGGTCTAACGTATAGGAGCGCGAGTGCGCGCACGCATGAGTATGAGAGGGAGAGAAAGTTAAGGGTGAGAGGTGCATGGCCGTGCGCAGCCGGCGTCGCGACGCCACCGTCTGCTCGATTTACCCTGCGCCTGCAATCCGCGTCAATACGCTTGGCTTGCCGCTCGCAAAATTCTGCGCTCGCGGTAATCTACGCGTCGATGCTCGGACGGGGTCGACCACGAAAGCTATGTTGTGATAGAGAGAGAGAGGGGGGGAGGGGGATAGATGAGAAGGAGTAGGAGTAGGAGTAGGAGTAGTAATAGGAGCAGGAGAAGGAGGAGGATGCGGAGCAGTAGTAGTAGGAGGAGGAGAAGAAGGAGGAAGACGAGAAGTTATTTAAATCTTCGCTCGACGCTATTCTCGCGCCAAGTATCTATTTGCGAATACGATTTTAATACGACTAAGCAGATGCATTGAAGATTTTCTTTAATTGGTCGTAGAAAATCGTTTCTTCGTTTATGTCTTCGTAAATTTCTTTCTTACGTTATACGTTAGACGTTAGTTTTATTATCCTAAAAAATTATGGATTGAAATCGTATGAATTCTCAGTATTCTCTATCGGTAAATCATTTCCCATCATATTCTCAACGTTATTATTTATATTATATTGTTTTATACAATGAATTTTTATGAGGTCGCTATAATCATTTTTAATTACAATATAAGACCTCGTTGAGTCGTTAGATTTACAATGCGATTTCGACGTGACATTTGACGATGACGTGATAAATGATTTGCTACGATATTTAATAACGAATTATATTGAGGCACCATCGGTATAACCCTTGAATTTGTTCTTCGGCTACGAGACTAAAGAAAGAAAGGAAAGAAAAAAAAAAAAGCAACTTCATGGAACAAATGAAAATTTTAATATTTTAATGAAAGTCACAAGAAACAACGGAGACTGTTCCAGATGTTTAAACATCCTACTTGAACTACGCTTATGAATAATAATTTATTTTTTTTCGAGATATCGGATAGATAATCCTGTTATCGTAAATGAGATTAGTTATTATCACGTATACATATTCACAGTGTTGTACAACACAATTTTCAAAATCGATAACGTTCCATATCCTTCCGTTAGAGACCGTAGATCGTTCGTTGTCAATTCGAAAAGATAATATTTTATTCGTTTGAAAGTTCGAGCGTATCGGCTAACCATGAAATTTGAAAAAGATTACTCGATGAAATTTCCTCGTCTCTCCTGTAGGCCATTTTCATGTTTTTCCGCTTTCACCGTTGGGAATATAGGTTGAAATTATTTTAACATCGGCGCGATGGAAATTTCGGACTGCAATGGACTCCGCAAAATTTATAAAACCAGCCAAGTCTTGTAATTTCGTTAATAGAGAATTACATATTTTCCTGATATAAAATAATTGCTTTTGTATTTTCTCTCTCTCTCTCTCTCTTTCTTTTTTTGTTTTTTTTTCGTTCAAAAGTGATATATATATATATATATATATATATATATATATATATCGTATACTTTTTTTTTATTTATGGCAGAGCCTCAACGGACTCGTAATATTTAGATATAATTGAAGTACTCCGTTGATACTGGCGAGGCCGTCCAATTAACGTGAATTTATAAAAAGGAAGAAAAAAAAATCGTCTAGGTAAATGGGAATAAAATCGTTTGTAATCCTACGAATAAAGTTTATCTCAAATTTGAATACTTTGATTGTCTGGCATCGTGATATTCTTGTTAAAAGAGAGAAATATATATATATATATATATATATATATAGAGAGAGAGAGAGAGAGAGAGGGGTGAGGGAGAAAGAGGTAGGACATAATAATAATAATAATATTAATAATAATAATATTAATAATAATAATAACAGATTATCTTCTGAACTCTTTCTAATCATTTTACTTACGATTCCTTTTATCATATTTTATTATACGTGGATTCACGATCGATCATTCGATCATTTCGAAATGTTTCAAAATTGACATCACTTTCTTCGTGAAAGAAAATCGAATTCCCCCTAGCAAGTCCAAATCGAATTCGTTCTAGCCAACAGCGACGATTCGTTTTTCTCTATAACTGAACGAAAAGGAACTCGCTCAGGATGGAAATCGAAGGTACGTTCTTCCTTGGGAAGGAATATCTACCGGTATATAAAATCCTTGGAGCATTGTGCTAGATAGCTAGAGAAGAGATCTTATCTGTCCGTCCCTCGGACACCTTCGAACCTCAGAAGCGTTCCTTCTGTCTCGTTCTTCTCTCGCATCTTATGGACACGTCTGTCCCTCGTAAATCACGCTAGCTAACGCGTATTTGCATCTCAATGCGCTTTGGATCTGAACAACGCTTTTCACCTCGTCGTCTACGAGATCAATTTCTTCCTTTTCAAGGATCTTTTTCTTATTCTCTGCCTTTATTATCGATCACCTACCTTTCTCTCTCCCCCTTTCTCTCTCTCTCTCTCTCTCTCTCTCTCTCTCTCTCTCTCTCCTCGTTCTTAGTTTCCTCTAAATGTTTTCTCCGTTTTAAAATTACATAAATGTAGATCATTTCACGACAATAGATCGTGAAACAAGCGATTGATAATTGTCTTCCATAAAATCGAAGTCGGCAAGTTCGATGACAACAAAAGAGCATCGTTATCATTAAAGGCAAATAATGTTATCACTATAAAGCTGTAAACCGTAAGAATCTCTGACACACTTCCTTTCAAACATCGTTATTCATTAATCATTAAAAGTCAATCTGTACTATTATTAATAGATAACGCGGTCATTTTTTTTTTATGAATTATCAATCGATTTGCGCAATCATAAATTATCAGTTGATCGGTAATTTATCTTTAGATCAGGGAAAAGAACATTTTTTTTCATCGCAAAAATATAAAGATAGAATAAAATTTAATCGAAATCAACTTTTTTTTTTTTTTTTAATTCCTTCGTTTCATGTGAAAAGTTACGTTTTAAGAAAAAGAGAGAGAAAGAGAGAGAACACGTATCGCTTTCGATGCAAATAAACGCTGGTAACAAAAAAACCCGTTTGAATGTCTTTCTCTTACGTTCTAAAATCTCTCGTATTTACGATTCCATGTAAATTCGACTGAACGAATTCATTTTCGTTCATTCCCGTTCGTATTCCCGAAGAGAGCTGCTTCCTAGTACGGTCTCGTGCGTATTCACAGAGGACCGGAAATCGACTCTGTTGTGCGCAGACTCCTACTTCTCTTTCGGTTCAAAGGTTATTTGCGCACCTTCGATCGTGACGTCTCGTAGATACACGCGCGTGCCGTAAAACTGGTCCAAAGGATTCGCGTCACGTACATTACGTCAATTTCTAGTTTTTCTGTCGCATTCTCATATAACCAATTTTTTCTTTCTGTTATTTCTTATAACACAATTAAAAATTATAATTATTCTATCTTCGTTATCTTCTATTTTTCTCTTTCTCTCTCTCTCTCTCTCTCTCTCTCTCTCTCTCTTTCTTTTTATTTGGAATAGATATCGGGTGTTCTTTCGTTTTTCTTTTTTATCATTTCAGCTTTCGTAATCTCGATTTATAATTAAGTTAATTATATAAAAGTGATACGTACGCGTTAAAGAGAATGAGGGTGAAGTGGGCGAGCGAGAGGAAGGGTGGGAAATAATAGCGAAAATTGAGAGGGATGGTTGGCGCGGGAGGAGGAATGAGGAAGAACTCGGGAAGGCACGAGGAATGTTATATGACTAACGGCAGATAGCTCGAAAACGCGGCGTAAATCAAACCCACCGCAATCGTAATTTCGGAAATTCAATGCGTAAATATGACGCGATCTGGTCGATTCGCGTAACGGTCATCCCTCCGTGAAAATCCAACGTAAAAGCGCTCGGAAATGCGTCTTCCAAACTCGACAAGCGGCATTTATTTGAAAATGCATATTAATGTCCCTGTTGATTACAGAAATCGAGTATTAACGGGATTCGCGGATAATGAGCTCGCAAATGCACGCTAAGTATTTATTAGGGACGAGTCAAATTTTCCACGCAATTTTCTTTCTTCTTCGAATTTATTCGCATAAATATGATCGTCATTGTTGATACGCACTCTAATACACATTACATGCAATTACTTATATTTTCAATGACAATCTTTTAACTTTGATCCATTGGACAATTAACTTGGTACAATACAAATTTTTTCGATCGCGAGCATCGATACTAGGAGAAAAAATTCTCATAGACGCGATTGGATATTATTACGATATGAGTTA
>NC_140811.1:16007500-16037500 GCF_050613455.1 Vespa mandarinia
GAAATACATTCGTCTCTACTTCGATGATGACGGCTCTGTTCTTTTTCATTTTCTTTCTCTTCTCTCTCTCCCTCTCTCTCTCTCTCTCTCTTTCTCTCTCTCTCGTCTTTGGCGCAAAAACAGACTGCGATCCGGCTGCAATCGCACAACTGCAAATAACTCGAGCGCTGCTCGACACGGGATATTCTCGACTGTAAACAAGCTCGATGAACGAAGACAGAAACTCTTCTCCATGGTTCCCGTCTAAAGAAAATTATCTCTCGATCTCTCTTTTCTCTCTTCTTCTACTTCTCTCATTCCTTTTTGTTCCTCTCGTTCTTTAGTAAAGCACACGTTACTCTTCGATAGCTTTATATTCTGTTACTAATAATAAGCCATCGTATTTGCTCTCGATTTAACTCGCGCATCTCTATCGTAAAAATTAACTATTGAAAATGTTCGTCATTTTATTAATGAATTCATCGTGATCTATCTATATCGAAAGATAATAGAATTTAGAAGATTTTTCTCGTCAAGGAAAGAATTTTAAATAAGAGAGAAAGAAAAAAAAAAAAAGAAAAAGAAAAAAAGAAATCTGTTAAAAATCCGTTCAGCTTGAAAGATCGAATCTCTCGAATCAAAGCACCGGTGAAATTCGTTCTTTCTGTCATCATCGACCTTATACAACGACCCTATTTTCTTCGTTCGATGGCGCGCGCGCGCGCGCACGGTTTGCCCGGCCACTCGTTTGCGCAACCACGGGACAATAAAATTCGTTTACGAGTGCACGCACCGCGAAGCTCGTGCGATAACCACTTCCGCTCCACTTGTAAATTAAGAATTTAGCGCGGCTCCTTCTCTAATTCTTGTCTTTCTTTCTTTCTTTCTTTCTTTCTATCTTTTTTTCTTTCCTTTTTTTCTAACGTTTGTTCCTTAACTCACTCTCTGACTTAAACTTGCCCTCGGTGTCTTCGAATTAATAAGGAACACCCATTCCAATGACAATCATCTTCTACCATCTCCTTTACTTCCGTTGACACCGTCACAATCTACATAAAGTACCGTTTATTACGTTTTTTTTTCTTTTTTTTTTTTTTTTTTTTTTTTTTTATAGACTTTTTCCTTTCCTTTTTTTTTATTTTGTTTTTTTAATTGAGAAAAAATTCATATCGTTATATTGCATATGTTTATAATATTTAATTGGCCAACGACGATGGAATGAAGAGTAATTGTAAAACGTTTGACATTATATAGAATATTATTCCAATAATCTCTCTTTTAACGAATATCTATTATAATAATTTCAATTTATCATCCACAAAATATATATATATATATATATATATATATATAACTTACGTATAGATTACTTTCTAACAATAACGCGTTATTGTGTATTACATTCTTTTTTTTTACTAGATCAATAACTACATTGATTTCAAATCGATCTGGAAAAAAAAAATTTTCAAACGAATTCTCTATCGATTTTAAATAAACGACATAGGAGATAATATAATGAATCCTATATAAAAAATAAAGAATATCGTCTCTAGAGCACATACATATATATATATACATACATACATACATACATGCATACATATGTACATACATACGTTCGCGCGCGTGTATGCAATTACGTTTGATACTCTCGTATTGTGCAATGGCTTGTTGCGTACGTGTTTGGTGAGAAGAGAAGCGTAGGAAAGGCGAGCGTCGGCAAAGAGGAGAATCAAGCAAAAGAAGAGGATGGCTCTTGAGGAAAGAGAAAAGGAGGGGAGAAGGCGTCATTGAGTTTCTCATATATATATATATATATGTATGTATGTATGTATATATGTATGTATATATATGTATATATACCTATTCGTTTTTCACGCGTGTGTACATACATAGATACGTGTCTTCTATACGTACATACATATATGTATGCGTAAAAACGCGCGGAGATGATAATTAGGCGTGGCGAACGACGACGAGATGCTCCCGATGATACCGGAGATCGTCTGCAGCCCCCCATCCCGCCCTCTTGCCACCCTTTTGAGCCTGACGTAAGCGCGATTCAACGTCGATCTTCTTCTTCTTCTTCTTCTTCTTCTCCTTCTTCTTCTTCTTCTTCTTCTTCTTCTTCTTCTTCTTCTTTTTCTTCTTCTTCTTCTTCTTCTTCTTCTCCTCCTTCTCCTTCTTCTTCTTCTTCTTCCATAGAAATCGTTCTGTGTGGCTTCACGATATTATTTCTCTCTCTCTCTCTCTCTCTCTCTCTCTTTCTCTCTCTCTTTCTCTTTGGTTTACACGTGCGTTGACTCCTTCAAGAAATTCTTCGCAATTTTTCATCGAAATTTGAAGGTAAAATTAAAATATGTTTCTCTTCAGTCATTTTAGATAATTTATAGTCGACGATATCATTATTTCGCAAGCATATTTTAACTTTTAAAAATGTATATTGTAGGTATGTTATTTTTTTTTCTTTTTTTTTTTTTTTTTTTTTTTTTCTTTTTTTTTTTGTAGATTCATAACTATTTATAATTCTATACGCGTGTGTGTGTACGTGTGTGCGTGAGTGTGTGTGTGTATATATATATATATATATATATATGTAAATATATATTTATATACCTAAATGAATCATACTTGTTACTTTTTTTTTTTTTTTTACAAAACATACTTACAGATATATGATATTTTTATGAAATGTACAAGACCATAATCATGGAGTTTTATATAAACTCATGGTTTTTCATTTTCCACTTTCAACTGCCTTCCAAAAGTTCAGATCAATTTTTTGAATGACGTATGAAAAAAGGTTTTTTTTTTTTTTTTTTTTAATTTATCCCTTTGGCGAAACATCGCGAAACATAGCGACGCGTTATCCTTAATTAGATAATTTGAAAGCCGAGGGTACGAATTAAATTTTCGTCAGCAAAAATCATCTGAATCTTGTCATCTATCTTTTTAAGTAGATCTTTAAGTAGATTTTCTTTGTCGATTTATTGCATGTTTTTTTTTTCTTTTTCCGGAAAAGAAAAAGAAGAAGAAAAAGAAAATGGAAATCTCACTAAAAACGAGATATCGATCGTTGCGTCTTCTTAAAAAATTATATATACATATATATATATATATCAATGTGTCGCAAATAAAATGAAAAAAAATGACAAGTTGGAAAATTTATTGATCGGACTTAACGACCAAAACCTTTGGAAGAAAGATTTATAATGGCACGATCCAAGTCGTAGCTTTTTCTTTTTTTTTTCTCCCCCTATCCGACTTACTTTAATCCATCTTCACTATTAAACTCAAACAGGATTTCGTTGGATCTTCGCTTTTCTAAAATAATTCAAATTAAAAAATTTTCTTTTAAGCGCCGAACGTGAGACATTTTCAACTAAAATCATCTCTCGTCGAGTTTTTTTCGCTAATGTTACAACCGAGAGAGCGAGAGACAGAGAGAGAGAGAGAGAGAGAGACAAAGAGAGAGAGAAGAGAGAAGAGAGAGAGAGAAAGAGAAAGAAAGAAAGAGAACATACATTCGTTGAAATCTCACGCGGATGGATATCCAAAGGCATTTAAATCTCGAGGGAAGATACACGCGGCGACATTACTCTGAGCGACGCTAGGAAAATGATTATTAATCCGAAAGCAGCCGGGTAAGAGAGACTACTTCACCCTCCGCTCCATAGACCGTTGGAACGTCGATGAGAGAAAGAGAAGGAGAGAGAGAGAGAGAGAGAGAGAGAGAGAGGGAGAGAGAGAGAGAGAGAGAAAGAGAGATGGGGCAATGGGTTGGGGGTGTAGGAGGAGGAGAGAGAAAGCGTAGGAGGATTCTCGGTGAGCGCAGTGCTGTACCAAGTGGAAGTCGGAACCCGCAGTGAGATCGATGCGCCGCTCGGCTCATCACTTATTTACGCCTTCATTACTGTAAACAATGCGTCTCCCTTTACATCCGGTCCCTCTCCCTCTTTTCCTCTTTCTCTCTCTCTCTCTCTCTCTCTCTCTCTCTCTCTCTCTCTCTCTCTCGCTCTCGCTCTCGTTCTCGCTCTCGCTCTCGCTCTTGCTCTCTTTCTCTCCCTCTTCCTCTTATTCTACTTTATCTATCTATCTCTATCTAGCCGTTCATCCACCTCTCCTTCGCGTTCCTTCTCGCAAACGCCCACGCTTCTCGTACCCTTTCGTACTCCTCCCTTCTCGTCGCACTCTATTTCGCCTCCTCGCTCATCTCGCAGTCATATACCGAGAGCCATTCTATCCTGAGAGTAGAGTCATTCCTTCCTGAAAGTACCGTCTCCCAGATGTATTTTAAACGAGTTCGGTAGACCGCCAGCGCACCGTCAGTACAGCCCCTCTCTAATCGACCGCCCCACGTACACGCTCTCTCACTCCCTCCCTTTTTATTCTTTTCTCCTCTTTCAACACGCGGAGCTGAAATTTCCGCGCTCGCTAACTTACCTCTTCTCCACGTTTTTCTCCATCTCTTTCTTCTTCTTCTTCTTCTTCTTCTTCTTCTTCTTCTTCTTCTTCTTCTTTTGCTTTTGCTTTTGCTTCTGCGTTTTTTTTTTCTTTTTCTTCTTTCTTTCCTTCTTCTTCCAACGCTCGTAAATATTTCGCGCGGCTGCGGACGCCATTCTTACCGACGGCAAGCCTTTTCACCGATTCCAAGTCATCGCCCTCTTCGTGGATTTTTTTAAAACGGAATTCCAATACTGCCGTCTAATTTTGGCAGAAACTAACAAGATAATTTTATCAAAGTGACTTCATTTCAATTAACCGACGATCCTGCGATTTGATTTTTCTTTTTTCTTGGTTTTTTCTTTTCTTTTTTTTCTTTTCTTTTCTTTTCTTTTCTTTTTTGTCTCTTCTATTCTTTTCCTTTTTATTTTATTTTAATATTTTTTTTCTCTTTCTTCTTTTTTCTTTTTCTTTTCTTTTTTTTTTTTTATATTTAATCACATTACTTTATTAAACGTTCCGATCGAAATGTTTCGCGGGTGAACTGATATCAGAGATCCTAAAAGATAGAGGAGATCATGCTCCTCGTTTCGTACGGTGACGCTTTCAATTAAAATGCCGACATCGCTGCATTGCGGTCCTCACCATCGTGAAACTTCTCTACCGTCCTCGTGTTACGACCACTGAACGAGGACGAAGCCCATCCCCTTCCTCCCCCTCCCTTTAACCCTTCTTCTTCTTCATGCACTCTATACAAGGATTCTTTTTTCTTTTTCCTTTTTTTTTCTTTTTTTTTTTTTCTTTCCTTTTTTTCTGTCGAATGTCTCTCTTCGAACATTTTCACCCTTTCCAAGGATTCTATCCTATCGATTTTTTTTTTTCTTTTTTTTTTTTTTTCGCTAGGTTTTCGATCGCAGGTAGTTCCTTATGCAATCACCATCGAGAAAAAGCATTGGCCCACGCAATAACTTTTTACAAAAATAAAAATTTTTTTCAATTACGGTTTGTACGAAGCACTGCACGTTTTCTCGTCTATCCTTTAACTTGAATTCAACCTCCGACTCTTACTCTAACTTCAACTACAACGTCAACTTCAACTATAACTTTAACTTCGATTCCAACTGTAACTTCAATTCCAACTACAACTTCAATTCCAACTCGAACAATATATAATTCCTTTGTTATTTGACTGAAAGCTGGAGCTTTTTTAGTTCGTCCAACCTTATGGATAATGATACCATAGCAATAAAGATTGCTATATTAAAAGTGATAATAAAAATATTATATTAACTAATAATATCGGTAACGATAGATACGTCGGCTATTTTCAATTTCCATGGTTACGTGGATATTATTCTTAACATTTAGTAACATGTACGCCATTCGACGAGATTGTACTTGACAATTTTCAATGATCATTAGAAGTATTTCCGATTAACTCATTTACAAAGTGTATTAGATGAGTTTAGATCGATTTTCGAATTCATATTAAAACATCTTTTTTCATTTTTTCTTTTTTTTTTCTTTTTTTCTTTTTTCCTTCTTTTTTCTTTTTTTCGTAATATCAGTATCTCAAACTTACCTCATTTAAAGGCCGCTATATTTTTCAGAGCAACGAATTACGTAGTCTTCCGTTCGTATTATGTACTCTTTATCTTCAGTCGTGTGCTCTCATAAAACTTGTTTCGCAATGAAAAGAACTAACTTGGTCGAACCGACATGGATCATGGATGCTGGTTGGGTGGTAGTCAGTCGGTATCCATCTTCTCTAACCCATTTCACCGAGTGGTCGACCTCATTCTCTCTTCATATTGCGATGTCCGTAAACCGTGCTCCTCTGCAACTGACATTTACTCTAATGCAAAAATATGAAATATTCGAGTTTTTTTTTTTTTTTTTTAAATAAACACGCAAAATATTATCTCTTTTAATGCACTACGTGATTTAATGCACTATATATATATATATATATATATATATATATATATATATATATATTATTGATAAAATTTTAATACGAACATTACGTTTTATAATATACGATCTGCAAGAAAGATTAAGAAAGAAAAAAAAATACATATAAATATATATATATATGTGTGTGTGTGTATAAGATCTAAATTAATTAACTTAATCGTTAATCGTTTTTCCTATGTCCTTTTGACAAGCAGTCGAAATCTAATTTGAGTCTTATAAAATTTGTTCCCGATCGTAGTCATGTCAATGATCCGAAACCAAGAAGAAAGAACAACGTTGGATAGTTTTCCAATTGATAAAACTTCTACTTTACGAGACCGGAAAAGTTTTAGTTTTTAGAAAGTTTTCAAAGTGAAAGAAACAGAGAAGTGGCGCTATCCAACCACAAATCGTTTGCTTCGACCATCATGTTTATTCGATTGCTAAATATACAAAAGTAAAAGTTCAAAACGAACATGATATTATTTCAACATTATCAGATCATACATTTCTTTTTTTTTTTCGGAAAGATAGTTCCGATCAAAAAAAAAGAAAAAAAGAAGAGAAGAAAGGAGAGAAAAAAACAAGAAAGAAAGAAAGAAAAAAATTTGTTGGCTTAAAAATTTGTTGGCTTAAAAATCTTTCATTAGTTCGAAATGACTCATTATTTTGAAATTATCTCGATACGTTGGTGCAAAATTTTGAGTGCCACGTTCGTTTGTAATCATTCGTAAATGTGTACATCATTCTGAGTGAAATAGTTTCGTTTGGCAAAGTTTCAAATATTTCCCTTTCGTGTACTTCTAAAACACGTGCATATTACATTTTGACACGATTAACAAAGTACCTAGAAAAAGTTCATGCGGTTCTGTTGTTGTCTTTTTTTTTTTCTCCTTTTCGTTTTTTTTTCTTTTTCTTTTTTTTTCTTCTTTTTCCCCGAGAAAAAAAAAACGTCGATTTGTTCTCGATGTAAATCTACTAGTAATCCGAAGTCACAGATATTACCGTGCTACAATGTCTCTACTTTAAAACGACATATATTCTATAGAAAGAAACAAGAGGATTAAGTGGTCCATCGGATTTACGATACGAACCGATGCTCGACTAAGTCGAAGCACATTATATTACCGTAGCTATCGTACGGCGTGTGCGATCTTGAGGTGAAAATAGCTCTTCGTTTCGGCGAACTACTAAAATACCGGGGTAGCTGCAAGAACGAAGTACTTCGAACGGGCAGCACTCTCTTCTCCTTCTCTCTCTCTCTCTCTCTCTCTCTCTCTCTCTCTCTCTCTCTCTCTCTTTCCATCTTTCTTTAGAGTGCGTACATTCAACGATGGTTTACGTACACTTCTCGTACAAACTTCCACGTAAAACTCGGCAACATCGTCATTCACGCACTATCCACTCCAAAATATATCTCGTACGATGTATTTCTAGAAGTTTTAATTAAGATATCTTACGACCTATCTGCTCGAAAGATTCTTCTTTACTAATCTCTAAGAGATCACCTTCGTCGTCGGCGTTGTCGTTCTTGTTTATGTTGTTATAGAAAATCACCTAAAGATATTTTAAAGGTGATACACGATCAATACGTACACGCACATTTGTTTATATTTATTATATCCACTCGGTATCTATCATTCGAGTATAAAGTTCAAGTACGATTAGATACAACGATGGTTAGAAGATTGTTTTGATTTTATACGTATTTTACGTTTATTCCTTCATCAGTAATTGTTTGAAATTATATTATTTATTAAAAGAATAATGTCATTTCAATTCGCAGAGAGGGATTGTAACGAAAATTTCTGCATCGTTTCCTACGTAAATTTAATTTACATTTAATTTACATGCGCTTTTAGTTATGAATAAATTTGTTTTAATATATCAATCATTAACAAGTCACCTATGCAATAATAACAATGAAAATAAAAATGAAAGAGATGATATTTTACAAAGCAGTAACAATCGTCGTAAATGCTCTACCTCCGGAAACAACTTTTTAAGCCGAGTAACTTGAAATTAAAAAAAAAAAAAAAAAAAGAAAAAGAAAAAAAAAGAAAAAAGAAAAAGGTTATACGCCACGGCACAGATGAAAAACATTATTCAATAAGAAAAAATTGTCTTCATGCGACGTCGGATACTAGAAGAAGCTTTTAACAGAGAGCAGTTAAAATAAAGCGGCTTAAACGTCGCTCGTGTTATTAGTTGTAGTAAAGTTTAATGTCTTTTCTACATGTTATTCTACCTGTGACTTTTCATTCCGTATCTTTATGTCGATATCATGTTCGTTATAATAACGAAAATATAATGAAATAAAAAGAAAGCTTTTGGTATTTTTATTTTTGCATTGTTTCCTCGCGTTGAAACAACGATTGTCCGAGGAAAATAAGAAAAAAAAGAAAGAAAGAAAAATAAATAGATATCCTTTATCATGTTCGACACGAATTTTTTATAATAATTCCTTTAAAGGAAACTAAATTTTATCAGAATGACTTAATTCTTATCGATATAGATATTCCAATAGAATATATGTGCCATTCATACAAATGCCAAATCGATAAACTTTACTTATTGAAATTTTTCTTTGAAAATTTAACTGTCAAAGCACTCATTGGAATTATCACTTATTATATTCATAATAAATTTCTCTAATTTTCATCATTTAATATTATTAAATGACAAAATTTTTTTGGCCATTAAATAAATCAAAAAAAAAAAAAAAGAAAAAAAAAATCATTTATTACAATAATAACGATTATTCCAAAACTATTCCAACTTACTCACTTTACGTGTCGTTAGATTAAAACGACATCGGCATTTATACATTTTACAATGTTTATTTGAATTTATATTATAATTGAAATTTCAATAAGCAATTTATATTATTTCATCGCATTTCTTCGCTTTTTCTTTAATAAGATAGTTAAATAGATTTGAAAAGAGAACGACTCATATATAAATAGATATAATAGAGATCAGCAAAGGTTTCTCAATTACATTATAATTTGCTAAGTGCATACTTTAAGTCGTGAAAAGTTCTATCACTTGAATTTGAAGAGAACAGAAATAATTAACGAGATATCGTATTCTTGAAGAATCTCGAAAGACGGTGGTAGAGCAGTGGTGGCGGCGGGTATATCAGAAAAGCTGTAACCATTAACAGGTTTCTCTAAAGTTACCTTAAAACCAGCAACGGATATAGCCTCGAACGCGGTGGATTCTAACGAGGCCCACTTCTCCACGATTGTTCCATAAACCAACCCCAGAACTTGGCACCCAGAGCACGTAGTATAATTCTTTACTCTTCCACTCTGGCGCATCCTCCCTCTGTCTCCTTCTATCTCTCCCGTCCTAGTCGTATCTACGAGAATGCACGATTCTCTCTACTCTTCGCTATAGCTTAGCAGCAAGAGCAGCCACGTTTAAGCCACTTCTACCAAACCACCAACACCAACCACCTTACTTCCTTCGTTTCCATCCCCCACCCCCTTCGAATCCTCTGCTCACTCCCCTACCTCCCCCCAATCCCCTCTCGTCCGTTTTATATTATTTCTCACTTTCTTTCTCCTTTAGATAAACATTTATTTATGAAATCGATGCTTCCTCTAAGATAACCCAGTACAGATCTAAATCGTTTCGTTGGAAGAACGAATTTTACGAATTTCACTACTTCGTAAAATATAAACAATAAAAATATTATAGAAAATTGAAAATCTTATTCGTGTATCCCTGTAAATTTCATTCGATTATCGAAAACTTTTTTGAATGTTTGATTTTGTATAAAGGTACTGGATAACTCCGGTTATAAAATCTTTTATGATTATGTCTGGCTAAATAAATCGAATTATTGACTTTTTATTGTTTCTTTCTTTTAAAAATTAATTTCCTTTTATAAAATCACATTTCTAACTGTACGACGAAATTTATATATCGTTCGTTGCATCGAGCGAAATAAATTTTCTTTTTTTTTTTTTTTCCTTTTCGAAAATTTATAAATTTATAAAATCCTTACGAATAATAATGGAATATCATCGAGTATATCTTCGTACTAGAAAAGAAAAATAATAATAATAATAATAATAATATATGTTAGGTATAAAAAAAAAATAAAAAAAAAAAATTAAAAAGAAATATGTTTCAACCCTTTTTAAGCACGTAACGTCTCATCAATTAGAAGGTGAACTCGATGCTCTAGTCTCGTTAATAAGCAACTCCGTTCGCATTATTCAGAATATCGCTCTCCTTCATATAACCAACTCGTTGCTCTCCCTCCGACAAAGCGATGTTTCTAATCTAGGTCAAAGGTGACTCGTCGTGACCATAGTCGTTCCTCTCAACGTTCCGGATAACACGATCTTCCCGTTACGCGAGGATAATGTGTTTCATCGAGGAAGTACTTCCGATATACTTAACTTCGACGTATATCGATGTTACTCTAATGCTTCTACCAGATACGTGCTTCATGAAAAGCTAATGGAATCAATAATTTATAGATACGATTTTTTAACCTCCTTCAAATTTTTTATTATTAAGTATTTTTCATATCGTACAAATTTTTCCTTCAATAGTTCAAATATTATTAAGAATTGTTTCGAAGAAGAAACGTTTATTTCCGGCGTGCGTTATCGATTAAGGGAAAGAAGACAAAAACAGAAACAAAAAAAAAAAAATAGAAAGAAAAAAATAAGAAAAAAGAAAAAAATAAATTTAAGATCCCTATCGATCGGACAGAAAGATTAGAAAACTCAACGAGATGATAAACTTAGTTACTTGAAAGATTATATCTTATACGAAGATATTGACTTTTTTGAGGATTGGTACTCGTTCTCTCCGATAGCGCAATGATGAGGTCTCTTGAGGAAGAGATGACTCTTCTCATATTCTACATCGTCTGTTACTCAATCTCATATTATCGAAACGATACTTGGACGTTACCGTGCCCGACAGAATTATCATCGATGGATTGTAACGAAATTGAAGGAAGAAGAAAGAAAAAAGGAAAGAGAAAGAAAGAAAGAAAGAAAGAAAGAAAGAGAGAAAAAAAATTATCCTACATCTTTGGACATAAAGAAAAATTTTTGAACAATAAAATCTTATTTGCAAATTTCATTATGGCATATATCATAAATATACTAACGAATAATTTCCTCACTGGTATTTCCTGTAAATAGAGCAAAACAAAACTAAAGCTAGTTCACTTTGAATGTGGCCAATGAGATCCTCTAAGCTCAAGTGTTGTTCCTGGAGGAAAATAGACACCCGGTGTATAACTACAGGTATTTGCTACAGTTAACTGTACACCACTCGAGCAACCTCGTCATATTGGAAAGCACCGGTAGAAGGTAGCGTCGACGTAGACAACGCAGTGCGGTACAAAGTAACGGCGTGATCGATGCCTCAACGCTAATTAATTAACATTCCCTCGTCGAGGAGGTCTCAGGCAGACACGCCTATGTACCGAGCCACGCTCTTTCCCCTTCTCTCTTTCTCACTTTCCGTTACTTTCGTTTCCCTCTTTTCCTCATTCCCTTTTACCCACTCTTTCTCTCTTCCTCTCTTTCTCTCTCTCTCTCACACACACACACATGCGCGCGCGCGCGCGCTTATTCCGTCCTCCATCCTTAATGTCGACGATCGTTACCGTACAGCCGTCACGACGACGGCATCAGCCTACAATAGTAGTGGTAGCAATAGTAGTGGTAGTAGTAGTGGCAGCAGCAAGAGCAGCAGCAGCAGCAGCAGCAACAGTAGTAGTAATAGTAGTAATAATAGTAGTAGTAGTAACGAACGGACAGAACGAAAACTCTCGGCGATTTAACAGTGAAAGATGAAAACGAGTGTTTGTCCGACTTCGTTTTGCAAACAGTAACGTCGCTTCGTTGACTAAAATTAGATTGGAATGAAATTAAATGCCTCGTACGATTTGATCTTTGGCTATGATCCTTGGATCAAAAACACGATCCATTTTTTCTGAGGAATTCTTCTGTTTCTTTTCTCTCTCTCTCTCTCTCTCTCTCTCTCTCTCTCTCTCTCTCTCTCTCTCTTTTATTCTTTTCTTTTCTTCTTTTTCTTTTTTTCTTTGTTTTTGTCTCTATGAAAAATCAGCTACCAACACGTATATGAATCGAAATCTGTATTAGCCTATAATACTTATCTGGACTCTTAATTAATCATTCCTATTATCGTTAACAAAATTCTATTGGAAAGTTTCCCCCTACCCCCTCCCGTCCCCACCCATCCCCAATCATCACCAATCACCCATCCACCCACCCTCCGGGAATTCGATCGTTTGTAGCGTTCTTATAAAAACAGTAATTTTCCTAGTTGTTATCGTTACGAGAGAAGTGAGTTATTAATCTCTCGTAATTTGTGCAAATGCCGGTGTCACAAAGCTCGCCCTTATTAATTATTTCTTAAAAACGATCATTAATTTAACGTTATATCTGTTATATCAACCAAGATATAATTAATCGTGGTATTGCTTTTGGAATTATGCTTTATCCGACCTTTTGTCTTCGATCCAGTGCCCGCGCCAGACATTGGAGTCTTAAGCGAAAGCAGTTTCAGGGATTGATCGCTCTCCAGTGTATTGTTTCGAGAATCGGCTCGACGAAGGATGGTTTTATTAATTGATGGGCGGCATTGATTACCGACTGCACTCAATGTACGCCCATCTCTTCATCTTTATCTACGAGGATGTTCTCATACTTTTTGTCTTATTCCCTTTTTATATCATTCGTATCGTATTTTCAATGTAAAATGAAAACTACGCTCAAGAATTTTAGGCGTATCACGTATTAAGAAGACCTCTCTGAAAATCGATCTTGATCGGTGTTATTGTTCCATAGGGTGGTTTTGAAAGTAGGCCAAGCTCGTTCGTCGCATCGAAATACCGTATCGTAAAATGTAGGGAGTAAAAAAGAGAGGGTGACAGGATCAGGCTAGGTAAAGATAAAGAAGGAAGAGAGGGAGAGAGAAAGAGAGAAAGAGAAAGAGAAAGAGAGAGGAGTAGGTCGATGGTTTCGTACTCATAATCGTGAGCTTCTCGAAAAGAAGGCGGAGGCTCTGGCAGCTTCTAGCTGCTTGGGTTAGTGCTTAGAAAACAAGCAGCGTGCTATACCTTAGGGGCTATCACCCTCTACCACCCTTCTTCCTTTCCTTTACCTCATACACCCCTCTCCCCTCACCATCTTCTTCTTCTCTTTGCTTGTGAGACGAGACAGGCGGTGGGGGGGGAGGGGGAGCTTGGAGATAGGTTATGTAAAAATAGCGCAACGAGGGTGTAAACAGAGGCGACCGTTGATAATAATTAATACATGCGCAAGAATGTTAGAAGAAAGAAACGAGAAAGAGAGAGAGAGAGAGAGAGAGAGAGAGAGAGAGAAAGAAAATTGAATAATATGTCAGCATTCGAAAAAATTTATCGCGTCGAATCCGAAAGAGAATTTGATTAAAAATTAAAAAAATTAGTCGTTTTTGCATGATTGCATTAAGCCTAATTATATATCGAATCCGTTGTATAGATCAGAATCATCGACATTAATGCTCAAAGTGTACGTACTTATCAGACACGCTCACCTTCTATAAGCTGGATCAACGTTTCCGAGCTTCTACGAAAAGCACCCTTCGATCCTCCTTCTCGAATTTCATCTGATACGACCTAGCAAGAATCTAACTTGCACGGCCATCCACTATTACCCTCTACCTTTGCTGATCGATCTAGACTTTTTTCTCTGGTATTGAAACTCCTAGAAGGCAGAGTCGTTTTTTTTCCTTCGTTCATTCGTTCGTTCGTTCGTTCGTTCGTTCGTTCGTTCGTTCGTTCGTTCGTTCGTTCGTTCGTTCATCGAGAACTTATCTTTTGAATTTTATAAAACGTATTCACAAGGGTGGATATTTTGAATCTTTTCAAACGGACAAAATACATCTTATATTACCTCTTTTCATTTTCTTTTTTTCGTTTCTTTCCTTTCTCTTCTTTTTCCCTTTTTATTTCTATTTTTTTCTTTTTCTTTTTTTTTTCTTTTTTTTTCTTTTTGGTTTTCATTTTATGATGAATCTTCCCATACAATTATTTTAACCTTAATCGTAACTTGTTGTAGAATTTTGTCTATCATGAGAATTGGAGATCATCAAGGGAACACGCTCTTAGGCGTATACTCTTCTAACACCCGACGTCCGTTCATTCACTAACTCGACGATTCTAAACGCATTGATGTTCGATGTATGTACATACATACGTACAAATGGAACAGATTTACAAGGGAATGGAGAGGAGAGTTCAAACGATGTATCAATCAGTGTTTGCTATTTTACCCCTTTAACCGCGTTGCCCTCCGAGATGCTAATTACTAACCTAAAGGGATAAAGGGATGATCGTGGTAACGATTAACAGAAAGAGGTGGAGGGAGGAGGAGGAAGAGGAAGAGGAGGATGAAATCAAAACGTTAGTGGTGTCACTTGCCAGTTTGCAATTGAATGATCTTTCGATAGAGATCATTTGATTAATTTACTTTTATTCTATCTTCATCATACTTGTTGACTCCCACATATATGTATAATTGGACGGAGAGTTAAATTAAAAAAAAAAAGAAAAAAAAAATATAAAAATTTTTGCTGAACTACTTCTTTATCGTGACTCTTTTAGGATCTAAAACAGTCGCGAAATGTGAAAACGATTTCGAAAAAGTTCGTCACAACGACGAAACATTACGGTTCGTCGGTTTTTCGGGTGGTTCCCTTTGTGACACCTTGTAGGTAGCTCGAGTGCAATTTGCAGCTCAGAGCTCGCTCTCTCTCTCTCTCTCTCTTTCCCCCTCCTTCCATTTCCCTCTCTCTTTCCCTCCCTCCCCTCTCTCTTTCTCTCTCTCTCTCTTCGTTCTCGTACTCCTGTCCCTCCAGCCCTCTTCTCGACGCGTATCACAGCGCCATACCTATCACGGATACGTATACGTCCCCGTATCAGACACGTATGGGAGGCAGACAGAATATACAGAGCACTAAATGCCGCTATCGAAAATCGATATCGGGGAGCCGCAGCCAGTAGCCACTCTTCGTCTCTCTCTCTCTCTCCCCCTCCCCTCTCTCTCTCTCTCTCTCTCTCTCTCTCTCTCTCTCTCTCTCTCTCTCTCTCTCTCTCTCTCTCTTTCCTTCCTCTCGTTCTTTTTCTCTTTCTGCTTGCCCGTTTTCTCCAAGCTACCCCGAAAGAATTTTTCAAAGGGTTGCCTTCGTCGCATAAACCACGGCTAAATTCTTTTCGCGTAGCTTAGCCTCCCTCTTGTTCCACTACCACGTCGGTAGCATATCAGAGTCTCTTTCTCCGGTGTTCTCTATCTTTCTCACTCCTATTAGAGTTCCTCCTCTCTGCTAACATATCGATCGACCTTTCGATAACGATGAACGTTATCGCAACGACGTTTGCTATTATATAGGATGATCGTCATCCTATCGAAAATACCATAATTAAATCTATCTGTTTTGTATAATTCTATTATAATAAATAACAATGAAATGATTTATCATTTCAGAGAAATTAATAAATTTTGTATACTACTTATTATGTCTGATAAAGTTATTTATTCGGCGTTATTAATGAAACAAAAGAAAAAAAAATAATAAAATAAAATAAAATAAAATAAAAAAAAAATAAAATAACGTAAGGTTTATGGGAATGGACTAAATTCATGAATTATTACGTTTAACTCCCTCGGGAAAAATGTATTCTACGGATTAATAGGAGTTTTTATGGACACGATATGAAAAATAGGTTCACCGATGTTATCGTATATAAAGATAATGGAAGACTGGTTTTGCAGCTTTCCGAATCGTACAATAACAGGATAGAAAGGAATTTTAGTGACATTTTTAAAGGGCGCCAAGTCGAGTCCAGCCGAGTCCGAGTCCAATCCAGTCGAATCGAGTTGAGTCGAGTCTAGTTAAACCGAGTCGAGCGTACAAACGTTCAGGCACCATGATAAACCGTCGACAACGCGCGACCGTTCTTTGAAGCGAACGCGTCACTCGACATGTTCCAACAATACGATCGACAATCGGTAGCAACTACCCTGTATGTAAGAGAATGGATTTTTACCGGGTAACAATCTAAAGCGAACGTTACGCGTATAGATTATATTAGGATAAAAGTATTTCGATCAATTCGATACCCTATGATTCAATTTTTAAGTATTAATCATATCTAATATTTATAAATTAATTTTAATTGGTCGAGAAATTATTACGTTTTTTTTTTTTCAAAAAAAAAAAATAATAATAATAATAATAATAAAAAGTAAATAAATAAAAGTAAATTATAAGTATAAAATGATGATGTTGTACGAGCGTAGGATGAAATTAATGGATCAAGATTATCAATGAAAATTTCTATTGAAGCAACATGATACAATGAATATTCGAAAATATTTAATTGAACAAGAGATGTCTATGAGGACGATACGCGTAAAATAAACCGATAAGTATATTCCCTTGTCAGCAGGACCGTGCCCTTCTCCAACTAGCTTCACGAATACTGTCTAGTTAACTATATCGATCAGTGACGGTGCAACCATTCATTCTCGTATAAACTCTCGTCGAACGTGAGAGTAGACCTACCAACGGGAAACGAGATACCGAGGGGTGCCACAAGAGAGGAACGACGAGAAGAGAATGAAGTAGAGAGAGAAAGAGAGAGAGAGAGAAAGAGAGAGAGAGAAAGAGAGAGGAAGGACATAAGTTGGACAGAGAGGATATTGAACGAACACGAGTAAATGAAGGACACGAGGAAAGATTTCGCATACAATTGTGCAGTAGCTTTTTACTATTAAATATAATACCATTTCATTCATCATTCTCTTTCATATATAGATCTATTAACGCCATTATACTACGATAATTTTATCAATTGAAAGGAATCTTAGATCGATTTATATATCATTCGAATGTTTCATTTAAAGCAATAAATGATTATATCAAATACGATATTCATCTAGAGACTATTACCTTGCGAACCAACAAGGTGTCGACGGTTATCAATCCCACTCAAATCGTTCTGTTTGAGCGTATGCGAAATTCGATTCGGCTTTAGCAATATCGTTTCAAAGCTCTCCGATTAAACTCTGAGAGCGATCTCTTTGCGATCGATGTTTCTACGTTAAATTGATAATTGCACGCCATACGAATTTCGTATTGAAAATCGTACGAAATTTTTTATCTACAGCAAATATAATCGAAAATATAATCGAATTTTTCGCAATGTTTCTTGTTAATTTCTTCGTCTTCATTCGTTCCTAAGAATATAGAAGTAATAAACTTTTAGGATACTAATATACCGTGTATATACATTTGCATTTTTCTCAAAAAAAAAAAAAAAAAAAAAAAAAAAGAAGAAAAAAAATTTACGAATCCAAGTAAAAATAAAGATTGACGTGTAGGGAGAGATGGGGGAACGGGAAAGGGAATAAACAAACTGAAATAAGAAGAACCCCCACTCCCACCCACCCTCCCCTCGGACGTAAACTATTTGCGCGCAAAATTCAAAATTCACACGTACGTTCAGTACTTTAGTAGGACAAGTTAAGGTTCAACGTAAATATACGTTGGTACGCGCACAAATATTTAAACGGAAAAAAAAGAAAAAAATAAAGAAAAGGAAGGAAGTACAACAACGGCGATGGAAAAAAAAAAAAGGAAAAGAAAATGAAAAACAAACAAACAAAAGGAGAATAAAAGGAAGAAAAGAACGGAGAAAAAAGGGGAAAAAGGAAAAAAACAAGCAGTATGAATCTTATTTATTCATTGGACGTACGAAATCGATATATAAATCCGTGATAAAGGATAGTACATCGTAATCTTAAATTCGAAAGAATGCGCGATAACGAGAAGTTCGGATGGTCCGTGCGCAGTCATCGCCTCCGCGTTGCGATCGATCGATCTTGCGCGACACGAGAGCGCGCGTGTCCGTGGGTCAAAGGCGTCGAACGGCGCACCCTTTTGGCACACGAGAGCGTGTGCAGCCGCTGTACTCGGAGTGGGGGTGGTATGCCGGAGTGGAATACGAAGCGGGAGTGAGAGAGGGAGGAAGGGAGGGAGAGAGAGAGAGAGTGGAAGAGAAAGAGAGAGAGAGAGAGAGAGAAACTTCTCCGGCAACGTAGGCGGTAGTGGTGGAAGTGCTGCTGGAGAGGGTGGTTTGTCGTCGCTGCTAATCATCGAGTTACGCGATATCTGTACATCGGCCACCGCGTGCGAGGGCAAGCGCGTACAACCGCACGCGCCCATCTCTCTTCTCTCCCCCTCTCCCACTATCTCCCTCCCTCTCTCTCTCTCCCTCTCTCTCTCTCTCTCTCTCTCACTCTCTGTCTCTCTCTGTCTCTCTTTGTATCTCTATCTCTCTTGCCGCTCTGCGTGGCATCTACCTATGCGAGTATGTGTGTGGGTGGTGGGCGGGTGTCTCACGGTTAATATCGACCAGGAAGCCCCTCTCCACACTGCTTCCTCTCTCTCTCTCTCTCTCTCTCTCTCTCTCTCTCTCTCTCTCTCTCTCTCTCTCTCTCTCTCTCTCTCTCTCTCTCTCTCTCTGCGGCTCGGTTCTCCGGTCCACTCTCTCGCACGAGAATATTACGCCTATCACCCCCGTGAGTGCTTCTCGTATATGTTACGTAGGCAGCTCTCTCTCTCTCTCTCTCTCTCTCTCTCTCTCTCTCTCTCTCTCTCTCTCTGTCTCTGTGTCTCTGTCTCTCTCTGTGCATCCCCTCCCTTAACATACTCATTCTATTCTACCTTCTCTTCTTCCCATCCCTTGTTTCTCCTCGGGTTAAACCGTATTCAAGCGTTTTCCTTTCACGATGTAACTCGACCTTTACGCCTCGCTACTTTCTTCCATGGTTCTTTCGACGAATCATTAAACGCGCGTTAACTCTCATACCAACCCCGTTGACAGTCCGTACAAATGGAACGGATATTCGCAATCGTTGAAAGTCTTTGATAAGCATTAATTTTTTTTTTGTTCCTTGCTCTTTTTCTTGTTTCTTTCTTTTTCGTTTTCTTTTTTCTTTTTTTTTTTGTTTTTGTTTTTGTTTTTGTGTATTTATAATTGGCACATGATTTTTTATTTTGTATTTTTCCTTTTTTCATTTTGCTTTATCGAAAACGGATAATTGTATTCTTCTTTTCTTTTACCTTTTTTTTTTTCTTCTTCATTAGATTTTTATCTACAATGCATTATACGAATATATACGACTTTCGAGTATACAATTAATCATCATCTATGTCGTTGGATCTTACAATCCTCGTTTCTTTATTGATTCATATTTACATATTATACATATATATATATATAGAGAGAGAGAGTTATATATATATATAACTCTCTTAAAATATATATTTTTATCTCTTAAAATACATTAACATTTTTAATTTCATGCTTCGTAATTCAACCGAGCTATCTTTGGTAGAATGGACAAAAAAATATGATAAGGCATAAGTCGATATATTATCTTTCTCAGATTTTACGCAATATTTGAAAAAACGAAATTTGGCCATTTAAGATAAATTCTAATTATCGTACACATTGGTTTTTGATTTAATTGCATATTTTGGACGAATCGATTCTGCCGTTTCTGTTTGGAGGAGACCATCGTTAGTCCGACAATAGACTTGGTTGCACTACTGGATTGTCTCTATTTGTCTATACCACTATACGAAGCTATCACCCTTCTATTCCAGAATAAAAGATGTAGCTATGAGACCTTCGCTTTGATCCAAATATAAAAATAAAGAACGAAAGTGAATGGAATGTGAAAGAATGACGTTCTGTCTGTGATATAACATTAAACAATAATGGCTGGATTATATACGATCTTTGTCATTTAAAAATAATAATAATTGTTCTGTTAATACAAATATATATATATATATACGCGCACGCGTGTGTGTGTGTGTGTACGTGCAATTATGCAACGAGTTGTTTAGAAGAGATAAAAGAAAAGGATGAAATGCATCAAAGATATATTAAATTAATAAAATAAATACAGAGAAATAGAAGGATAAAATACAATTGATATAAAATAATTACAATGTATGTATTATAAATATAGAATATAAAATGAATTTTTAAACATATTAAATATTTTTGCAATATCAAATAAAACGAAATAATAATAAATCCTCTTTCCTTAATAAAAAACAAGGAATAATTTATTATTACGAAATTCGCTATTGCGCGTATGGCAAAGCTAAAATTATCATGATAAAATAAATCCAAACGCGAAGCAACCGCAAACTTCGCGAACTTTGCAAACTTCAATCGTAAAACAATTTCAAATCCATTTTAATTATATTCGAACATGTCACCCTATTTGTAAATATTTCGTTTGTTCATTTTCTTTTTTTCTTTTTCTTTTTCTTTTCCTTCTTTTTTTTTTTCTTTTTTTATTGTCGTTTCTGTTTAACCAACATGAAAATCTTCGAGATAATAACGGCTCGAATAAATAAATGTCATGTATGAGGCATTCTTGGGATCAGTCGTTGGATGTAAAAGATGGAATAAAAATTAGACGACTCTTGCGAAGAATTATGCTTACCGGTATAAAGCGTACGGGCATTGCGTACGTGACCTCGCGATGTCATAGTAAGCGTTAAGAAGAGAAAACCACTCGGTATAAAGGCGTAACGATGGCACGTCTCGACTTGTATTTGTGGTCGGATGCTCGTCTTGAATTTTTGTGCGAGAAACTTTTAATTATGATATCATTATAAGTATCCGTACATCTTACCTGATATGTTTTAATTAATTTCTAACAATTTTATAATAATAATCTATTTTTTAATATATCAATTTAATAGATATCATTTATATAATCTATTAATAATTTATTTTCATTATAATTTCAATATATCATTTAATCTATTTTTATCGTAATTTTTGTAAAATGAAAAGACAAACAAAAAATATTATTTAATCAATCTTATTAATAATAAGAATTAATTTGATTTAATAAAACAACGAGCAGATTTCAACATCTAGATTTTGATTTTTCAATGCCACTTTCTGTCAGATTCACGGCTCGCAAAATTTCGTTTCATAAAGGCTTCGCAGTTATAACATGTTAAAACTCTGCTCGTTGTCCTTATCGCTTACCTTGGTAAGGTTATATGACCATTTGTTCGTCAGAATTTTACTGTCCTCTCGAAACAACCATCCGAGGTGAAAACGAGTTTTGCTGGAGATCACTAAGAAAGATTTCAGTTTGAAATTATGACGCATGAATAAATCCGTCATGTTAGCGGAATTATAGTTGAACAGAGGAATGTGGTCCACTTGCTAAAAGATCATCGAACAGGCAAGAAATTATAGTGGGTCATTAACATTCAAGAAAATGAGTTTAAGTAGACGTATGGAGGTGAAGTAACATGAGAAGAGATTATACCATCGTTCTCTCTCCCTCTCTCTCTCCCTCTCTCTCTCTCTCTCTCTCTCTCTCTCTCTCTCTCTCTCTCTCTCATGGCTCCTCCCGTTTTCATTTCCCTGCAGGGAGAAATTACCGAGTACCAGTGACGACACGAAGCGCGCCATTGTTCTACGGCTCTAACTTTTCAACCGGATTATTCGTCTGCTACCAAGACTCGAGTATAGTTACTCTCGACCGTCGTCCAACGAATATCTCCGAACGTGAACATCGTGTTCCAAAAGCACAGAAAATGACCCTATCGTTGTCTGGCTTCTCCTTCGTGATTCTCTATCGACGTTTTTAATTTCTAACAAATTATGATCAATCGTTTTTCTTTGTACGCAACGTAAATACGTATATATATATATATATATGTATTATTCCATGACTCTACTCATAAATGATAAGAATATAAAATTTGAAAGTGAGAAAAATAGCGCGTGATATATGTACAACGAGACGAGCATAATGATGAGCGCGTTACATTAACTACCATAAACGTATTTCGTAGACAAACGCATAAACGCCGTGTGTGTCGGCAATATCTCGTAACGTGACTTACGACGTGGCAACGCAACATCGGGCAATCTGCCATTTTACATTTGCATTTAACACTCGTATGGATTTCCGTGAACATCAACAATTCTTACTCTTCGAATCACGAACTCGCTAGAAATTAAACACGATATATACGTCTATTAACCATCATTGAATTATTATAACATTATTATACTTTCCCTGCTTCGTATCGATATGCAATTCGATGTAATACGCTTATATTACGTTATAAATGTGAGATTTCTTGCTTCACACGATCGACGCATTTAATATAAATAAATAAGTCAGATATAATAGGGGAGAGGACAAAAAAAAAATAAAACTGAAACAAAAGCAAAAAAAGAAAATATGGAAATATTTTTTTATATTAACAAATAACAAATCACTGAAAGTACATAAACAGATATATAGATACTATAAATCGTTGTCGTTGATTCTCTGCAAGTTGCGGTAGGTGATGTTGACCGTTTGGGGGGTGATAGTGGTGATGGTAGTGGTAGTAGTGGTGATGCAGATGGCTACTCGTTATTCTGCCGATGATAGTACAGTCGATGAATCTACTCGGTACGCGCAATCAACACAGTCTGGGGTGGGGGATAGGTCAATGACCGCGAAAATTCGTCCTGATTTGCCTCTGTGATCTCACTCTTCAAATTTTCCTTTCCTTTATCTATTTCTCTCTATTCATTTCTCTACGGGAACATTAATCTATCAAATCGATTTTAATTATTTCAATCATAATCAAATCGATCCATGCACAATCATTAATTCGATAGGGAATTTTTTTTTTTTCTTCGTTATTAAATACGAAAATCGAAAAAGTGTCTCGTGTTATTTTGAATTTGATTCATATAATATCGAATGAAAATCCTTAATGGAAAATTATTCTCATTCAAACATTCGTTCAAATATATTTCGTGAAACGCCTGGATTTATCTCTCCGCCGTCGCGTATTCCGTCACGAGGTGTCCATTCGAAGGTTACCGTTGGGATGCCATTCCTCTTGCGATGCAATAGTACTCGCGAACCTCGGAGCGTTGCACCCTGCAAAGTGGATCAGTGGTTCTCCGATGCGAACTCTCCTCTAGAAAGTCTTATCCATGATTATTTATAGTTCTGATCTATCATCAAGATCTCTTTCTACGTCGTCTATCATTGATTTCGTAATTTAAAGATGTTCCGATTAATCAGAATCATCTTTTTGCATTCTCACGAAATGCTTACTTTTATGCGATATCATTAACGATTTTTATCTATACCACTTCGTCAATGTAACGGTCTGATTTCCTTAAAAAAAAGAAAAAAGAAAAAAAAAAATATACGTACATCGATGTTTTATTCAGATATCTTTCAGCTTTATATCTACGACGAAGCAGAAAAGTAGCAAGAATGTTTCGATATTACAAATTCAAACGAATAAAATGCAATACGAACGAAACGCTTCGTTAATAAAACCAATTGTCAATCGTATACAAATTTTATTCGAACTTCGTTATCAATTTAATGACTTTAATTGATAGGGAAGAGATAAAACGAAAAAAAAAAAAAAAGAAAAAAGAAAAAAAACAAGAATACAGAAAAAAAAGCTTTTTCAAATTTTTCGCACGAACATATTGTACGTTCGAAATTAATCGCATTCGACTAATTCGAATTCTACCAGCTTTGGTCTTCGAGTTATTCGACTTAACGCTTCGCATTCTTCAACATCCTACCCTCTTAACTTCTACCCATTTTACACCGCTCATTTTTCATTACTTTTACGTTCTCCTCCTCGTTGGTAATAATGCTCTTGCTACCGCGTTATTGCACACGATTTCACAAGATTATACAGTACCGGATTACAAGACGCATTTAGAAGCCCAAGAGTTTCCGCCCGATTCTCTTCGACCTCGTCTCACTTCCCTATTTTCCGTTCAACAAAAAAAAAAAAAAAAAAAAAAAAGAAAGAGAAAAAAAAAAGAAAGAAAAAAGAAAACAAAAAAGAAAGAAAAACCTTTCATCCGAATACAACTAACTAAAATGTTTATTTTTTATATTCTACAATTTTTCTTTATTAACGTCGTATGATTATTTCTCGGATATTTTCAAGTGTCTTGGAAATATTCAGATTGAAAACATAAACTTGAAAGAGGAAAGAACCTGGCATCGAATATAATAAATCATACAGCCACGTTTGATTAACGATGTAAACTCGTTTAGTATTTAACTATCCTTCTATGAAACATTTTACATTCTAAATGAACGATTGTATATATGTTAGATAGATAGATAGGTAGATAGGTAGGTAGATAGGTAGATAAGTTAGTTGGTTGGTTGGTTGCTTGCTTGCTTGGTTGGTTTGTAGAAAAGAAATTTAGCAGCAAACGCCGTCGGCTTAATTCCTTTTCGTTGATATAGTACCTTTTAACGAATACGAAGCTCTCTTCATCGAAGTTAACATGATTTCCGTTTTGATCGGATGCCGGTTGGGAATGAGCACCTCGAGTAGAAGCGCTATGATTAGCGATTACCACATCGTGATATTAGCTACAATGCGATTCCACGCCTGCACGCGGCGTGCCTAGCAAACACGTAGCCGTTCAAATAGCAAGATATCGTGCGACCGAGTGTGCGTCGTTGACGACGACGACGACGACGACGACGACGACGGTGGCCCCACTCGGACTCTCCACGGCAATATGCTAATAACGAGGGATTTATACTTACATTAGCTTTGCTTCCATCTCCGTTTTACTACTCTATAGCTTCGACTTCGAGAGCGTTCCCCCTTTGGAAATCGGTTCCATTTTGTGCCCCGTTATTCCATCCTTCCATGATATTTATATACGTAAATACTATTTGCATTCGTCGAAACGATAAACTCGAGCAAACATAAAATATATACTCGTCGATCGATGATTGATATTTAATCGATAATAAAAAAAAACAATATGATTATCGTTTGTTCCTTAATTAAATATATATATATATATATATATATATATATATATATATATATAGATTTATATATAGATTTTATTATACGAATTATATTAGATTTTTCATATTCGAAATATATAGGCGCCATATTGAAATTTTCTAATCTAATGTGAAATTGAATGTGAAAATTATAATAAAACAAGTGGATTAATTAAAGTAAGAGATTTTGTAGATGTATTTAAACTTCTCCTTCGAAGACCGTATTACAAGGTGGAAATTTCATGAAAGTGTTTCTACCAGCGGATCGATCAACCGATATACGCAAGACCCACCTAGTGTTCTATAGTAACAAAGATAGTAATTACGTTCAACATATTGATCTCTCGTATCGCGTACATGTAGTCTGCAGTAAGAATTTATTAGGCATTAGCGTTCAACACGATCGATAGATTTCGATAGAATCTAATTACGAGCCTTGTTTTATGATAAATATAATGTCGTTTATTTTTCTTGTATACTTTAATGTTGAATACAATTAATTAATTATATGAAATTTATTTGATATTACTTGTAATTTAATTAAAAAGGTATTAAAAATAAATACAAAATTATTCATGCGTACTTTATATGAAATAATATGATTAATAGATACATTAGATATATTTCTCTAAAACTATCCATTCTAAAATTAATAAAATAATGATTATTTGTTATTACTATTGTTATTATTGTTGTTGTTGTTGTTGTTGTTGTTGTTGTTGTTGTTGTTCGATCGTTAGAAATGACACCTTTACACCTTTTTTCTCTTCTTATTCGCGATATATACTGCATTGAAAGCGGTAGATTTTGCCAAAAAGCTTGCAACTAATCCATATAAGGGCGAACTAACGAGACACGTGCTTCGCAGATGTCGCGACACAACGGAGTTCCCGACTAGACGGCAGCGTGATTTAGGCTAATTATGCGTGACCGGACGAGTAGGTTTCTCCTACACAGTTGTAACTATATGCCCTTCCGGAGGGCTCTTGCCTCGGTAAACGTGTAAACCGCACGCGCGCCATGTACGTCGACCTTTCTCTGTTACTAATACTTCTCTATCTCTCAGTGAAAATACAATGTGTACGTGTTTACTTGCATTCGTATACATCAAATTTCTATTTGGCATTATTCAAGAATCGTAAATAATTACAATATTATTGTTCTGATTCATTTATTTTCTTACATTTGAAAAAAAAAAATAATCGATAAAGTTATTTCAAAATATCTTATTAAATGATTATATAGGTATCTATTTATAAAGGTCATATAAATATAAAATTTCTTCAATCATTCTTCTACGAGAACGTATCAATTAAGTATTAACTTATATATACATATATATATATATATATATATATATATATATATATATGAACGTACATACATACGTCGCGTAGCCGCTCGCATACGCGAGTGTCGCTTATGCTCTCTTTACAACGCTATCCACCCTGTATAGATATCGCTCCAGTACACATGCGCAAATTTTCATGACTGAACGTAAGTCGCATGCGCGTACACATTACCTTGTCGTACACTTCCAGCATTACTTTAACAGGCATATATATATACATATATATATATATATATATATATATATATATATATGTGTACGTATACAAGCGTATATAGACTTACATAAGAAAATCTCACTACATAGCTACTCACATATTACGTACTCGTACATAATCACATATTAGACTGGATCTGTCTATGTAATTCCCTTTTCTTCTTCGATGTATTTACGTATATATTTGCATATGTGTATATATATATATATATATATATATATATATATATTTATTCCAATGATGGAACGACGCCTACCAACACACTATTTTCAGTATAGGAATGATACGAATAACTGCGCGCGCTCGAGAGAATTCGAGAGAGTGGTCGAAACGGGAGGTCAGCTCGTGGGGTTGTGGAGCTCTCTAATTACCGTAATGAAGATCTTCGTGAAAACGGTGACAGGACGCATTCGTTTCGCTTGCGCATTGGAATGTTCGTGCTACTGCCCTCCCAAAAGTCATGGAAATATTGAATAATAAGTCAGAAAGAAAGAAAGAAAGAAAGAGAGTGAAAGAGAGAGAGAGAGAGAGAGAGAGAGGCAGTTATAAGAAACATAAATAAAAATAAAGTTGTTTCGAAACATTCGTTCTTCGATTAGTTTACTCTTATCAAATAATATACCTCATACCGAATTTTATCGATGAAATTATTGCTTAAAATTCAAGGAAAAATAAAAAAGAAAAAAAAAGGAAAAACTAATCAAAAGTAATATAAATACTCTTTCTTATAATTGATATTATTTTTCCTCTTTCCGATTATATCGTACATCCGCGAACGAATAATCTTATAATTACTTATGTAAGTTGCATTAAATTGGGGAAAATAAAAAGGTCCCAATTTGTAAATGTTAAAATGATCGTGGAAAAATATTTTGGTTAGTAATTGTTAACAGTTAGATCGTAGATTAAATTAAAAATTGTCATTCAATGGGTTAAATAAATTCTTCAATGATGCTAAACGAAATAGATCGGTCTATCTTCGAAGATATTCGTGATTGACACTCGTAGCTTAGATATATTATACGAACTCCTCTCGTATATATCGTATACGATGCGTTCATACAAGACCTTGTGACACTTTAGCAACCGCTGTAACCATAAGTCGTTTGCTATAATAAAGTCGCACCACTGCGGTACCACCTCGTCGATCTCCATACTATGCGTGCCCGAACAAAGGAGTAGCGGAGACAACCGATAAGTGGTTCGAGGTCAATGAGAAATGTCGCACGCTCCTATTATTCGATGCTTCTGATTTATTTTACAAATGGCTACGATTTTTTCCGATCATGATTCATTAAAAATAAATGAATAAACATTATTTCGGACTCATATCGTGTCCCTTGACAACTTTATAATATATGTATATTTGTGTGTGTGTGTGTATATTTGTTCTGTACAATTTGATAATCATAATAATCACGTGATACGAAAAAACGGATAATACTATTTTTAAGGGATAAAAAAGGCTTAATAATTACGTAGGGGATAGAATTAGATAAGAACGATAAAGTTTATAACGTTGATCACGACTCACTGACGCATAGCTTATCGTTATGAATCATGGTTTAATAGAAGGAAGCAGTAAATACAATAGAGATTACGAAGTATGTACTAGTTCTTAAACTCGTACTGTGAAATAACCAATAACACAAAATAGAAAAGGTGCTGTTTAGTAAAGAGAAAGTAAACGATTTATAAACGTTAAAACGTGTCTTTCTCATCTTGCCAAAGGCACGGATAGGAAATAATTTTGGACTTATTCCAATCTAATCAAGCGTAAAAATAAATCCTCACGCTTTCGATTATACAGCTTTCACTCCTATTTTCTTGGAATATTTTATCGCAGGCTCGTACTAATACACACAAGATAGAAACTCGCACTAGATTACGACGGTTCGATCAGCCAGGGTAAAGGTCATCCGCAGGACACGAAGCTCGTGGTGTGGGTTGTGTCTTTTCTTCCTCCCCCTCCTCTATCTCTCTCTCTCTCTCTCTCTCCCTCTTTCTCTCTCTCTCTCTCTCTCTCTCTCTCTCTCTCTCTTTCTCTCTCTCCGTTTCTTAAAGCAGTTCAAGCACATCCCCGAACTTCTCCCCTTTCGTCTCTCTACGAACGAATGAAATAGAGGGGAACGGTAGCCATTTCGTATCATTGCCTACGATACGAGCGAACGAGACAGGACAATAGTCGCCACTTGTCCGACGTTTTTTTTCAGAAACTAAATTCTTGGCCGCCCGTGGCGATGCTGGATGTCTGGAAACGAAGGGAGAAGGAGTGAGGGGCGGGGAGAGGGGAGGGGGAGGGAGAGAAGGAACCGGCAAGGTTCGATCGAAAGTTCGCGATCCGATCTTCTATCCTAGACCGTGAACCATGCGCGACGTAAAGGATATCACGTGTGCAACGACGCGCAATAATAAGAGATCAAGAATTTAAATGAGATTCCGGATAGAGCTATCGACGTGCGCACGGTACTCGTAAAATATTTATTCCTGGCTGGGATCTGTTTTACGATTTTTCGGGATAGACGACGCATAGGAAAGTTTCGCTTCTCTGTAAGACGGTAAACATGGATATGTAAAGTGTGCCGATTTACATTGAAAAAATGGCGTACTCGAAGAGATATCGCTTTAGAAATACGACCATACGAGGGGGAGAAAAGGAATAGGAGAAAAAGAAAAAATAAAAAAAAAAGGGAAAAGAAAGATAATGAAAATTGCATGGGAATCATGATTGTATGATGAATAATTTTTTGATTTTAGGTATCCGCGGGGCAGCATATGCAGCTTACAGGAGATTTGAAACCTGGAGTATCCGTGGCTGCTCAGCAGGGCATGTACTTTAATCAACAACAGGCACCCAATCAATCAGGACCCGGCCAAGCGGATACTTACTGCTCTGTGTCTCAATCTCAGACCATTAACTTCACTCAGCAAAGTCTGAGACAGAGAGCAGCCGCCGCTGCTGCGGCGGCTGGTGGCGTTCCGCAAGCTGGTGCTGCCACTGGTGCTCGTGGTCATCCTCAGCAGGTCCCTCCAAATCAAGTGGACCAACATCAACATGCCAAAATCCTTCAGCAACAGCAACTGATGCGCGCTCA
>NC_140811.1:16042500-16120000 GCF_050613455.1 Vespa mandarinia
GAGAGCGAGAGCGAGAGAGAGAGAGAGAGAGAGAGAAAGTAACATTCGAAACTATCCTTATCCACTATGGTGGCTTCCTCCACAAGGCTCTTATCGATCTGGCCGAAGCAAGTTTCGTGAAATCTCCTCCTACGAGGCAAAGTGTATAAAATATCATCCTACCAATTTTACGAATACGACTTTTGAATAGAATAGCTTTAACAAATGCCAGCACGATGCCAAATATAAGTTTCGTCCTTTTGAAACTTTTCGTCGTATTAGAAATTTATTGAGATTAAATAAAGGATGAACTGTACAAAAAAAATATGATAAATTTCAATTCTTGTTAATGTAGGTCCAATGATGAGGCCACAAATGGCACAGCAACAGCAACAGCAGGCATTGCACGCGGCCGGTGGTAACATGTATATGGGCAGCGGTAATATGGCCGCAATAAGCGGTATGCATCAAATGCATCAGCGATTGGGTTATCCAAGGACCAACAATCAACGGCCGCCGAACGTCAGTGTAGGACCTCCGGATGGTCTTGGCAATAGTATCGCTGGACGTGGAGCACAGCAAGAATGGAGACACGTTTTAATGCAGCAGCAAGGCTTTCAAGCTCAAATGCGATCGCAATTCAATCAGCAGAGTCACCAAGGTAAGCACTAACTGCATTTACTTTAAAACGTTATTGCATGTAATCGTTCTGTCTCTTTTTCTTTCTTTCTCTCTCTCTCTCTCTCTCTCTCTCTTTTTTCTTCCTTCCTTTATTTCTCTCTCTCACTCTCTCTCTCTCTCGTATTTTTCTTACCGTATATCGTATAATCGAATCCTTTTGCTTTTTTTTTTCAGGTGGTTTTGGAATGGGCGGTGCTGGTGGTATGCAGATAAACGCTGCGCAGATGCAGCATCAGCAATTGATACGTTCGCAAAGCGGTGGTATCGCTAATTCGGGAATAACCAACAGCACTCAAATGCAGCAGTTACTTTCGCAGCAACACCAGCAACAAACATTGGCTATGCAGCAAAATAATAATCAGATGTCACTACAGATGCAAATGTCACAATCGTCTACCGTTAACTCAGTTAGCAGTACAGGCACGGGTAAGTTTTTTTTCTTTCTTTTTTTTTGTTCTTTTTTTTTTTTTTTTCTTTTTTTTCAAGATCTAAATAATATTACATTTGAAAAATTCGTATGACAATGAAAATTGGAACGAACGATTTTATTTTCCTTTTTCAGCCTCTCCGCTTCATCCTCATCAGCAATACGGTGCTGGGAGTCCAGGAGTACGTAGCCTTAGCCAGCAACATACCCAACCACCGCCGACGACCACGGATCCTTCCGTGGCAGCGGCAGACTTTAGTCTCGAATTTTTGGAGAATCTTCCCGCAGGAGACACATCGAACTTCAGCGCTCAAGAATTGCTTAACTCGCTCGACTCCACGGCGGGCTTCAACCTCGATATTCTGTAAGAGCGAAGCCGCCTGACAGTCTCTTTAGGAGTCTTTTAGGTTTGCTATACTGCGAGTAAGATCGACCGCCCCCATCCTACTTCGAACTTATAATACGCGTTACCTTCGATGAGTTTCGGATAGTGACGAAGTAAAGGGCAGATTAAGACACATTAAGTATTTTACAAACGCAAAATACAAAGTTTCTCTCTATACTGCACATGTACAATTGCATTCCACTTGTTATTCATTGTTCCTACCATACCGTTCGAGTTTTGTTACTTTCTTTAGAATCTCATCGATACGATAACTTTCTCGAAGACTTTTTTTTTCCCCCCCAACTTTCTCGATCACTATCGAAAAACTATTCGATGATTCGCTTCCTATCAGACCTTCCATTTTCACGAGTATCATCGATCTGAATTGAACTATATGCGTCTAAACCGCCTTGATAAATTTATCCATGGGGGTGTTCGATTTGGTCGCTAGAAAACCTATCGTTCGTGCATACGCATATACATAACGAATGTACGAAAGGGGGTAGTACCAATAGTAAAATTTTTTTTCTCACGATAATCACGACGTCTCTCGACAGGAGAGGAAGAAGGAAGTATCAAGAACCAGAATGAAAAAAGAAAAGAAAGAAAGAAAGAAAGAAAGAAAGAAAGAAAGAAAGAAAAAGAGAAAGAGAGACACTATAATGAACATCGTAGAGTATCGTTGATCTTAAGTATTTAAAAAGTAAAATACGTCGCAATGTCGATGAATCGACGACGATTAGATAACTTTGGTCGATCGCGTCCACGGCCGGCCGTAGTGCGTTCTCGGCAGCTCCTTTTGGCTGTCGACTATTCTTCTAGGCAATCGCGTTTAGTAAAATTTAATTTTTTATCATATTCGTTGATATGAATAATAAGAAATGAAAACGGAAGGAGAAAGAGACTAGTAACGTGGAACATCAAGTGGCGGCCAAGTAATCCGTCTAGCTATCATTCGTTTTCCGACTTCTCTCATATTAACGAGATGTCCTTTCAGCCAAAGAGAGAGTTAATAGACGAGTTGTTATACGAAATATTTTAAAACGCATTATCAAAGGTAATGCGTTTGAGTGATCTCTTCGAAAAATGCACGTCTGAAAATTCACTTTATCCTTAACATAACAAATTTTGACGTTGTCGTTTTTGTCCGAGGACGATGGAATAAAGTGTTGAGTGCTCACGTCGACGACGCTAATCCGACTTCGGCGAGTACTCAACGAAGGATAAAATCGCTGCCCTTGATCCTCCACGTGAACGTATGCCGAATAAGCGACAGAAAAAGAAATAAAGAGAAGGAGAGAGAAAGAGAGAGAGAGAGAAAGAGAGAAAATCATGTTAGGCAAAGAAATCGGGTTAAATGATCAAAGTTACTTAACCGAACCTAGTCCATCGCGGTATTCGTTATTTCCTCAACAAATTCGTGCAAAAAAAAAAATAAAAAGAAGAAAAAGAAAAAAAAAGAAAAAGAAAAAGAAAAAAAGGAAAGAAAATAAAAACAGATATCGCCTTCGCTTTTTAGATAAACTGAAATGAACGAACGTGAATGAACACATATGCACGCGAGCACACGTACATGATGATCGAGCCGCCTTGAATTTTAGGTTCTGAGTTAAGAATATAACATATATAAATATATATAAATATATATATATATAATATATATATATATATTTTATATATATATAATATGATGATATAATGTTTAAAATGTAGCATATTCGATTATGCCGCGATTCAACGGTATATTTACAATTAACAGAAAGTCAATTATTAAAATGAAAGAACACACACAGGTCGACATAAATTTTTGTGTCGATGAGTTTGCTGCCCGTTGACATTGGAATCGCTCGAGCCAAACCAAGCCAACGACGTCGCAAAGGCATCATCATTATTATCCTTATTATTATTCGTTTTATTACTATTATTATTATTATTATTATTATTATTATTATTATTAATATTAATATTATTTTTATTTTTATTATTATTATTACTATTATTATTATTATTATTATTATTATTATTATTATTTTTATTTTTATTTTTATTTTTATTATTATTATCATGAGACGGGAAAGGGTAGGACGAAAGAAAAAAAAAGGATGGAAAAGAAGAAAACCCCTCCTAAACACATACATTGCCACGATCCGTGGCAATTTAAATCTTCATTGTAAATAATTCTACGACTTAGAAAGAAAAATTCGAGATGCTCAGTTTGGAAAATTTAGCTAAGTAAATTTAAGGATTATCTGATATAGATACACATTTTACGATGATGATAGTAACTAATAATGACGATAAGGAATGAGAGATATTAAAAAGGTAAAAAGGAAAGTATGAATGTGAAAAATGGAATGAAAGTTAATGAAAGAAAGACAGAGTAAAAGAGCGAAAGAGAGCAAGAGAGAGAGAGAGAGAGAGAGAGAGAGAAAGAGAGAAAGAGAGAGAAAAAGTTTTAAAATAAAGGAAAACTAGATAAACAATGGAAAATGGAAGGAAAATATCGGCGATAGAGCACATTCGCCGATCAGATGTATTTATTGAGTTTAGTATCGAATGCGCTTTATCATCTTATCGAAATTGCACACAATTGAATCAAGGCAAGGTAGATTTCGTTTTTGGTACGACGAATATTCGTTTGTACTATCTAAATAGTTTATATAAAAAGCATTTCTTTTTGTTACGCAACTATGTTGTCAATCAACACGATCGTCGTCAATTTGATATCGTTGGAGTCGATCATCATTATCGATGTTTTTTGTTTCTTTCGAAAAATTTTGCGAAAAAGAAAAAATACGCGAAATATAAACGTACGTTTCTAATTACTATACGCTTTTAAGCACTATATCTAATTAATCTTTTTCTTTTCGCTTTTCTTTTTTTGTTCCAAAAAAAAAAAAAAACAAAATCAACGAAATTTGTTTACTCGAGATTATTAATGTTCCACGTTCTCAAAACGCATTCATTTTTCTTTTTTTTGTGTTTTGAATCAATAATAAATTTAATTGCAAAAAGAAATTTTGGTTGTAATTCATTGTTATTGAAAAACTGAGCTACAACTAATCTTCCAAATATTTATACATTCCATAGATGAAATGAGAGAGAAAGAAGGAAAGAATGAGAGAGGGAGAGAAAGAGAGAGAGAGAGAGAGAGAGAGAGAGAGAGAGAGAGAGAGAGAGAGAGAAAGAGAATGAAAAAGAGAGAGAGAGAGAATGAGTGGGAGAGAAAGTAAGAAAATAAGAGTTAATATTCATGATTCGTATAATCAAAACTATTGTTTATAAATAACGATCACGGCAAAAGAAAATAAAATGATTAAGATAATATTGAATGAAACGAGCGACGGAGAGAGAAAATGGTATATGCATAAAACGAATTCCATGTTCATTTATAAAGAAAAGAAATATTCTCGGCTACGTTCGCCGAAAATATGGACGAAGGTTTTCCCAATCGAAGTTTCATATTCAGGCAGTAAAAGGAAGCTCCTTCCTCGTCGAATATTCTGCCAAACGAGTTAGATACAATTTTTTCGAATATTTACATCGAGCGAAGCAGCACTAGAGTCCTTTTTTCATTTGTAAAACATTGGGGCCACGAAACATAATCTAACAAAATAAAAAAATAAAAATAAAAATAAAAAAGGAGAGAAAGAGAGAGGTGAAGAGAGAGAGAGAGAGAGAGAGAGAGAGAGAGAGAGAGAGAAGGAAGAAAGAAAGAAGAAAATGACGAAACGAAAATGACGGAGGGAGACGTGTTCTTCGATTGAAACTAATAATTACATACATATTATATTAATCTATAGAAATTGAGAACAATAATGATACGAGGAAACGAAATAACAAAAGGTTAACGAGAAAAAAGGAAAAAAAAAAGAAAAGGAAACAAAAAAAAAAGACGTGTTGGGTGTAAAATAAAATATTGACTTGTTTTTCCTTCTGCATTTCACGATCCTCGTGAAACTGAAAATAAGATGTAAAAACGATTTGATTTTAAATGAGAACGAGGAAAAGTAAGGGAAAGAAAGAAGAGGAGTAAGAGGAAGAGAAAGAGATAGAGAGAGAGAGAGAGAGAGAGAGAAAGAGAATGAGAGAGAGAGAAAGAGAATGAGAGAGAAAAAGAGAGAGAGAGAGTGAGAGAATGAGAGTGAGAAAGGTAGAAGTATTAGGGACCAACGTTAAAAAAAAAAATCGTGTATGTGGTGCTGATTATCGCGATGGAATCTTTGTCGTTCGCATTTTTTCTTTCTTCTTTTTCTTCTGATTTTTTTTTTTCCCCCTATCTTTTTCTTTTTATCAACGATATGACGAACGATTTAAAGAGAAAGGAATATCCGACAATAAGTATATCGATCGGTATAATAAGCGATGATCAGTCGCTACATTTTTACGACCGATTCTTTGAGCGATATGTAATATCTTCGAAAGTGAGAAAGAGAAAGAGAGAGAGAGAGAGAGAGAGAGAGAGAGAGAGAGAGAAAGAGAGATAAATAGATTGAGAGAATGAGAGAGCGAGAGAGAAAGAGAGAGAGAGAGAGAGAGAGAGAGAGAAAAGGATTTGCAATTTCGATGGTTCTCCAAACGAATCTTGGTACGAAGCTATGTAATTATTTATAATATTTATAATTTTATATAATACGGGCATAGTCGCATTAGTGATAAATTCCATGTTGAATTTCAAAACTGTTATTAATAATAAAAAAGGGTTGAGTTCCTACGTATTTCCACTTTTACTTGGACTTTGAAAGAGGTCCATTTTTGACCGCTTCTTTGCGAATAAAGAAGCGACATTTCCGCTTGTACATTCGCAATCAGCATCGAAACGATTGCAAGGGGAAATTTCTCGCCGTTTTTAATTATAGCTTCGTCGTTTTCGAATGAACCGAACGATTAGAAATCCCGTTAGACAAAATGAACATCTTTAACGCAATAATAGAAATTTCGAATCTCTCTGTTCGAACTTCCTTCTTCTTCTTCTTCTTCTTCTTCTTCTTCTTCTTCTTCTTCTTCTTCATCATCATCATCATCATCATCATCATCAACATCATCTTCTTCTTCTTATCCTTCTCCTTTTCCTTCTACTTCTTCTCTTCTTCTTCTTCTTCTTCTTTTTCGTAGATCGAACCACTTTCGAGAGATCATTCTTCCATGGATCTAATTATTTCAAAAAGGGAACGATCATTTTTGATCGCATCTTCCAAAGAATTAAAACGAAAGAAAGAAATTAAGCAGGAAGCAGCAGTTACGTGTGGTATTATCGATCGTCTTCGCGTTCTTATCTTTAGAAACGAGAAAGGAATAAGGATATGTAACTGGAATAAAATGATCATTGCTAATTAGGTAGATTCACCTTTTGCGCTTTTATTTTATTTGATTTCTTTTTCTTTTTTTTTAATCCGTCATGAATGTCCGAAGATTTTGTATTTTGTAAGGGTAAAAGAAGATCCATTGGTTTTTTTTTCCTTTTCTTTCTTTTTTTTTTGTTGTTTTTGTTTTCTTTTTTCTTTTTCTTTTTTTAACCGATCCACCCGTATGTCTTGGTTTGTACGATGAGTCGACACTAGGTCGAATAACCGAGCTAACGTCGGTCCGGGGGTGAGGAGGGTGCCGAAGAAGGAGGAGGATCGATATCACGGCAGGGGAGACACCAGACTGAAAATAAGAGGGAGAGTAGGAACCGGCGATGAGGGATAAGGATTAGCATGAAACCGTTGCGCCTCTTAAGAAAAAAAAAAAAAAAGAAAAAAATAGAAAAGAGAAGAAAAAAACAAGAGGGGGTTACTACTACTCGCTAAATCTCACTTTCGTCATCGTCGTATCGTCGGATCCTCCTCGCGAAGAAAGATCTCTTTCTCATATCCCTCGAATTCCCTCCTTTTCTACATTTTTAAGAATAATCTTTTTATACGCAAGGACGAAGGACGGACGAAATTGTAAAATAAAGAAAAAAGAAGGAAGAAAGAAAGAGGAAAAAAAAGAAATTAAGAAAAAAAGAAAAAGAAAGGCGCCATCCTAATTATAAAAAAAAAAAAAAAAAAAAAAAGGAAGAAAAAAAAGAAAGAAAGAAAGATAGAAAGAAAGAAAGAAAGAAAGAAAGAAAGAAAGAAATAATCAAAAATCCCTTAGAATACTCTTAAACCCGGGATTTGTTTCTCATATATTACATTATCAAAAATATAATACGAGATTTATTGATAGGACGAACGTAAAAAAATCTCACTCGTGAGATTCTTAACGATCCTCCTTTAATTGTTTGTAAGGTACCCGCGTAATCGTATATACCTCATCCTTGGCCCCGTTTCTATCGTCGAACGTTATCGTTCCAATCGTCTTTCTTACGCAATTCTGCATATCCGTTTCACTGCGTGAAACAAACGACGGCTCTCTCTTCGGCCTGACGACATTCGCGTTATTCCGAAACGTTGTTTCTCGTTCCTCGAGAATACGAATATCGAAATACGCAAGCACGAGAATACGGTCCATTGGCCGATATCGACGTCACAAATAACCAACAATGTACTTTGATATATGCATATATGTATATACGCAATGTACTCGTACAACGTAACGCCTTCGTCGATTATCGATCCATTCTTTCACGATGCGCAGTCGGTAGGTTTGCTTTTGCAAGACACCGACGTTATACAACGTGTGTGTATATGTCCTCCTAACGATTTAACACATCCATCCATCGATTTATATCGATTTATCATTATCAATAACGATAACTACAAGGATAATTTTAAAAGCTTTAATAAGATCTCCCACTTAATCATTATGACAATTAATTTTGTCATATCATCTTCGTTTCGTAGAAATTCAATTTTTTTTACTTATCTTCATTTCTTTTTTTTTTTTTTTTTTTTTTGGTTTTTTTTTTCTTTTTCCCGTATTTTCTTTCCTTTCCTGTTTCCCATTTTTTCTTTTTTTCTTTTTTTCTTCTTTTTTTTTTTTTTTTTTCTTTTGTTTTTCGTCTTTTTAATAAAACTTGATACAAATTATCAATCAATGCCATCGTACGTAATTTCGTTGCTTTCGATTGTCTTTTTAATGAGGGATAAGTATAACAAAAAAAAAAAGAAAAAAAAAAAATAATGAAAGAATATCAAGAATATCGGCCAACGTAATAGAAGTTGTGTCTTTTATTCGTGTCTCTTTCGAAGGAGCAACGACGTTTCATCACTCTCAACCATTCCCGTGACCTCTCTTGAGAAGCTGAAAAAAAACGAAAGGAGAGTCGAAAGAATATATCGGACCAAAATTATACCATATAAATCCATCGCGTCTAGAAAAAAAAAACAAAAAAAAAAAAAAAAAAACAAAAAAAACAAAAAAAAAAAACAAAAAAAAGAAATAATGAAAAACAAACGGTAAAGATATCGTAGATGGACAATCCGAATAAAACGATATGCTATCTACATATTATATGAGACATTATCGCTCGTATAAGAAAATTAAAAAGAAAAAAAAAAGAAAAGAAAAGAAAAAAAAGTGAAAAAAAAAAAAGAAAATAACCAATAAGAAAAAGCAAAGCTGCTTTTTTTTTTCTTTTTCTTAAAAATATAATACCCGCTCGGGGTGTCACGCGCTCTCGCACCTTTCGACGTTTCGCGTCGATGCATTCGAAAGATTGTATTTCCGCGTCTTAAAAGAAAAAAAAACAAAAAACAAAAAACAAAAAAAAATAATAATAAAAAGAAAAAAAAAACTTTTAGGCACTTATTACTGATCGAACGACTCATTTCTACTCGGAGATAAAATATTTTTACTGCGAAAAAAATGATGTTTTTATTTCGATAAGATACAACGATACTTCGAATTAATATACACACAAACACAAACAATTACACATGTATGTATATATATATTAAATACAATATATGTATGCAGAAATAATATTAATATTGACATTGATATCGAAATATATTGTATGTAATATATACCAAGTTTCGTGATTCCACTTAATGCAAAGTAGAAGAGATCCACATTTTTAATAAAATATCAATAATGTATTCAAACTTCGTGTTTCGATCCCGATTTGAAATAAAACGAAATGTAATAAAGTGAAACAGAAAAATAGATAGAATTTTTGTCGCAACGTTAATCTTGCGATATGAAAGAAATACCGTTCGGCGTATTTTCGAGGGATGTTGCTTAGGTGCGAAATGTGCTTAAACGACACTTACGTTATTATTCTTAACGATTGTGATATAGCGTTAAAGCTAATGGTTAAGGATAGTTCTTTCTCGTTGGGATGGTAATATAAATATGTATATCTTTTTGCGTGTGAGGCCCCGACCAACGAAAAGAAATTTTTTCGTCGATTAAAAACCATTCTCTAATGTTTGCACGGTTAACGTCCGTCTATACAATCTCGTCGAAAATGAATAACAAGAACAAATAAATCATTTTTACGGTGCGTAAAGCTCGCAGCGTGGGCTCACGGAGAGAATAAAAAAAAAAAAAAAAAAAGAAAAAAAAAGGAAAAAAAAAAGGAAAAAAAACAGCAAAAAGCAAAACAATCGGGTGTGGCAGTAGTAGAGAAACGTTGAAGCAAACGAGAAAAGGGCTATGTAAATAAAACAGTGTTGCGTTATTATTTATGTTGCTATCGAATAGTAGTAAAGTATTGTAATAACCAGTAATTTACAAAGAAATTGTGAAGGATTTTGGGGTGGGAGGGGGAGAGAGAGAGAGAGAGAGAGAAAGAAAGAGAACATGTGCGTGTGTTGCGTATGGGTGTGTGAATAGGTGAAAGAATATAAAAGTATAGTAAAGAAAGAAAAAGAGAGAGAGAGAGAGGAATGATAAGGCAAATTGTGAAAAGGAAAAAAAGTGTAAATATGCTATAACTATATCTCCCCTGGTAATGGATAGTTTGAGTACAGTTATTTTTATTACTATTACTATTATTATTATTATTATTATTATTATTATTATTATTATTATTATTATTATTATTATTATTATTTTATTATTATTATTATTATTATTATTATTATTATTATTATTATTATTATTATTATTATTATTAAAATTATATTACTTTTCCTTATTAATAATATTATTTTTATTATTATTATTATAATTATTAATATTGTCATTATTGTTGTTATCCTTCGGCCAATGATCTCAACAAAAAAAAATTAAAAATTGAGCTCGGAACTTTCGGGAAGAGAAAAAGAGGAAGAAAAAGAGAGAGAGAGAGAGAGAGAGAGAGAGAGAGAGAGAGAGAGAGAGAGAAAATGTGGTAAATTCGATGAGCCGATTTCGATCGTATCAAAGGCCATAAAGAAGGTCAAAGATCTTTCGTTGAATCTTATTCGAACGAATTTTTCTTTTCTTTCTTTTTCTTTTCTTTTTTTAATTTCTGGCCTACGTACTCTCTAAACATGTTTATGATATATATGTAGTCCGAAACAAATTTCCATTATGGTTCTTCTTTTCTTTTTTTTTTTTCTTTTTTTTTTTTTTTTTTTTTTCTTTCATTTTCTTAGAATTATCTCATTCGTGCTTTTTGCAAAGGGCATTTTAAAAACGAAAGGGATATAAAATCGATGAAATTATCTTCCTCTTTCGGTCCCTTTGAATCGTGCATGTTTCTGATTTTTAGAAGAAAAAAAGAAAAATAAAAACGATGTAGATACGAAATACACATATAAACATTATTTTTTTTTTTTTTTTGGTAACACTTTCTGTAATAATTCGTGAATTTTTCTATTGCTTTGTAACGATTTATTGTTCAAAAATATAAGAAAATAAGGGAAAACAGTTAATTTATAAAACAAACAAAAAGTTATCATTATATGGTAATTAAGAAAGTATCAAATTCGATAATTAAATTGGAATATAAGGTTTAATCTTATTTTATACGATGCACGATTTACGACACTATTAGATATTATCGTAAAAAAAAAAAAAAAAAAAAGAAATTTCAAGTGTTTTGAACAAAATTTATGTTGTTATAATTCTCCATTTTTCCAAATGGTCTTTCAAAAAAGGTTGATATAACTGTAATAAAATGTTTCGCAAATAACAAAATCGGATAATATTCTCATTTAGTTGAATTCATTTGCGAATTATCGATGACGGTGCAACGTTGATAAATTCATGAACATGTTTTATCGAATGAGAGTCAAGACATTTTTTCATGTCTTTGTATATTTTTATGCAATGTTGTAGAATAATATTGTTTCAAATATATTATACAGATAATAATAATAAAAAAATTTATATACCATATAGTATACCAATGCCTCTTTTTGTATTTCCCTTATCTTAAACCGACCAAATTTTATATTATCAATTATAATCTAATTAATAATTATAATATTAATTTTATAATATATTTAAATATTTTTTTTCTATTTATATATATATATATATATACATACGGATTATTGATTATTAATTATAGAATATTAATTCTTAATAAATCTCGATTATTTATATATTTATATTATAAAAAATATATGTATGTACGTCCATATATCTAATATCAAGATGTGTATACAAATTTATGACGAAATTCATTTATGATTATCCAATTTGTAAGAAAATGTATAGATTAATATTAAAGTTTATGCAAAATCTGAATGTGTATGTCTGACGCAATGCGGTGCATCGGTAAATGTATAAAAGGAATGCACAGTCTCTGATATGGCTCGCAATTCTTTCAACGAAGACGATCAATTCGTGCGCGTGCCTAGTCGAGACAGAGATTTCCAAGCGCATTGACCTCAGCCATAAACCTAGGGTCGCCAACTTAATAAAAATTTATATGTCGAAAGAATAGCAAAGCATAAGTAGTCGTATTTGCATTATATCTGAAGAAAGATTGAAATAATCGTAAAATTCTATTAATCACGATACAAAATGTTTTATCCATTTTAATAATATTCACGTTTTTTCGATCGCTTAAATGATATTTAACGGATAAAATAAAGATAATTAAATATGTCAAGTTTTCTCAATTTGATTTGTACTTTTTTAGTTATAAAATTTCGTCTACGAAATATTTGTAAGAAACATTTTTTAAATATCTATATAAAAATATGAACAAATAAAATTTTATGTTATCCATTAAATTTTTATAGTCATTTAATATAGGAACTTTTGATTTATATGATATTTAGTCTTGATTGGCTGAGAACAAATGACGTATTGAATTAGAATTTATCATTTGTACGCAATCAGCAATATTTCTAGTAGAATCTGGAAAGGTATTAAAGATGGCGGCGTCCTTTCGGCTTCGGCATGCGATAAAATTAGGAAAATTGTTTCCTAAACGAATAACTTATAATGTCGAAAGAACGATTATTGAACGAACATGTAGACAACTTGCCGGTAATTTATTTTTCCATTAATATCATCTTTACATTTCTATAATATGATGATTTCGATTATTTGGTTATGTCGTCATTACAAATTTAATTGTTCTTAATAAATATTATATACTGTAATGTTAAATACTTCAATTGCTTATTTTATTATTTTTCTATATTTCATAATGTATGTAATAATAATATAATTTTCACAATATTTTACTTTGGTTTTATTTCACAGTAATTCCTGGTAACCACATTCGTTGTTTGTCATCACAAACAGCAACTCAGTCTTCGACTGAATATCATAATATAATACAAGATACAGAAAAAGTTACAGGTAATTTTAATAAGAATAAGTAAAATTCAATTGACAATTTTAATTCTTATATTCGATAATTTTTTGTTTTTTTTTTTTTTCCAGGAGAAAAAGCTAAACATGACTTTCAGTCAGAGACTCAGATGTTATTGCAGATCGTTGCAAAATCATTGTATTCTGATAAAGAGGTTGTTAATTTTTTAAAAATATTTTTTTTTTTTTTATAATTTTATCATAAATCATAATTATAAATATATTTATAGGTATTTGTTCGTGAATTGATATCTAATGCCAGTGATGCTTTGGAAAAATTAAGATACCTCAGACTAAGTAACACTGAAGTTGGTGAAGTAGCTGGTGATAGAAATTTAGAAATTCACATTGCTACTGATAAACAAAATCGTATATTAACTATTCAAGATACAGGAATTGGTATGACACATGAAGAATTAATATCCAATTTAGGAACAATTGCTCGTTCTGGTTCCAAGGTATGTCGATATATCTTATTTTATATTTAATAAATAAATAACAGTAACATTTTCACCTAACCTATTTTACTATAGGCATTCTTGGAACAAATCAAAGATAAGCAAAATGAAGGAGATCCGTCTAAAATTATTGGACAATTTGGTGTTGGTTTTTATAGTGCATTCATGGTAGCTGACAAAGTTGAAGTTTATACTAAATCTTATGCAAATGATGCTGACGGTTTTTGTTGGTCATCTGACGGGTAAATCATGATCTAATATTTTCCATTATAATATAATATAAAAGAGCTAAAAGTGTGTTAACATTGTTGGATAGATCTGGATCTTTTGAAATATCACAAGCAGAAGGTGTGCAACCAGGTACTAAAATTGTCATACATTTAAAACCTGACTCTCGTGAATTTTGTGATGAAAGTGTAATTAAAGGTAAGCTTTCTTAAAAATAATTAATATTTTAGTTTTTTTTCCTCTTGTATAATATATTAATTACAATTTCTCTTTTCTGTTAGGTATCATCACAAAGTACAGTAATTTTGTAGGCAGTCCTATTTATGTTAATGGTCAAAGAGCTAATACAATACAGGTATTTTATAAATATTAATATAAATACATTTATATTTAATTTATTATATGTTGCTATACTATATTAATAAAATTGAATTTTTTAGCCTCTGTGGATGCTTGACCCAAAAGATATTACGCCTTTACAACACACAGAGTTTTACCGATTTATTGGAAACTGTTTTGATACTCCAAGATTCATATTACATTATACGACCGACGTACCATTGAGTATAAAAGCATTATTATATTTTCCGGAAGAAAAGCCAGGTCTATTTGATTTAGCTAAAGACACAGCTGGAGGAGTATCATTGTACAGTCGAAAAATTTTAATTAAAAATAAAGCGGAAAATCTTTTACCTAAATGGTTACGTTTTGTAAAAGGTGTCGTTGATTCGGAAGACATTCCTCTTAATTTAAGTCGCGAATTGTTACAAAATAGTATTTTGATTGGGTAAGATTATTCAAAATCATATTTTTTTAATCCTTATTAAATGTGAATACATCGTAAAATAATATTTATTAATTTTTGCAGAAAATTACGTAACGTACTTACGGCTCGTATATTGAAGTTTTTGCAAGATCGATCTGTAAAACAAGCTGAGGACTATAATAAATTTTATAAAGAATATGGATTATTTTTAAAAGAGGGTATTGTTACTAGCAATGAGCAATCAGAGAAAGTAATTTTTTTAAACATTTATATTACTCAAATATTCCTTTTATATCGTCCGTTATAATAATCAATGTATTTACAGGAAGATATAGGAAAATTATTAAGATTCGAATCATCTGCAACTTCTCCAGGAGAGTTAATTAGTCTTCCACAATATTGTAGCCGTTTTGCTCAAGATCAAAAATATATATACTATTTGTCAGCACCTAGGTAAGAATTATTATTTTTATCATTTCCATGAATTTTCTCCAAACGATTATTTTATTTTGAAACAATTTATATTTCTAGTCGTACATTAGCGGAACAATCACCGTATTACGAATCTCTTAAAAAACGAAATCTTGAAGTTTTATTTTGTTATGAACCTTATGATGAATTAGTTTTGATGCATCTAAGACAATTTAATTCTCACAATTTAGTATCAGTTGAAAAAGAGATGAGAGATAATAGCGATGCCACTAAAACAGAAAATTTAGGTTTGTTACAGTTTCTGCGTATTCAATTTCTTCAAATATTTTATAATTTCATATATTTTTTTTTTTCTTTTTTTATAGGTATTATTAATAAGGAAGAAATGGATAATCTCGTAAGTTACATGCAAAATCTTCTGAAGAAAAAGGCTTATGAAGTTAAAATGACGAATCGTCTTGAATCACATCCTTGTGTAGTCACCGTTCAGGATATGGCTAGTGCGAGGCATTTTATACGCACGCAGAGTCATCAATTAAATGAAGAAACGCGCTACAATATTCTTCAACCGAGATTTGAAATTAATCCGTCTCATCCATTAATTAAAAAACTTTGTCAATTAACGAAGAATGATTCAAAACTTGCGGATCTTCTGATACAACAAGTATGTGACAATTATTGAATATAATTTGAAACTATATATATATACATGTACTTACATAATTTTATTTATTTACATATTTTTTTTTATATCAATATTCCAGTTGTTTATGAGTGCAATGGTTGGTGCAGGATTGATTGAAGATCCACGCATATTATTAAATCCGATGAATGAATTACTAACGTTGGCTTTAGAGAAACACTAAAGCTATTATTTTGTTTCATCTAATACCTAAGTTCTTTTTTTTTTTTTTTTTTTTTTTTTTTATAATTTTATTATAGATAATCTGACGAAATTAAGTGCAACAAAAGTATTCTTTCATTGAACCTTTAGAAATAGCAATCAAATAATATATAATATTTTTAAAATAATAGGAAGTGTGATTTATTTAAGCCTACTTCGATTGAAAAGAGACTACTTCGATCTTTAATTGTCGAAATCCAAGAAAAAAAAAAGAACTGATCCAATAACAGTCAAAGTCAGTAAAAAGTTTATTTTTGTTTATGTAAACAAATAATGACTGCGCATTAAAAATTTATCCCTATTTAAATATTAATATATTATACTATTTTGAAGTATCTATATATGTATATATATATAAGAATAAAGCAAAATAATTTTTTGTGGAAGTTTTTCTTTTTTTTTTTTTTTTTTTTTTTTTTTATTATTGTAAAACATCTTGTATACGTACCATTTTTTTGATGAGTTCGTGATTAATTATAAAACTTATAAAAGGTAAAGTTATTTTTTATTTTTGCTCAAAAAGTCACATACAAGTTAATTGTAACTGTACCATTTAGCAACAAGAGACTGTAGCATTTGATTATTACTGTATACGTTAATTATTTAAAAATATGCCCTAAGTCAAATAATGTAATACATTTGAAAACATTTAAAATCATTAACAAACTACTTTTGACTTTTTGGATTATTCACATGTTACAATGTAACATTAGCAACATTCTAATAACGATTGTCTATATAGTAACTCATATAATTATGTTATTTAATATATTAATATACAACGTATACATTCGAAAGCTAAATAAAATCATAGAACGTAATGTATATGATACACGCAATAATAAAAGAAGCAGGACATTTCTAATGTTTATATACTTTTTTTTGTTTTTTGACAATGAATTACTTTCGTACAACGAATCATGTACAAGAAAGTTTAAGTTAATGAAATATCAGAATTTTTTTTTTTAACAAATAATTGATTATAATTCCTTTCAGGAACACGTAATAATTTTTATATATTAAAGATAAATTTATATATATATATGTGATTATGGCCGTAATATATGCTTTTGCTTCAATGTAATAACAATAACAAATCGCAAATATTAGTGTACATTCAATAAGATATATATATATATATATATATATATATATATATATATATATATAATATTATATATATATATAAGACTGAAATAAATGTGTCAGTAATAATTAATTTTACATTGGTTTAATGATTTTATTTGTATTACTTTTTTTAACGCAGCTTATTGTGTATGAAATTAGGTTAAGTGTTCAATGATAGGAACCTGCATATTCCGTTCCAGAGAATAAATAACATTCATCTCAATGAACTTATTTAGATTATTTCACTTTTCAGCCTTTAAAGACTTTTAGTATTATCTACTCAAAACTGTAGTTGCACGTCTCACGTTTCTTGGAAATTTATGTTCCATCGTCACTATCATTATCATCATCATCATCATTATCATCATCATTATTATCATCCATTATTACCATCATTTAATAGATTAATTCTCTTATGTGAGATTTTTTTACACAAATTACTTTCTACTTAATCACTACTATAACGAATATAATAATAGTTTTTCATTTTATAATGTATTACAGACGAAAGACATCAACAATTAATTTTGTCTAAATAAAGAAAAAAAATTTATATTGGAAAATGCGCATTCCATGTAATTATAAACAATGTTCATATGAATAATGTACAATTGATTGTATACTTGATAGCTATACATTCTGCAGGAAATGATTGCTTAGGTTTTGTTATTCAAAAGAATTCTTCTCTTTTGAATAAAACTATTTCCACAGAATTATATCTTACATTAAAATATTGTGATTCGTATAGATTACAGATTCAATCAATCAATAAGTTTACTTTCATATGAGAAAGGAATGATTGTTAATAATAAATTACGTTTTATCATATGATATATACACTTTGGCGAAAATACACTGTTTTAAAGGTATAGCAAATAATACCAAAGATATTACAATAAAGCTGAAAACTAGCTAACTTCTGATCTAACTAAAATTATAATTTCTTGTAATTAGATTCTAGAACCTTGGTTTTAGGCAACACTATATGATTCCATATGGAATACATTTTATTTTTTCATATTGTGAACTATTTTCTATAACACATATTAATTTGTTAAAACACTGTGCCACACTATCAACATGTGTGCGTATATTGCAAAATTATAAATTTGTGTATATATATGTATATATATATATACACATATATATATATATGTATATATATATATTATACTTAGGGATTATATTTTTATGGAACTTTCTGAAGAAATCATTTCTCAATACTAGCACAATGTCTCTAAAGATCAGACTGTTATTTTTTAATACATATATTTTATATAGCTGTATTTTTGATACAGCATTCCCAATTCACTTGCATATATCAGGTCATATGAACAGAGATGTAATATATTGGCAATGATATATGTTACTGACTCAAATAGAGATGTATTGCCCGCGTGTGTAATATAAGATAACATATGCAGTTATCTTTAATGGTCCACTCTATTCCTCATAAAGCATAAACAAATTTTGCATAGTTTTACCTATTTGTGAAGCACAAGTTTTTAATGTAAATTTTCTAATATAATGTGTGAACAACGCAGTCACGCTCTGGCAACTGACGAACTTTCATTGAACCATCTGCTCCACATGAAAATAAACGTCCTGCTGAGTCTACGTGTAATTGTGTAACACCCTGAAATAAAAAATATAAATATCGTTCTTCATAATAAATTCTTTAAAACAATTTACAATATACCTGTCCAATGTTTTTGAAAAAACTAGATCGAGGATGTTCTGCAGGAAAAGAGTGTAGAAGACAATGGACGGTTAATCCCCATATCTATAATAATAACCAATTGTACATATTTATATTCAGTTTTATTATATAAACTGAATCACATATTAACTTTAATTTGTTTACTTTAATATCTCCATCACCAGCACCGCTAACAAAGAATTCCTCATGTGGATCCAAAGCTAAACATTTTATAGCAGATTCATGTGCTTGGAATCTATGACGTTGTTGTCTTTGTCGCACATCGAATATATTGATATCTCCTTTTTTACCACCACTTATCAATAATTGATGTTGTGGTGCCAATACAAGAGAACTAGCTCCTTGCTCGTGACACGTAAAACCTAATAAGTTAAATAATTAATGAAAGAATGCATATATCTTTTCAATAAAATTGTTGTTTATATACCTTGTATGAGAGATTTATTTTGTGGTAGTAATGTATCCCAAAGCGCAACATTGCGTCCTTCGGAACCATGACCTGCGGTAGCTATGAGACTGCATGCTCCAAGAAAGACGAAATCAGCTGTTACTTTACTATGGCACTGATAATTCTAAATAGAAAGTACAATTTTGAGATTAATATAACATAATCGATTTATCGCTTAATTACATTAACATTTTCATCAAAGAAACTTACAAAAAATGGACGTGCTGTTCCTTCTCTACAAGCCACTTGGAATAAACTTAAGTGTCCATCAGAGTCAGCCACTCCGAATTTGTTACCATGTTGAGAAAAACGTACGCGAGTAACTTTAGCAAATGTACCTGGTGGTCTTGGTGTTGCAACAGCTGTTTGATGACCCCATTCCCATAACGAGACTGATCCATCTTGCGATCCAGTTAAGTCTAAAATCAATAATATATAAATTGTTAATGAATATTTTTTACTAATCATAAAATCTATAATGCAACCATTTATTATAAAATACTTACACAGTGGTAAAAGTGGATGAGACGAAATCCTTCTGATACCATCGATTTTATGCTTCAAAATCTGTTGTAATAAAATAAAATAATGTTAAACAAGTGCATATATTAATTATAAAAAATACACAATTTATATTCGTAAATAAATATAACAACGCAGTAATGCTTAGCAAGAATGAATATAACAGATAGTTCCTTATTTCAATGCAAAAAAATATAGCAATTATTTGTTCATCAAATTACTTGATCTATGTAGAACATGCTTGAAACTTTTTCAGATAATATGCAATACATAGCAAAATGTAAAGTACGATAAATTAAAAATTTAATGAGTTGTTTTTTCTTTGAACATTATTTAAACTGAATATTTTGTGTGTTTTGTATGTATGTACGTTTTATACATTGATATTTATTGTAATACTTAAAAAAAAAAATTTGTTCTGATATGACACTAAAGTTTAATGTATGAATCTAATTGTGATCTAAATATGTGAAACAAATATGAATGCGGCATCAGTTTAACACGTTTTATACAGAATCTATGTTGATAACAAACATTTGTTCGTGTCGAGTTATACATATACAATGCTGCAACATGCAATGCACACTCATTTGCAGCATATATTTAATTAGAGTTTATATACTTTATACAAAAGCCATGAATTTGTTTAGATAGCTAATTAATGATATCTATGCTCCAAGCTCCATCAACTGAATATCACTATCATTACAGTTGAACTTTGTACATGAAATATATTTTTTACATACTGTGACATCAAGAAAAAATAAATAAAATTAATGTCCTATACATAACTAGAATTCGTAAATTACTATACATATTTCTAAAATCATGCTTTAACAGGATATTACAAATATCATTTCATCACTTTAAAAATTGTGCTCAACATCTAATCTGTGATATTCACAAAACACAATGATCAAATGTTAATATAATCATGCCTTACCATTGAACTATGAAATTCAATGTAATTTCTTTATATCTGGTTTGTAAAATCAATAATTCTATATAAATCTCATTTAAAATTTTTTATAAGAAATTACTTGTCTCTATGACAATGATATATATTTATTAAAATAATCTTTAAAAATATATATTTTTATCTATTCTGAAGATGTTACAAGCCAGAGCAGGCTGCATTAGCAGGCAAGAAATTGAACATGAAACTGGCACTAGGACAGGCTAGGGTCTGTTTGATCGTTATCTCACCGGCTGCAACAAGTGTTTGCTCCTATCAGCAACAAACTGACAGAAACGCAGGTCGTGGGAGCCAGGAAAAGCAGGCATCCCCTTCATCTGAGCGAGCGAATGAGCCACCAGGTCAGTGACGCAGACCAAGTTAGATGTTAGGCAAGCATTGAACAAGCAACATTGTCTCTGTCACCACTTGTGCTACCCCGACCCAATATGTCACATTCATGGCTCCCAAGGCTTGACTCGTAATTTTATTTTAATATTGGGATATTTTGAGAAAAACAAATATAGAAAAAAACTTAAAAATATAATGAACTTTTCATTTATATTATAACTCTTAAAAAAAAGAAAGAAAAAAAAAAAAAAGAAATAGTAGCAAAATATTTATTGATAGTTTCAATACATATGTTATTTGGTTTGATTCAAATATTACATTTTTTTTTTGCAAAACTTAAATAAATACCTTTTAAAACGAGCAAGCCTTGCATATAGCCGTGCCCTAATTAATAAGGCACTGTGCAAATTAATTCTTGACATTCCATGCAATGGATAAAATAACTTATATGTTCTTTATTTTTCTTATTTATGACTCCACAATACTTAAATAATCGAGACAAAAAATACCATTTAAATACATGATTACGTAAAGTCAAAGTTATAATGTTACTTAATAAAAGATAATAATAGTATCACTTATGTGCTAAAATATTTGTGATACAAAGAATTTAATTGCAAATATGTGCATTGCATATGATAAGAGACAAACAAATAAAAAATAAAGCCACTAAGTGCATTACAGAAATTTATATCTGCTTTATCAATATACTTGTACAATATAAATTTAGCTAAGAGAAACTGCTTAATTTTTACTATTTATAAATTCAAGGAACAACCTGGATTAATAGTTTTGCATAAAAAATGAAATATTTGTATATATTAAAAAAAAAAATCTATCAATTTTAATAGTTTTTATTAGACTCAATATATATATATATGGTCTAGTTTAAAATAATAATATCAACATTATTATTATTATTATTGTTACTACTATTTCTTTTTTTCTTTTTACTATCTGCAGCCATTGCAATTTACAAATTAACTGCATCCACCATTATATTCTGTTTTAAATATAAATTAATCTCTTAGTTTTTTAAAAAATTATGATGCCAGTAAAAGTAGACTTATTTGTTATAGAGGATACAAACATTAATTGATTTATATACATTAACACAGATGCAAAGGAGCACAACATTTTTCAATCGATTGATATTCAGTTTTGGTATCTTTGAGTTTATATATTTAATATTTGTTATATTATATTAGCATAAATGCTGTTTCTCTTAAACATAAAATCATATACATATTAAAATATTTGAAAAAATCAGAAGAAAATCTCATTAGAATTTTGATTATATGAAGAAAATAATAGACAACAATGCAAACAGATTTGAAAATGTTAAACAAATAGGCACTAAATGTTATAAACACTGGGAAGATAAAAAAAAGAAAAACTTTAGTGTCCTGTACAACACAGAATATCAGAATAATATTAGTATAACGTAAAAACAAAAAAATAATAATACGAAGATGATTATTTGAAAACATAGAAATCAGATTACTGTGACAACATATATAATTTATACAGTATAAATGTCAACTCACCACACTAGCACCTCGGCCACTCTGGCTCGCTATACCTGACTGAGGTTGAGGACTATTTGATTGTGGACTTTGTGCAAGTAATGGACGATCAGCTGCTGTCTGTAAATAATCAAATACCACACACACACATATATATATATATATATATATATATATATATATATATATATATTTTATCTAAGATAATAAATAATGAATCTTTATTGAATTTATACCTGTATAACTAAGAAGCTAGTTGGTTGTACGGATTCTGCATCCTGTTGTTTACTTAAATTAATTATATCGAATTCACATTCATCTTCTAGCCACGATGGAAGTTCTAAGAGTAATGATATATTCATTTCCTGAACTTCACGAGGGGTGGCTAAAGCCATTAATCCTCCATTCACCTGGTCATACAAATTAATTAATTATAATGTTGTCATAGTAATAAATAAATTAAAACAAACCTGATTTAGGCAAAATGCACTAATACTATCTTGTTCCTTGTGAATAATTCTGACAGGCTCAGCTACGCTTGTTGTACCACTGTCGCTTCCTCCTTTATCTTCTCCTCGATTTAAATTATCAATAGCTGTTTGATTGCTATCGAGTATAGATGATAACGATCTCCTTTTTCCAAATACTGCTCTTATAAATATATCTTGAACCAATTCTTGTCTAACTAAGTAGCACCATAAACGATTTGCAGGAGCTGCGGATGCCATGCGGGTACTAATATGGCGAAAGGATTATTCATTTTAAACGTATAGATAATTAATAATACAATTTATTTTTTAATTTAATTTTACTTACTTAAAAGGCGTGTTTCCTTTTTCTAATAATGCACGATACTTATGAATAGCTGGTTTTCCAGGTGTGGGCGCTGGATCTGGTGTACAACCTGGTATATAATTTATAGGAGCGGGTCCTTTTGACTCTAATTCCTCCCTTAAAGTTTCTTGCCATTGTGCTACAATACCTAATGTGCCATGAATTAATGGACTACTCACAGGTAATTCTGTAACAAAAATATTAATTTTAAGTTAATACAAAATCGCGAATTACAATATATATTTAAATAAAATTACCTTGCATTTCTATGCCTGCAACGTTTAAGAAATCTTGCAATTGCTTTTGCAATATTTTAACAATTGCTAATCTCATGATACACCAGCTATGAGAGTTTGGATTAGAATGTTCTATGTTGTCCTTTGGTTTAATCTTTGGCTTCGAATTCGTATCAAACACATCTTCCTCATCTTCAGAAGAATCTAAGTCCGATACAGCAGAGTCTGACGAATCGTAGTCAATTTCATCGGCATATTCACTCTCTATACGTGGCTGATGAAATACAATTGATATAAATAATTTGTATTTAAGATATATATACATATATATAGTTTTAATAAATTAAGTAATGTATTACCTTCATCAGGAAATAGGAAACCATGCTCATCTGGGGTGAAACAAATTGTTCTCTGTATGTTGGTTTGTCTTCCTTCATATTTGGTTGTTGTCCTGTGAATTGTCCTAACAATTTCATATTTAATTTCATACGTTGTTTAGTCAGTGATGTCATAGTATTCCACATGGCACTAGTAGTACTTTGATTTTCATTCGAAATCTCTGCTTTCTCGATAGCATTTGTATTATTACTCTGTAATATTTATACAGAACAAATGAAATTTATACATACAGGTTGAAAATATAATGATATAAAAATATTAAGATATATGCTAACCTGACTACTCGTGCTTGCTACTCGCAATAATTTTTTAACACCACCTCCAAAAAGACAAGACCAAGTACTATTGTCAAAACATTGACCAACAAGTCTATATAAAATATGGCTATCACAGCTTGATAAGGCATAAACGAATAAACTCATATACGTTGCTACAAAAGTTTCACAAAGAAGAATGTTTAATTTTGGTGTATCTTCATCTTTTTCGCGTGCCAATAAAGCACGTAAATTTGTAACGCCGGGCCACTTAGAGGGTGAGGTAGTTATGCATACTCCATCGTCCGTTGAATATCGTCGATGATAACGATTTGAAGCAACTAAATGACCACCAGAAAATGTTTCTATTTCTGCTACTACCGGGAAGCTGAAAAAAAAATTAAATATTATAAAAATATTTATAGCTATGTCATTATTTAACAAAGATCATGTTACCTATCTGGTTGATGATGTTTCATAACAAAAGTATCGGAATCACATAAAGATTGATAAATACAAGCACTAAGTGCAACTGCTAAATCTCTCATTATAAATACTTCACGGCAATATGTATTTCTATTAGGCATTGGAGGATTTCGTAATTCTACTAATGTTTGTAACATATCATGTGCTAAAGACTAAACATAAAGAATAAAATTATCATTATTTTCCTATCATTTAATATCGAATATCCTGTTATCATTTTTCTATTACGAACCTGTAAATGTCTGACAGGATCAGCAACTACTGTTTTATTACAAGCAACACTCGCGCTTAACAAAGGAAGAGTAGTCGGGAAAGGAAGTGGACTAAGTAATTGCTGTTGAGTTTTTTCCTGTTGTAATTCTTGTAAAAGAAGTACTAATTCCATCCTCACGGATGCTAAACCACCACCGGATGCTCCGTGAAGAGAACAATACGATAATAATGTTCTTAACAATGTTTCATTAGCTAAAATATATAATCAAATATATTTTCTTTTTTTTTTCATATTCTCTTAAATATTTGAATTTATATTTTATAAAGTTTAACTATATTACATTACCTTTCAACCATTTCTTCCTTTTGGCAGCTCTTTGTACTTTAGCTTCAAAATCTAATTTTTCTGCAACTAATATTTCATGCAATGTTGGTTGTTCTCCAGCCCTACATGGAGGTACATCATCTACCATTCCACCTTCATCTAAAATTGATTTTACAATATAGTACATATTGAAATTTATTTTGTTTTAACGTGTAAAATAAAATTTCTTATATAATTACATTCTGAAGTATTATTCGCATCTCCATCCGTATTGACACTATAATTACAAAGTTGTCTCAAAGCATCTACTTCTCGTTCCAGCCAAACATACAATTGATACCTAAGTTGCCCTCCATCCACTTCAAAACCAGTAGCTAATGTTGATAATTCTTCCATGAGAATTTTTAAACAAGCAACAAATTTTAATTGTTGTGCCATAATGTCTAACTGCCCAGATGATTTTGCAAGTTCTTCTAAAATATTAAATATTTTTATTGTCTTATTAATTCCGAATAAATATTTAATGTTATTAATTAAAAAATTATAACGAAAAAGAAAAAAAATATCCGTACCTTCTTTGTCTAATTTATTAACAGTGCCATTTTGATTTCCATCCAGTTTCATGCTTAATGGAGGACTATCGCCATCTTCGTTATCGGCATTATCGTCGTCCCAATTCAACACTAATTCTTCAGTTTCTCGCACAATAGGTTGCGACCAATTGGTAGCTCCCCAATCAATAGAAGCAACTGATTCTAACGAAAAATGTTTAACTTTATTTTTTGTTATTATAAATGTATAATTAATTTATACCTTGAGTATCAGAAGTTTGTTTAGTTTCTGCACCCCAAACAATAATCCCTGTATCTATTTGTACATCTTGTGTCCTGGATTTGGTTGGACTATTCAAGAGACCTAAATAACGATCATTAATTATAGACTTTCATTCATTTTTTTTTTTTTTTTTTTTTTTAATAATATTATTTATTATTATAATATAAAACTTACTAGGTGAATTTTCACAATTTGTGTCCATAACTTTACTAGGTAATTTAGACAAAACCTCAAGAGCAAGAGCAGGACAGCCTGCTTTAAAATGAGCATGAGCAGTAGTGAAATATAATTGTCTTTCTAAGGGAGTAATACTGTCTTCTAACGTAAGATGTTTATCTGGTTGAGTCTTCACCTCTGTACCATAACTAAATCCTGATATAACTACAGAATGACCCTTCTTTTTATCTTGTGCAGTAGAAGCAATATACTGTCTAATTAATAATGGATGTGTACGTAAATAGACATAAAAATTGAAGACATTTGGATTTGCTGTAATATATGAAAAATAAGTTAGGAAAAAGTATCGTCAAATTATACTTAATTATAAATATAAACAAAAATCACCTGTAGCACCCTCAGGTTTGTCAGATTCATCATTATATTGTGGATGCATAGTACCAACATTAGTTAAAAGTAAAGTATTGAGAGATCCTGAATGATCTTTAAGTATCCACAGTGCCATACTTCGTAGAAAAGGATCAGGATGACATTTGTTCATATCTTGATTTTGACCGTCTTTATCGCAACCTAAAATTTCCTCATAAAGCAATCTTCTCATATGTGGAGATGTTGTGTCATCTTCGTAAAGTCTTGCAATAACCATTGCAAGTTGAATATCATTTAATTTGTCCAGGCATACATCAATGGCATCTTTCAATGCGCCTGCTAATAAAAAGAATGCTGCAGCATGTTCAAATCTTTGCTTTCCAAGTAGTGCAAATGCATTTTTCAAGGCTGCTTTTCTCCATCTGTTTTCTGTAAAGTTATTTGCAAAAAAGGAGGTCATTCTGTCATCTTTTTTATTTCTAAATAATCCCCATACTAAATTTTTTTTCTTCATAGCTAAATAATAAATAGCAGCGTCCAAAGGATCTTGATTTTGTTGAAATGCCGATTTAGCGATCTTATCGATACATCGTTTTAACACAATATTACTTCTAATCCACCAACCAACACCAAGTTCTTTTAATACAGACCATTTGGGCTGTCCCTTTGCATATGATGGAATTAATCCTAGCAATTCTTCTTCAGATTCGGAATGAAAAGCCCATACAAGGTTATTAGATGAAATACCTTGCTTCTGGAATTGTGCTCTTTGTGCCAATGGAAGACAACGTATTAAATAATTATAATGTTTCATAGCCAAAAGGAATCTGAGCCCACAGTCGTCCAATGAATCCATAGAAACTGCTTCGCCATCGGGTATACCTGTTAAATTTTCCTTTGCAATTGCATTTTTAGCTGCATCTATTGCAAAACGTTCTGCAAAATCAACATTACATGTTGACACGGTATCAGCTAATGCAAGAAGATGCATTTGATCAAGACTAGATAGACCAGGTAAATGAGTATGAGTTAAAAGACGCGACAACATTCTACCCTGTCTGGGACCAAAATGAGATATTCCTTGTCTTTCTGGTACCGAAGCTCGTCTGTCCTTTTGATGTGAACAATCATAATCTTCATCTAACATATCATCTAATGAATCACCTTCTTCCAAATTACTATCAAATAATTCATTATAATCCTGTTTGTCTTCGTTTTGTTGAACAGCATTTGTTTCTTTATCTGCAATTAAGAGTGTCCAAAGTGGTAACGGTGATATAGAAGTGATTTCAGCATAATCTAAAGTAAGTTCTTCTGGTATTTGAGTCGTTGAACCTCTTGGTTCGAGTGGTGAAGTTGTACCAACGTAACTGACTGACATTGTCCTTGATCTAGACCATCCACCTCTTTGTTTAACCATATTTTCATCATCAACTCTCAAAGAACACGAACTTCCTATACATCTAACTAAATGCGATAGAATAGCTTTAACCCATCGAATTTTTCCAGAATTTAACAATTCCATTAACTGTTTTGGATGATATTGTGGTAATACAGGACAAGCTATCCTTGATGCTTCAAAAAGACCATAATCGGGCATGTAATCGAAACTAACATTCTCATTTTGTATCCCACGTTTTTTCTTAGCATCGAGCATCGTTAAATTAATACTACTAACGCGTGATAAATGTGGCATAGATGATACATTAGCCAATCTTCGTTGCGATGTTTCTTGAGCTAAGGTTCTTAAATCTTCGTCTCTTAAATTTCTACTTGCTTGAAATTCATCTGATTCCTGATGTTGTAGATTTGAATGGAAACAATCTTTCTTTGGACTTGGTTTCCATTGTGAATAAACATGCATTTCTGAATCCATACCAACAACTAATATACCATCTCTTACCCATGATATTTGCATAGGTAAAGGTGGCAATCCATCGGCTGTAGTTAATTCAATCTTTCTTAATTTCATCCATCGAATTTCATCTACAAACTGTGGTTGTGCTAGTGATGAAGTTTTTCTTAGTATTGGTCTGTTACTACTTTGAGATTCTTTCATTGCTTTCATATTTGCTTGTGCAAGGTCAGAGCAAACTGGTGTGAACAACATAATTTTGGATCCAACACCAACTGTTAATATATGGGAACCATCTTCTTTGGATACCCAATCCAATTGAACTAAATGTTTTTGCGTCAGTGGACACGTGTTACCATTTTCTATGATTGATTTTCGTAAAGATTGAAGAGTACTGAATGAAGGAACTGCCAGCAAACCTTAAATAAATGATATTACATATGATATTACATGAAAAGTATTTTTAAATTATGAAATAATTAATTATCGTATATATTTTACCAGCGTTAGATTTTGTACTTTCTCCATTTTCGCCGTTCCTTGGTGATCTTATGTCTTCGTGGCTAAGAGTTTGTAAAACTTGCGTAAGCCTTTGTTTTTTCTGTAAAAATCTACTATCATACAAATAGCTAAGATCTAAATGTTGATCTACTGGAATTCGAGGTAAATGAATATTCTTCAAATGAATTGTATCCTCTAAAATCCATTCACTGCCACCTGTACTTTCACATTCATATATTGCAACACAAAGATTTACATATCTTGAGTCAGGATCACTTTTTGTAGGACGTGTAAATGATTTCCCATATTTATAAGCACAAGCAATACGACCACTATAAGCTGCACTAATATTTAACGGTTGACCTATAAAATGATACAAGAAAATATGAAAGATTTTTTCATATGTATAATTTGTACAAAAATTTGTTGTGATTAATAATATACCGGTAATATCAATTGTAGATTCCTGATCTTTTCTAACCATCTCCCATTCACACCATTCATAATCAAGTTTGTCTGGTATAGTTTTTGTAACTTTACATTTCCAAAAGCGTATAGTACTATCACTGCACGCTGTTACAATAATGTATGGTGCAAAACAAGCAGGATATATAGATGAACTACTTAAGTGTCCCGCTGCTGGTGCCGCATGTATTACCTATTTATAGAGAGAAAGACAAAGATAGAGAGAAAGAGAGAGAGAAAGAGAGAGAGAGAGAGAGAGAGAAAGAGAGAGAGAGAGAGAGAGAGAGAGAGAGAGAGAGAGAGAGAAAGATAATAGATAATTGTATATATACTATTAGACAAAATTAAGAATAAGAATAAAAACCTCCACTCCATCTGGTAATGGTAATTCTTGAGTGCAAACTTTCGTAGTTGTAATAAGAACATGGCTATTATGTCGATGATGAAGGAAAGCTGTATCATATTCAGCTTGACTTTCACGTCTACTTCTATATCCATTTTGACTTGGTCTACGAGATCTTCTACCTTCTTGATGACTAGATCGTCCGGGTGTACCTTCCTCATCTTCATCTTGGACTAAATGAGAATCTGGGACATACATCATTGATCCTGATAATCCTGTAAGAATAAATACATTGTAAATAAGATACTGTTATAATATATTTTGCAATAAATGTGTAAACATGTACCTGTTGTCTCAGGTTGTGATGCAATAACTAAACGCCACATATGTACTGTTGTTCCTTGTTGAGTTCTTTCTAATACCACGATATAAAATGGTTCTTCAAAAATTGCTGATTGTTGAAGATCCACCATAGCATCCAATGTCGATTCCATTAGACCTAAATCATTACTTGAGGTATCTACTCCACATTGTTTTTCATCACTTCTCTCGCCAGTAATTAATTGCTCTTGGAATACATGAAGGAATTGAGTATTTTGCCAATCCTAAAATTTCAAATGTTATTATTACAAATACATTATTATAAAAATATACGTTTATTTTATTGCAATATAAATATAAAATTTTTAAAAATGAGCAAAACTTACATGAGTAGCATCATCGATAGCATCTAATTGTATAATACATCCTGGTCTAGCTGTTGATTGTTGAGAGACTATTTTTATTCTATCATGTATAGAATGTCTAATACCATCATCAGATGAAATGTCCGTGGAGAGACTGACCATTGAATCCTAAAAAAAAAGAAAAGAAAAAAAAAAAAAAAAAAGAATGAAATAATTAAAAATAATTTAACATTCTATTATATCAACTGTTAATATTGAAATAATTTGAATCGATTACAGACCATCATTCTGCTCCTTCTTTCACTGATAGATACTTCTGCTAACAAAGTTCTAGCATCAATGACAGCTTGATAAACTCTAAGACACTCCCCATCACTAGCAACAAAACAAGCACTAGGAGAATTAGATAAATTGCCTAATGTTGTGCTTGGTAATAATGTTGGAATCCAGGCAACGTTACTAAATGCAGAAATTTCTGGAGAATTAATTCGTGCTAATTCAGAAACTCCGCCACTTTTAGATAAAGGTCCTACAGCATCTACTCTCCAAAGAATTAATTCACTGCAGAAACCCTAATATATAAAAATATATAATCATTAACACACACACATACGTATATATATATACATATATACGTTAATGAAAATCAAAATTAAAAATTACATTTATACATATAGCTGATGGCATATCTTTTGATTTATTCACATCCTGCTTATGATCTACATGTTCTGTAGTATCTGCATTTTGAGAACAAGTATTAGAAAACTCAGGTATATTATGATGTGAAGTTGTTACCAACAATGGAAGAACAGGATGACAAGTAATGTCATTTACTCGGAAACGATGTCCAGAAGCTCTACATGCATGACCTATACTTAACACCTAATACAAAAAAAAATATTGTGTTATAAAAAATATTTTATTTTTATAAAAAAAAAGGAGAGAGAGAGAAAGAGAAACTTACCTGAGAGAATTTCGTTTTATCAGCAAATGTAAGTTGCCAAAGATTTAATGTTCCATTAGAGTGTTTTGACACCATTGATACCATTGGGCTAGGATGAGTTAATAAATCATTAACTTGATTTAACTCTTGATTTTTTCCACTCTCTGCATTATTAACACCTGTGGAAGTTGTTTTATTTTGACCTTGATCAACATGTTGCACACTATTCAATAATTCTTGTCCTGCTCTTGAAGTTAATGTTGATTGTTCTTCATCTTGTTCAATAAGGCTTGGTAATGGTGTTGTTATCTCAGCAGCTTTAAAAATTTCTTAATGATTGATAAAATAGATAAGATACTACAAAGTGTAAATATTGTACATCCTTAATTAAGATCCATATTTTACAATTATTCAATTACTTACGATCTGTAGGTTTAGTTGAAGATTTTGCAACTTCTCGAATGTTTAGTAACGGTCCTCCAGTATTATGAGAATACATGGATACATTGTGGCTCATAGTAGATGCATCACCAAGAGGAAATGCATTTGGTATTCGTGTGGAAAATGAAATCTGTGCTTGTCTAAATGAACCAGGATGATATTCATCTAACCATTCAATATGCCATATCAAAAAGCTTCCATCTATAGGATGAATTGAGAAAAGCAAATCTGGATTATGATGCCAGTCTCTTAATAATGTTTCTATTTTTGTATCTAACGAATCTGGTGCATGATTCATTGAAGATGTTGCATCTGTTGCAATAGAATTTATAGATGTAGTATTGCTGTAATATAAGTTAAAAAAAAGTAATTTAACACATTCTTATAATAAAATTATAACATTGTATGATATAAAAAATTATTGTATCATACCTAAGACTTTGATGAGAATGTGCACTATGAGCCAAGCTATGATGAGAGGAAGTAGTATGTGTAGTATGATGTTCATCACTGCTATGATCTTCCTGACTAGCAGATCGTCCACCAACACCTTGCTTCTGTGCACTTTGCGATCGATTTCCTTTTTCTGCATAGAGCATATAACAGGATAAGATGCTTCCTAATAAACACATTCACTAACGAAAAACTATATTGCATGCAAGGAATTCTTATTAATTCTATTACAGAAATATCAAAATTATGTCTTAATACATATATTTATAATACTATATAAAAATTAATATTTAATATATTTCTGTAATCGAAGTTGTAGTTAAGTGAAGTTGTATTATGGATATTAATTATGAAAAAACTTTGATAAAAAATTAAAAAATTATTAAGTCAAATATATATATGTAAGAAAAAGCTATATAACTTACTTAATGTATATTCATCCTCTGAATCATGATCTATATGATCAACTTCTTGTTGTTGCAATCCCTCTTCCTTTTCTACTACCTTTCGTGTAAGCTCTTGTAAAATACTTTCAGCTTGCATAGTAAAATGCATTTCTTTGTTATTAAGCCAATGCAAAATGAAATTTGGTTCTCTTTCAGGATCTCCAGTTATTAAACTTGGTACTAATGGAATATCTATAACATGAATATATATTGCAAATTATATCAAAATAATATTATCTTCATGTTTTAAATATTTAATATTTTATAATACCAGTCTCTGCATTAATGCTAGCTGCTAAGTGGAAGTGCATGCCTGGATAGTGGCCAGAACTTTGATAATTATTATGAAAGTCATGCACAGAATACGTTGAAGGTAAAGTTGGCAAAGTAGGTGCCGCATGGCCTGCTTGATGTTGTTGTTTAGCATGGCGACGAATATGAAAACATGTTCTAATTTTTCATGAAAAATAACACCAATAAAGAACAAATTGTATTAAGAAAATATTATTCAATCATGTAATTTTAATGTTTAAACATTATATTATTAATATAAGAATATGTTCTACATACTTCATATGTTTCAGTCGTTGCATAAATCTATGTTTATGCATATTATGATGGCGATGTTTCCCATGATGTCCATGTCTATCAGAACCTTCGAACTGACTCATATTAGCCAAACCTTCTATTTCAGGTGGTATGGTTTCTGTCCACACTCGACAAATGTTATCCCGGCATGAAGTTACCAACATGTTAGATACTGAGCCTCTAATTATTAAAAAATATTTTAATAAAAGTTCAATACCGATAGACATATATTCAGATAGATTTTTATTAAATTTTATTTATCTTATAATAGTATACATACTTGGGCATATATTTGCTTGTTTTTCTCCATGACAAATGAGTTACAGCACGTGGATGTGCTACGTATACGAAACTGTAACTATCACTTGATAATGTTTGAGAAAAATTTGATTGATCTACACTTCGCAATGGAAAAACTAAATGTAAAAATAAATGTTGTTTGGATTACTTGACATATATACATTATTATTTTAGAATCAGATGAAGTACTAACTTTGTTTATTTTCAAACCAAATTTTGACTAATCTGTCATTCATCCCTGTTGTTGCGAATAAAGTCCCATCTGGGCTAAATCTCATAAGATGTACTGGTGTAGCTGTACGACATTTCCATACACAATTCCATGCACCTGGATCATTAGCATTATTAGAATCTCCAGGTCCAGGACTTTCAGCTTCTCCTCCAATAGAGAATGTCACTGCTCCAGCTATAGCAAAATATATGTTTATATAACTTTCCATAAACCTTTTATATAGTTTTATATTACTAAACTATACTTAAAAAAATATACAATATATTTAATCATAATATCCTTTATATGTTCAATATCAGTTTCATGGTTATAATATGTAGCATATAAAGCATTGACATTGATAATATAACGTATCAAAGGTTACAGTAAGTCATGCTGGATTATTGTTACTCAAAATGCTAAATAATATAAAAAAAAATTGGTGCTTCTAGCTCTTATTAAATTAATTTAACTAAATGTTTTATTACATGAAATTATTGCTACAAAATAATATATAAACTAATACAAAATAACTGTACAAACCAGCATATGTAATAATTTTACAATAACTAATATATAAATGTAAAATAAAAATATTATCATGATCATTATTCAAGCAAGAAAATAATCTCATGTAAATGAAATAATTGAATTGAATTAGCTAATATCTAAAAATTAATTATAGATAATAATTTATAATAAAGACATATTTTCAAAGCTTTTCAACAATGCAATATTTTCACATGCAAACACTAATGTTCATTCTCAAAACGAATGAACTCACGATCTTGGGAAGAGTGTGTGGTAACATTTTGATCATTTCCACTCATAGTATTTTCTTCCGACTGTAACGCTTTTGCCTTTGTAGCTGTACATAATATTTTTATATCAATAAATAAAACTAAAGAATTATTGTATAATCAGAATTCTAATATGTTTACATTTTTTCCTAATTTTGTCATTGTGTATATATATATACACATTTAACTTACTATGCTCTTCTTGAAATGGCATAATATTTTGATGCCATAATTGCAAAAGTTCGCCACCTGTCAATAGTCTCGTTCCTTCTAAATTCCATGACAAAGAACTGATATTAGATTCTGTTTGTAAACTTCCTGTTTGAACCCAACGATATTCCAATTGCTAAAAAAAAATTACAGATAAAAGATTTTATAATCTTATACTATATCATTAATCATGTAATATCAATTACAGAGATAACTTAAATGTCATAAAAAAAAAATAAATACACACATGTGAACAAGTACTATGTATCAATGGCGTTGGCTCAAATATGCAGACTTGATTTTCATAAGCTGCAGCAATCTTTCCTGTATCCGTACTACAGTCCAAACAACTAATCCTAATATAGTTGTGTACAGCTCCTGGTATAATTTGTACACGCTCAAAATTGTTAGCCAAAATGACAATGTTGCAACCAGCAGCGTATGCCTGAATTTAATAGAAAATATCAGATAAATTGATATTTCTATATCCAAGATGCATATATTATATTTATAAATTTATTATATAAAATATCGAAAAATGTTCGAGAATGTGGGATAGAGCAAAGTATAATATTTATGGATAACGTTATTCAATTGTCATCATATCGTAAAAATTGTACAATATCGAATAATTGACTTATTCCGAATGCACAGGGGAAATAAATCCATAACAAAAGTGTCTTTAATCAGCTGACTCTCATATACGTTAAGTCAAATTCATTTTTTTCTCTTCAATATCACGATGTAAGATTGTTATCTTTACAAGGACGATATCATAAAGATCGTATAATATATACACATACGTTCGTCGGAGAAAAAAAAAATGAATCTAAAGGAAATAAAGTAATAAACTTACCGTGAAAGATATTCCCTCGACAGAACCGACAGCGTAGCAGCGGTCGCCTGCATTGCAGGCCCCGCTTAATATTTGATGACAATTCATTTTGTGATCATTAAGATCAGATCATTTTTAAACACGAATTTAATTTCTAACCAATATAAGTATCACGCACGAGTTAATCAGCTACCAACTCCTCCTCTCGCAATCCCGAAGGGACACGTAAAATTGACGTGACACAGTAATCCAGCCGCGAAGGTGCGGCCATCTTTAAATGGATATCTATCACTATATTTCTCCCTTTCTTCCTCAAATAAATTTAGTCATAAAAAAGAATAATCTCTAGATGCAACTCCTTCATAAGATTGTAACATGAAACTTCTGCGCAAATAATTATTATCATTTTAGGTCTCTTCCTTTATTGAGTTATATCAAACGTATAGATATAGACGATATTACAACAGCGTTCGAATTGGTAGCTCATGTAATTGGTTCTTTTATTGAAGTTCAACCAATCAGATTTCAACGACATATAGTGCCCTCTATTGATAGAATACAAAAATATCGATATTATTCGTGAAAAAGAAAAAAATTTAAAAAAGCCCGCCTAATATAATCTATAAAAAGATATTTTTATTCTGATAATTGACAAAGCATAGCAACTCCTCGCATAATCCAATGTTCCGGTGGCATTGTTGTAGGTAACCACATAGCTATAACAAAATTTGTCGAATGTCCTGTAGTTGATAATACTCCTCGACGCTCGCTGGTTTTATAAAGAGGACACGTATACGTTCGTTTTTCCTTGATATCCTCTTTTCTTGTTGGTAGTAACCACAACTAAAAAAAGAAAAAAAAAAAGAAGGTATTTAGAAATTACGCCTCGTTAAAACGAGTTACACGAAGTTCGCTTTACGCTCGTACGATAATACATACTGTTGAACGACACATCCTCTATTCAATTGCAAATAACGTTTATTATTACATGCACTTAGAAATATTATGTAATCCATAAAAAGCAACGACTAAAAGCATATCTAAATAGGAATCTAACATAATCTAATGTAGGAAGCAACATAAACAAAGAAAAAAAAATAAAAAAGAAAAAAGAAAAAGAGGAGAAAAAAAATAAATTTTATTATCCTAATCTAAATATCAGAAAAAATTCAATGTTGTATATTTACAAAAGGCATGTCGTCGTAAAGGACTTTGGGTATGCTTTCTTTCAATTCCATTTCATTTCTGTCGAATCTAGCACCATCCAAAAATAATCCATAAATATAAATTCCATTTTCAGGCGGTGTATTAAAGACAGTTTCTTTGAGAATAATGAAATCATAAACCAAATGATCGATTGGTATACTATATTTTCTCGCGTAGTTCTGTCTACTACCGGTTAAAAATGCTTGAGTAAAATAAAATCCTGATAGCCAGAAAGCCGTAGGAGGACCTTCGTCGTACCATTTCTGTGAAATAGCAATGTAGTAGTAATACAATAATATTGATCGTTGTCGTAATAATTACCTGTAAAAAATTTAAACGTTGCAAAAAGTCATTTATGTAACTACCGAGAGGCTTCAAAGAAGGATAGGAGTGTTGCATCCAATAAGATGGTATTTTAGCAGTTAATATTGTCCCATAAATATCTTCGAGCTCAAAAGACATAACGATGAAACCTGTTCGAAAGAATTAAGATTTAGATTTTATTTAAAATTTTAAATCGATCAATGATACGAAACGAGGATATATAATTTGTTACGATAGATTCTAAAAAAGAAAGAGAGACCTTTTATAGCTTTTTGGATATTGATCAAGCTACTTCGAATACAGTTTAATAATTTATTGAAACGACCCATTTCTTGGACTAATACGGTATTCATGCTTTGACTATAAGATGTAGGATATTTCTCATTCGCAGTTTGGATATCATAATCCACTGGAAGTCTGCTCAAAATATCGGCAGAAACGTTGAAGACTATCTCGTCGCTCGTCATCGCCCCAGTTCCAGTTTTAACCGTCTCCTGCGAAGTGAAGAAATTTATCGTTTAGTTGCGTGCAACGTTAATCTATTTTTGCGCCTTATTATTCGTGAGTTTTATCTCGCAAAAAAATCGATCGATCAAAACGTCGTTTTAATTATAAAAAAAAAAAAAAACAAAAAAAAAAAAGAAAAAATACGTACCCTTATTTGCCATAAATCCTGCGTGTTAAAATATCAAATGAACGATTAAAATTATTTATTAGCTAATTGAAAAATTAATAATTCATATTCACATACAATATACCTACCAGACGATCCTGGATAGCAAAAAACAAACAGTTCAATTTCATATAAAAAATAGAACGATCGTTTTAAAATAAACGAAATCGTGATCGATCTTACCTGAGTCAATAAAATAGAAGAGAAAAGTAACGATGTTTCTTGCTGATCCTTAATAATATCCGCATTTTCGTTCATTCCAAAAACACTTGGCGCGGTAATTAATGGAAGATTTTTCGTATATTCAACGTAAGCATCGTATTCTCTGACTGGAGGACAGTAATAAATTTTTGAACTGGTATCGAAGTAATAGATATCTTCTCCGAGTGCTTCCCTGATGAATTAAAAAAAAAGAAAAGAAAAAAGAAAAAAGAAAAGAAAAGAAACAGAACAAAAACGATTCAGATAAATATTTTTTCAATCAGCAATAATTTTTGAATTACTCACTTGCAATAGAATTTCTCTAAAATGGTATTCAATGTTCTACGATCCCATTCATCGGTAACTCTACCACCATAATTACATTCTCCAGTAAGATATTTGAGTGCTTCAAATTGTACGTCCTCGTATTCATTTAGAAAGATGTGCAATTGGAGAATGCTAACTCTCAAATCTGTTTCATTAAATTCATAGGGTATATTCCAGCCAATAGGGCCGAAATTTCGTCTTTCTTGCACGATGGCATGAAAGAAACATAAAGAATAGATTAATTTTTTAAAAGTATCACTCTGACTGCAGGACTCAAAAAAGTCAGGATTATTGATCGGATCATTCATGTACGATCGAATGATGTTAGCTCTCAAGCCTTTGGGAGGCTCATTTGTCATTTTAATGCCATTCTGAAGAACCGAAATGGGAAAGTGTTCAGCTGGATAACTAGTGAGCCATAATCGAAAGTCCGAATGAATTGCCTCAGGCATGAAGCCTTCGCAGATTTTTTCCAAAGTTGGCATCCAACTCTTTGCGAGATGACAATTCTGTAGAACCACCCAATGACCATGCGTTACACCGTTTTCTATTAGTTCCTCAGCGATTGGTCCTTGACCTGAAAAATAATACACGATAGAGAAAACAGGAAATAAAATGATGAGTGTAATTTACAAGCTCGATTATAAATAGTTAGATTTTTACCTTGTCCCAGGGACAAATAAAATAATCGATTTGCTCCGTAACCTAGATCATCAGCAAATTTTAACAATATTTGAGCTGGATCAGCTCCAGGAGTTAATACGAATATCAATGGAACGCAATTATTAGAATCGGCATATGAAGAAACTAAATCGAATGTCGGTGCTTCTACAAACTGCGGACCAAGTTCAGCTAAAAATAATTTTCTATGTACTTTCGTTTTATTTACTAATTGATTAAGACTCAAAGATAAACAAAAAGTACCGTTGACGAAATTCTGAACAGCTGGTACAATTTTATCCGGTCTAATACATCTCAATATCAACAGCTTTTGAAACATGTTGATTTTATCGTATGGAACTGGAAATATCGTGTTCTGCGGTTCTTTTGAATCGAACACTGTTTTCCATTCTTTACTTTTCTTAATGAAATTTTCTTTAATACCCTGGACGATTCAAAATGGAAATGTTTATAAGCATTATTACCTTTTTTTTTCTTTGTTAATATTTTAATAGTATTTAAATAATAATCTTACAGAAAATCCAATGACTTCGTCCAATCTGCATAATTCGTCCCACTGTTTAACAGGTAGCCATGTAGTTGGATTAACATAAGGATTATCAAGACCAACCCCACCAGTTAAGAGAAAAATCCATTGAGGCATGGAAAGCTTTTTTTGTTGTTTCAACAAATTAATAACAAGAAGTAAAGAGAACAAAAGTTTATCCTTTTCGAATAGTGATCTGCATATGTTTAAAAAGAGCGAATAAGTAAAGTATTCGATAAGATCTTTCAAACGTTGCTCTAAATTTTCCGCAGGATGTGTATTTTCAATCGCCATAGTGTAAAGATTGACGAACCACACTAATGAATATTGATACATTGGATCTATGTTTGCTAATACAGCTGTAAATAAACATTTTCATAAATAAAAGAACAAATAAATTATTCTATATTTTTCATACGTCATACCTATAGTGAAGAACAATACGGTGGAGTGAATTGCAATCGGCGTATATTGAAGTCGAGCCGCATCGATCGATTTCTCAGTGATCTCAGTAGCCGCCTGTTTTATATGAATATCGTCGCTCAAATTTTTTGAAGACGTTAATATATCGATTGCCTCTTCATCCTCGAGAATATTACCTTCGGCTACGGATAATACTTCTAAAATTTTATCCTCCGTTTCCTTCAACAATCTGAATATACATAAAAAAAAAGAGTATCAGAAATTTTCACGCAATAAAAAATTAAAAAAGAGAATAATAACAAATACCTTTTATTTGTGGCGCTTTGTAAAATCAGTGCATTTTTTTCAGATTCCAAATCTGGCCTTTCTTTAGCAACAACTATGCCAAGCAATTGATCATCCAATCCTTCCGGTGTAATTACAAAGTTGACCAAAGTAACTTTAACAGCTACTTCTGGTAAGTAATGAGGATTTCTCAGTTTGGTCGTTATGTAAAATCTATGAAAAGAGATTGAACATGCGAGTATTTCCCTTTAATATTGTTCCAATTGCTGCCTCACGGTATGCCTACCTAAAATTATTATTATACTCAATTACAGTTTCACCTAATCTAATACATAAAACACCACTTTGTTTAAACGTTTGTTTTAAAAGGATTGGCTCGAGAACAGCGTCCAGTTCTTCTTCAATATTCTCTAATAATACAGGTTGGCCAAATTGAATAGCATTCTCTAAAACTCTGACGTAATCCATTTGTGTCAATCGAATGATACTGAGATTATTAGTCTTTTCCATATTTTTGATCCATTTATTCGCTTGATTCTGAGGATCTATCATCAGTGGCCATCTTCTTGCATTTCTATGACATAGAATAAAATGTTTGAATGTATGATAATAATAAGAATTATTTTTTCAATTATTGTTGATTATATTTAGATCATGAGTATACTTACGTAACGATAATACCATTGTCAATAGAAAATAGATCACTTGGTAATCCAAATATGTTCCAATCTCTTATTAAAACGGGATCACCGAGTACGTCACGCAATTGAAAATCTTTTGTGCATACCACTTCCAAATTTGTACAAAGCTCCACCCATTCCGCAACTTGATGTACACGAAACGGCATTGTAAATGGACCAAGATAAGCGATCACTCCAGAGGCAATGATGACGTCTCCAGTTAGCCGATAATATCTATGATACATTTAATTAAAGCAAGAAGAGTTTTAAATAGGTCGAACTTTCTCTCTTAATTGATGATGAAATTTTTATGATAGTTACGATAAAATCTTGAGATAAAATGCAAGAGAAAAATAAATAAAGAGAAAGCGAAATCTAGAATGATTTTAGCTCTAACATCAATGTTTTCTCACATTCATGTCCAATTAACTCTAGATTAATGCTTTCTCACATTCATTTATTTAATTACGATCATTATTTTTCTTTTTATTAAAATGAAAAAGGAACTACCTATCTCCGAGTTCTTGAGCGCTCAACAACCAACGATTATATTCTCCGCCTAATCCACCAATAAGTTCTTCTGCACGTTTTATCTTTAGTTCACATTCAGTAACCTGATCGGACATCGCTTGAAAATCTTCCTTTCTTTGATTTAATAATTTTTCCAGAGAAATTAATTTATTCTAACAACAACAACAATGATAACGAAGAAAGAATAAAAATACGTAAAATATGTAAATAAAATGAAAGAAGAAAATCAAGAGATATGAATTTATTTTAAAATAGCCAACATACTTGAACTTCTTGTAATTGGCTCCGTTTTAAATTCAACTCGTCCAATGCTTCTTTATATGTCGCTTCAGCTTCAGCCAAAGCCTCCTTTTTTGGAGCAACCACTTTCGCTACTTTGTCGTATTCCGACATCGCCATAACCCATCGACAAAGTCCCTCGCAAGCCGTCGAGACTTTCTTGATCTTTTCGGGATCAAAATCAGATTTTGTCAAATAATTCTTACGGATATTCTCTATCACTTTTTCTGGTATATTGTCCTTGTCAAAGTTCAATAAGGAATCAAGAAATTTAGCATCACTGAGCATCCTTAAAGAAGCCTTCCAATAATCATCAACTATACCATCCTTCGTTTGTACTCTGTCTGGCTTTATTTCCTGAAACGATGATCATCTATGAAAATTATGAAAGAGTTCGAACATATGCATATGAAATGGATAAAGTTTTAGATCATTATGAGAATACCCTAAGAACGCAAACGCTTTCGACAATAAGTTTCACGGCATACGGTGGACGTTTCATAACTTTGACTACTGCAATATCTTTTGAAGTTAAAGTATCAAGAGCTGCTTGAGCATTACGCAGAAATGGCATTGCTTCTGCTAAGCTCGCATCGCATTCTGCTTTAATTGCAGCTGCTGCATCGGCGACAGTCTACAAAAGATAATTTTCAATGACGAGAATTCGTTAAGTCAATAATTCTTTATCTGCTTACTTGAGCTGCAACTTCGTCGAGTTTAACTATTTTTTCAAATTCTGCTACATCTTGATTCTCTTTTTCAATATCAATCAACATTTTTTGAACATCTTGAGTAGCAGTAATCAACTGTGGTTGCAATTTTCTTAAAGTTTCTTGCATATCCGCGACCTGTTGCTGTGTACTATCTAATCGACCTAATCCACCCTGATATCGTGCTTTGGCGAGTAATGTTTCTCTATGATGATATATCAAATTTTGAACATAATAAAAAATGAAATAGTATAATGTTTAGAGAAGAAATTTAATATTTATTTAAATATTAATCGTCTATATATTTACCGTCTTTTCTTATCTAAAAGATCCTTGAAAGTATTGATCATCTCGAGGTAGGACGTTGGTGTTACGTAGTTATATCTATTGAGACGTATTAAAAATTCTGCACTTAATTTTTCTGTGGATACATGAAAGAAACGACACATATCTATTCCTACTTGTCTCTCGTGATCTGACAATTCGATTTCAGATAAAAATCTCGTTGCAACAGCTATCAGTGCATCCTCAGGCCATGCCTTGAAAAATATAACAAGGATAATGAGATTATGTTCGAAGATGAAATCAATCGATCGAAGAAATATATTTGTATTATACTTGTAGCCAATCGATGGTACAGCAATTAACCAACGCTGGAAACTTTCTAATGCGATTTCTAAAACCATCACCGATCGGTGACATGGCTACGACTATGTGAAGCTGATCGCGTGCTATTTGTACAAAAAGATTGAAGAGAGCAACTAAGCTACCATCTGTTTGCAAGGATCGGTCTCGTTGTCGATCGATTTGTCGCATTTTCTCGCAAATTTCAACTTTCTCTTCGTTATTGAATATGTTAGGTACCTATGCAATCAATTTTAATGTAATAAGAAATCTAAGGTCAATAATATCTTTAACAGATAATAAATAATAACATACTTCTCCAGAATTCAACATATTACTGATATCTTCTAAAAAGCTCTCCTCTTTGATTTGAATGTCAGTGAAGAGAAATGTCGAATGCAATTCTGTGGCAGTAGCCTTACGCATGATCGTTTTAATATCCTCGTGCCATTCATTCATACCATATTGCTTGCTTATCTCAACTTGAAAAACGTCGTAGTCGCAAATGTGTGATGCCAATCTGGTCAATGATTGTCTTCCAGAACCACCAACGCCGACCAAAAGAGCATGACTTCTTGGTTGTTTAATGATACGAGAGATTTTTGACAAATGTTCGATGGCAAAACTGAATTACACATGCAAAATATAAATTTCCAAATGTATTTGTATATTTCTTCTTGAATTAAAATAATTAAAGTGATTCTTTACCGGAACAAAACTAAGTACATCGGTTTCTTTGACATAGCATTGTATTCCGTTAAATAAGTCTCAACAATTTCTCGTAATTTTTCTAAATCAAATACTTCTTTATACAAACGAACATCCACTTTTGTATCAATAAAATCACAATACAATAATTTTCTCAGCTCGTAATCGGTGATCTAAAACGATAAATCGAATAAATCTCCCATGAAATAATAAGATATTTTTATCATAATCACGTGTTATATGTAATACCTTGCCAGTTGTGCTACCTCGAAGAAAATCTTTAAACAATTCTTCCATGGATATTTCCATATGTTCTTTCAGAGTCAAATGCAATTGTTCGATAAGCCAATTCATATCAATTTCATCGACTAATCTATCACCAAATACACGTAAAATCTCATGAACCCATAATCTTTTCATACTTGTCAAAGTGGACATTGCTTCGGGAACAGACAAGAGTATTCCCTATGTTTAAAAAATATTATATATCATTTACATTGATTGAAAGAAAATTTTTCAATAATTTTTACAATTGAAATATTAAAATATAAAACCTGTATAACTCTGGAAAAGTCTCGGAGGTTAAATATATAATGACATTTCGCTGGTGTCGGTAAAAGATTCTTAAGACTTTCCTTAAAGACATCCAAAGTCGCGAAAACAATTTGATCGATGCATGGATCAAATTCTTTACCGAAACCTCTGAATAAACGAAAACAAAATGATGTTCTCGTAAATGATCATGATAAAAAAAAGAAAAAAAAAAGAAAAAAAGATATCGACAGACCTTGTGTCAAGATGCCATAATATGATTTTACTGAATATCATTATCATAACGTCGTCCTCAAAATCGGATATTGTTAAAGCGAAGAAGTGTCTCTTGAATCGTGGAGTGATATCTTTTCCTCCACTAATAGGCGGTGCCATGGCACACATCAATTGAATCTCGATTAATTTGATCGGTATCATTTCTTTTAAATCGTACCTATTCGTTTAAAATAAATAAATTTGATAAATAAATTCTATAAAAATTGTTATACTTATTAAAATAATAATGTTATTAAAATAATGACGTTATTAAAATAAGTTTATAACCATTGCCAATGATCAAGCCATTGACGAAGCAATTCTATAGGTGGTTGTGCACCATAGGTTTCTTTTAATGGCATCGATATGTCATCGACAAAAATAATCCATCGTTTTCCAACAGGTGGACCGAAAACACCTTTGCGCCTTCTATCAAGCTTGCTCATTATTATTTCTTGAGTCTGATTGGCCGTAGTTTGAGCGGAGAAATTTATAAACAATGGCTTATTAACGGCTGAATTATTTTTTTTCAATAAGAAATCAGTTATATAAACGGATTTGCCTGTTCCTGTTGGTCCAACAAAAAGCACAGGTTTTTCATGTTGAACTAATAACTGAAAGAGAGCAGTATAACGTATTGTTTCCACGGTCGGGACGATTATTTGATTAACTGGAATATCTCGAGGGATGGGGGGAACGTTGATTAATTCGTCCGACCATAATTTCCATTTTCCTTTACCCTGTAGACATAATAATTTTTATTCATAGCTTGAATGAACGTATTAATTTCGTCCTTGTATAGAATTATTTTTACCTCTTTAATGAATCTATAATCAAAAACAAGATTATATTTAGGCATGACAAAGATGTATGGTTTTTCAGGTTGTGGTATTGGTTCTTCCAATTGATATTTTTCCATCAGAGCTAATGGAAATTCTCTTTCCATAAAACCACGAAAAAGTATACTGAATTTTTCTCTCGAACTTGCATCCAAAGTACCACCCATTGCCCATATACAAGAGAAGAAAAAAGATCCCTGTGTTATCGTAGATTTTATTAAGTTGATATATACAATATATATATATATATATATATCTCAAATTATTAAATATTTTTTTACCTCAACTTGTGCTCGAAGATCATATTCGTCGATATTTTTAGCTATCTTCTCATCGTGATATTCCTCGATGAAACAGTCCATCAGATACGTTATCGATCGCAAATGATTCGAATCAGGCATTGGACACAATTCCTTTAAATAAAAATCTATTCAATTCAAGAATTATAAAAATAAAATAATAAATGATATACCTTGACATTACCACGACGTAAGAAACGGAAAAGTGGTTTACAAAATCTTATGAACAATGATTCGTAAAGGAAATTTTTTAACCAAGGATCTATTTTTGCTGGTGTCATAGAGATCCATGATAATAACAATGGCTTCCATCCTAACGCAGAGGGTTCCATATAAATCATACCTAGTTTATCACGTACAAGACAGGACTATTATTTATAGACAAAGAAAAAAAAGAAATGATTAAGTCTAAGATAATAAATTGACATTACCACAACGTGATACCGTAGCTGGTGAAGCGGCTTCAAGGTCCATCGGTTCGAAAACTAAATTGGTCTTTGGTGCTAATTGTATCACTTCACCGCTCATAAGACATAATTTTTTATTATCATCCAAAACCGTGTTCATACTTTCGATCCAGATAGCATCGATAGGTCCATCAAAGACCAACCATTTGCGATTGGTGTTAGTAGAAACAGCAAAAGTACGATAGCTTACTGCTAAAATTCCATCTTTCCATTCGTGAGAGGCAGGATCAAATTCTCCATACAATTGGCCCATAGTTATCGCTTTAGGATTCATCACGGTTATTTCTACTTTGTTTTCGTTTAAAAGATTCTAAAGAGATACATTAATATAAAATAAATATATTAATTAATAATTATTGAGATATAGAATTTAAAGATATTAACCATTTCTTCACAAATTCTAAGAGCATCAGCTAATATCCTATATGCTGTAGTTTTTCCACCGAAAGGAAAACCAACGATCATGAAACCATGTCTAACTATCATCATCTCATAAATCTGTTGTATTTTTTCGAGGAAAATAGGAACACATTGAATATTAGATTCCGAGCAAGCTTTTTCCGTACATTCATTCAGAGACGTGTAATCTGGCGTAGGAAGAGTCACATTTGGGAATAGATCAGACATAATACCCTAAAGAAAAAAAAAAAAATATTACTGAATATGATTACTATATTCCAGCTGGAATATAAAGGATATATACGATATATACGTTGAATAATGGTATATCTTGATTAAGAAATTTCGGCAAATTTACGTCCTTGATACTACGCAACATTAAAATATCCTCGTTTTCTTCGGGATATTTCAGTTTTAAATTGCCCGCAGCTATCAAAACAGATTTCACGGCTCTCATGCCGTAATCATAATGATTTTGACTGGATAATTGTTCGGAACAAAGCCTGTAAGCTACGACAATTTTAACGGACAATGGCCGAGCTTCGTAGAAACCATAAGAGTAAAGTGTATTTTCTGCTATTAATGCATAGTCCGGTACCTAATATAACGTTAAATAAAATTATTTAAATTCAATTCTTATAATTAACATTTATTTTTTAAACTAACCATCATAGCAACTGGTCTAAAGAGAGCTTTCAAATTATCAGGTAATTCGGTTCGTCCAGCATAGCCTGGATTCATTGTAATGAAACAAGCACAAGTTGGATCTAATACCAATTCGGTATCCTCGAAGATCAATATCTCTTTGCCTGCGTTGACTGCTCGTTGAATCGTTAAAATTTGTTGAGCTACGACAGACAGAACTTCCAAATCAATTCGATTAAACTCATCGAAACAAGACCAAGCTCCAGTGGCAGCCAAACCCTGACAAAATGATACATAGTCAAAAAGACGACGATGGTTTTAAGATAAGAATGAAAATTAAAAATGTTTCACCTTCATAAATTTGCCTAAAGCTATATAATCCAAGCCTTCTGAACAATTAAAGACAACGCATTGTTTGGCAACAGCTTTTGCCATGTCCTTTGTGGTTTCTGTCTTACCAGTACCAGCAGGACCTTCCGGTGCACCACCAAGATTCAAATGTAATGCACCAAAAAGCGTTCTATAACATCTATCTGTTAATGGTGTTATCACTAATCTCGACGTATTACCTAAATACTCATAGGCATATTTCAAAGTTGAGTTTATCATCATCACATACATGTCTTCTTTCTGTATGATTAGTGATTGAAAAAATAAATATGATTAGGATATATTTTTAATGTAACAATTAAAGACAATAAATGTATATTAACCGTCCAATAATATCTCATCTGAGAAAGCCATTTAAAGTCGGTTGAATGAGATACTCCTTGTTCAAATAATTCTGTTATAACGTCTTTTCCATGAACGTCTAAAGTTACTAAAGCTTCTGCAATTACAGAGAATATAATATCATAATGTTCAAAATACCGAGGGAGAATTTTTGTAATAGAATTTTATTAATTAAAAGATTACCTAAGGTCGTTCGATTTTGTTTTGACAACTTGCTGCGTACCAACTTGACGATGTCATTAAGGTCGTTTATACAAACTTGAATGTAATCCTTAAGGCCATTAGGACTAGTAGAAAATGAATCTGTCGTGTAAGCGGTCCAATAAAGTTTGCTGATACATAAAATCGTTTGTCCAGGCCAATCTAAAGCCCATTGACATCGAGCTTTTGTCACGAACGCATCTTTTGCTCGTATGACCTGAACAATCATAATAATCATACATAGTTCTAACACAATCAAATTCAAATTGTTTGATTGTGCAATATTGATTAAATAAACAGTTCTGATTTACTTGTGCCCTAACGCTCTTCTTCATAACAATCTCCAATTGTAAAAGCCACTTTTCTACTTGTCCTCGAGCAGCAACAGTGTCAATTATGTCTTCAAATAGAACCATTTCTCCTTCCGAAGACTCCATCATCGTTGCTTCCATTTTCTCCGTGAAACTAAGTTTTGCGATGCCTTCGAAACATTTCTTCAAATGTGGTTGAACTCTGTGAAAAATCAATGTAATTTGACGAGCACGTTGTAAAATATTTTTTAACGCTCACTTTACCTAGTAGGATCTTTCGTTTCTGATAATATTTCTAATAACTCATCGTTGGATAAAAAGAAAAATCTTGCAAAATATAATCTCTTTTTTTCCAAATATGCTACTAGACCTTTCTGAACGAGATCGAGTAAATTCGCACATTTTTTGAAACGTTCCAACATTTTCTCGATTTGAATAACAGACATAACTCTTGGATCATTGGCTACTGCTGCCATAATCTCTCTCCAAATCTGTTTCAAAATTACATTTAATATCTTTGCTAGAATAAGATATATGAAAATATCAAACTATTTACCTTGTCAACGGCACTAAATCGTCGACCTTCCTCTGGCATTTGTTGCTGAATATCTGGCGAAGAAAAAATTGGTTCAAGGTACATCCAAGTAGCTTGAACGGCTAACCAATAATCTATAATATCTTGCAACAATAGTAACTTTGCTTCCCATTCACTGAAAGAAGAAAAAATCTAATGGCAAAAGTGAAAAAAATATTTAAATATAAATGAACGGGTGAAAGTCGATTAACTTACAGAGTTTCTTGTTCAAAAGGCTTAATGTAAAGAGAATTTTTCATAGTTTGTGCTTTGGTCAAATGATCATCCAGTAATAATTGTATTTCATCAACACTAGCTATAACGTAAGTACCGGTATCACGATAAGGATTCACTACAAACGCTATATCTTCCCATTCCGTATACATTTTGTTCAAGGATTTCTCAAGACTTCCTTCCTTCATTGCTGCTTCCGAAATTGCTTCGAATTTTGGAACATAATCAGCTAAACCATAATCTAATATCTATAATGATAATATTAACGATAATGATTCAAGATCTTCAGATCATTAGATTTTTGACGAGTAATAGAAACTTTATACCTTAGCCATTGTCATATGTTTATCAACTTTTATCGGAAACCCAACGATCTCTGAGATCTGTTCCCAGTGACGACTTTTCATGAATGGATTTCCTAACGTCATTATCACTGGCATATGCGCTTTGAACTCTTCTATTCTGTTAACTATCGTCTCTGCTAACTTTTTAGGTATCTGTTCTTGAAAAATCTTTTCTAACTTATATGCAGTTCGATACGCTGTTCCAGTTTCGGCTTCTATTTCTTCTGGATCATGCGAGCCAATCATCGAATTCATCCATAAATCGATATTCGTAAAGGCTTCACAAGCTATGTCGAAAAGTTTTTTGTACGGTGATAATTGATCGGCAATCTGGTTCAAAGACATCGATCAACGTTAATTGCAAAATTGTTTCATCAATACAATATCTTTATTTTTCATTTTATTTTCTTTAAGTTCAATTTAATTTTCCTTTTACCTTTTTTCTTAACGGATATTGCGTGAGTTCCCAACCAAACAATTGTTCTTCCTCATTAAATCTATCGATCGTTTCCATCGCAGCAATTATTTTATTTTCCAAACTGGTAGCTTTTTTTCTGTAACGATAAATCTCATCGATATTGCCCCAATATTGTATTTCGTCGCAATATTTTGCATAAATTTCAAGATCCTTTTCAAACTTCTCGATTTTTTCTTTCAACATCTTTTGATACTCGCCAGTTTTGCTTGCGATGATATCTCGATGTTGTTCAAAGATAGAAGATATGTTGTGATACCTAAAGAACGAATGAAAAGTTTTCTAAATGAAATAATCAATTTCATTGATGACGATAAAGAAATTGTAAGAGATTCACCATTGAAAAGCAAAGTTGTTCGTTTTGAGTTCAACTGGTGTTAAAATCCAATAGTCTGATATAAAGAGAATATATTTTTTTAAATCTTTCAAACGACTTTCAAGGATAAAAATTGTTTCAGTTTCAGCAGTATTTATGAATTCTTTGAGTTTAACGAGTTCAGACGTATTTGGTGGTATACTTAGCGCTTGATCTGCTATATTTTGATAAAGTTCTCCTATACTAATAAAACATTGTATTATGAATTAAATCATTGTAGATGAAATAATTAAATAAATTTAACTTTTACAGATCTCCAATATTTCTCAATACTTACTCACGCATATTTCGTTGATAATCGTCAACCATTTTAGATAGTAAAAATTCTTTTAAACGATCAGCTTCAAAGACTATATGATCTATGAGATCTTTCCTACGAACCTCGAAAAGTTTTCCAAAATAAGTACGATCTAATATAACCGGAAGATTATGACTCAGTTGATGATAATGTTCAATGATATCACAATATTCTTCGAAAGATCGAGGTGGATCAGCTTTTAAAAATGGTTCCACGACATCCTCCTCTTCTACTTCCTCGATCAATTTTGTATAGATCATGAAATCATCTAATTGTTTTTCTACCTCAACTTTATGTACTTCTATTAATTCGACGATCTTATTTGAATAATATTCCAATAAATCCGATGATATTAGTGGCTAAAATAATAATATAAAAAAAAAATTTTCAATTATTCGCATAATAATAATCAAAGAAATCATTAAAACACCTTTAACATATTTGTCGAATTCTCAGAAGATCTCTCATTTTCGATACGTGGATAGACCGTCACAGCTTCGTAAATCGAATGTAAAAGTGATGTTAAAGTTTCCACGAACGTTGTAAAAGATGGATCAAAGAAAATTGCTTTCTTCTTCACAATTACTTTCATATTGAATCCACAATTTTTACCCTGAACGATGGTAAAGTAAATAAAAACTTTTCTTTAGAGAATAATTTGTTTAATAAATGATTTTTTTCTTTCTTCTATTTTCTTTTCTGTTTTTTTTTCTTTTTTTTTTTTCTATTCTTTTAATTACTTACACCTACGTCCATGAGATAATCAATATAATCCTCCATGGAATTAAGACAGAGTTCTCGCAATTGCGTTTCCATTATCAAAGCGAGACAATCGTAAGTCCTTTTTAATTCGGATGCATCAATTGACGTTTCAACTTTATTTGAACGTTCTTTCTTCCTTAACTTGCCGTAATTATGATAAATAAAAATAAACGATAAATATTTAATCAATGTCATTGAATACGATCGAAAGTAAATAAAAAAGAAGGAATATTTTATCTTACATTACAGAACGCAGCTTTAATTTTTGGCAACCAATTTGTCTCGAGATCGTTCCTCATGTTTCGAAGCATCCTTATTATCCTGTACTCGAAACTCCCAAGATCATATGGCTTTCCATTAGACGCTAACGTTTCTATGTCGATCTGTCTCTTATTACTGCGATAAAATTAATAATAATCAAATGATTATTAAAATTTTTCGACAAATTCTTTCTACTTTTTCGATTAACGAACCTAAATTCTCTCATCCAATAATCCAAAGATTTATGCATATAATTATTGTAAAGTATAGTGATCCTTTCTATTTTCGATTTCCTTCTTCTATATCGACATTTGTATTCCAATGAAAATTGTCTGATCTCTTCACTCTCCTTCGTTTTTGATAACTACAAAATAAATTTACATTATCTTCTTCAAATTTATTTATATATATATATATAAAGAAAAACATTTATAAAGAGAATTATGAATTATTTTACAAATAAGAAAAACTTATGAAAGAACCTTTTCGAACAATTTGTAATCGTCTCTCAAAGGTTCCTGCAGAACGAAATCAATAATGGCCTTTTTAATAGTCAAATTATAATCATTCTTCGTTTCTTGAACGACTTCATTTAAAATTTCTGGAAATTTCGTTTGCCATTTAACTGGAATCAAATGTAAAATATTCTTCAATGTTTTATTGTCTATCGATTTGATGTGTACGTCATCGATCGCATGAAAAATGTAATAATGATATCTCAAAAGATCCTCTTCGCTCTTCGTAAGCCAAAACTCTTTTGCATCGAAACACACATCTTCTTCTTCTTCTTCTTCTTCTTCTTCTTCTTCTTTTTCTTTCTTCACAGTTATCGCTTTGATCAATGATTGACGAAATTCAGCTCTTTTTTTTCGAAGAGACAAATAAAGTTTGCTCTTTTGAGAAGAAAGGACCTTCTCCTTCTTCTTTTTATTTGTTAACATTGAACACTGTGATATTCTAAGAAACATCGTTTTTTCCAAAAAATTTTATATTAGATATTAATAATACGTTTTTATTATATATATATATATATATATATTAATCAAATTTATAAAATAAATGATATTAAATAATTAATAAATAAAATGAATTTTTCTTTTAACAAATAAATTGATTTTATAAGAGAAGACATATTCTTTTGTTAATTTTTTAGATAAAAATTTGTCGTCAAAGAATGGAAAGAAAGATATAATATTTTGTTTGAAATTGAACGAACCTTGAAATCTTTTCAGAAGGAGGATCTATACTAGATCGGGGATAATTGAACGTAGATATTCTTGCGATCGTTATCATTTTACCATCTGTGTCCTTTATTCGAAAAGCTCGTTTTGTCTGAAGACTTTTAAACGTTTTATCTTCTCTGTATCTTTTCAATGATTTTAAATGTTTCCTTTTGCAAATTACATTGCATTTTTTAATATTAACTTCTTCGACATCATTGGAGCACTCCATGTTCTATGATTCTTTCTGTAGTTTTTAATGAAATCAACATAATAATTTAATTAATTTTTATAATAAATATAAAAAAAATCCAAATTTTTTTTTAATGTAACTATACTTACTGTTCTTTTTTCTTTCTTTTTTTTTTTCTTTTTTTTTTACGAAAAATATATACTCTAGTATTCTATAGAAATGTAGATTTTTAATACGTATATTTATATGTATATACATATATATATATACATATATACATATGTATACCCCCTTTATATTCTATAATACATAATTATCCACTTATTACAAGTAGAACGATCGTCAATGTCGCGGTTCGTTGTTGTCACAGAGAAACGCATTAAAGTGACGTAAATAGCTACTTCGTATCTCTCCACATATTATGCTTCCTCGAGTTTTATAATAAAAAAAATTGAAAATTCGATTGATCGAACTGTCAATAGTACTATCGATCATTGAGCGATCATATTTAAAAATTACATCCAACTAAGATTCTATTTTGATAAAATTGGCGCATTCGAATTTTTCACGAACGTAGATATTACGCTCACGATAAAACTATACAATGATTGGTAACTAATCTTAGAAATTTTCTTTCTAACACTGACGAGCAAACGCGTTTCCATAGTTTCCATAATAATCGTTAGCAACGCGAAGAATTTATATATACACATATATATATATATATATATACATATATAGTATACGTATATATTATATATAGTATATATATATGTACTATATATATACATATATAAACATATTTGATGTAAGGAAGAAGGAATAGTTATGTTACTTGGAGTAGTATTATATATATATTATATATATTTTATATATATTATATATATATAAAAGAAAAAGAAACATACTATACTCAGGTATTTATGTGGATATTCATCGAAGAAAAAATAAACGTATTTTACGTTTTATTTCGACGAACAAAGCACAAAAATGTTCATTTTCTTCTCATACGATTCGTCTATTACATTATTATACATACATTCGAACTTTTTTTCTTTTTTTTTTTTTTATATATTAGCAGATGCAAGACGGAAACATTGATTTATAAACTACACGATTTGTCGCATTTTATAATAAATTATTTCCACTTTCAATCATGAAAACTCGAAGTTACGCGATCGATCTGTATCAATTGAAATTTATCTTTTTGGTTTTTTTCTTCTTTTTCTATCTTTTTATTCCTTCTTTTTTTTTCTCTTTATTCCATTCTTCATAGACAATTAGATATTTTTATCTTTCTTTGAAATTTTTCTAATTAAATTTTCACGTAACTTCTCTTTTCTTTCTTAATTTTATCACTTATATGTAAATATATATTTATGTTAATATAATAAAGAAAAAATTATTAGAAAAAGAAATGTCAATCATATGCTCAAAACATATTGTCTATCATTTAAAGGCGATAGACAATGTATCCATGCTTTAATTATAGATAACAATATTAATCAGTTATTTCTCTCTGTCTTTAATCTTTCTGATATAATATAATTACTGAGAAAATTTATTGAAATACATAATAGGTACATCTTTTGATTGTCATTCGAGTAATATTCGCGGCGTTATTTATTGATCCCACTTAAAAAAAAATAAATAAATAAATAAAAAATAAAAAATAATAATTATCATCATAATTGATCCAATGGTTCTTTGTTTCAAATTCACAAAAAAATTTGTTCACACATATATATATATATATATATATATATATATATATATATATATATATATACACGTGTATAAATATAGGTAACTTTAAAAGGTCGGCGCGGGTGTTGCTATGCGATTCGTGACCGAACTACCAAATTATTGATTTTCTTACCCATCGACATTTACGGTGTCACCATCTGAAAGACTATTCGTACAGCCTACGGCTTTTCATATTTGGCCCCCGGCTTCTCCTACCGTTAATTAAACGTAAAATTAAGAATCGTTATTATCACGCCCATTTGGACCTCGTTATAAGGGATTAATTAGCCTCGTTAATGAACTTTTCGCTTTTGTTGCTCGAAATGATGACTCATCCATTTTAAAATTATTTTAATGCGAATTAAATAATCGCATTTGTTAATTTTCTTAAGTATCATTTCTTCGTACAACAAACAATATCCGTATATATTATGTTACATTTTGTTTCTTTATTTTTCTTTCCTTTTCTTTTTTTTTTCTAATTTTCTTTTTTGCTGACGCTAAAGGAAAAGTACATTCACGAGTAGGCACACTTCACAAAATACTTTCTCTCCTTCTCATTCAAGGACAAATATATATATATATATATATATATATATATATATATATATATAATATACGTATACTATATATTTTCTATTCTATCTATTTTGTACATTTAAACGACTTCTTCTTTTCTTTCATTTTTTTTTCATGTCGTATGAGAAAGAGGGAGAGAAAGAGAGAGAAAGAGAGAGAGAGAAAGAGAGAGAGAGAGAGAGAGAGAGAGAAAAAGAGAGAGATTTATTTTTAACTTATTTAACTTTTTGTTTTATAACTATTGAAGTTAACGAATACAATCACGATGTTTTATAATTTTAATGGAACGCTCATTCTTCCGGGTCGCTTCATCGCGACATTATAATCTTCTACGAGTCATAAAATAGAATAGTTAAGAAAAGAAAGAGCCTGTATATATATATATATTAACACCACACTGACATTGATGAACTTTCATTTTTTTCTCTTTCTCTCTCTCTCTCTCTCTCTCTTCTCTATTTTACGTGCCATAGAACGTTATGCGAACACTTAAGCGGCATTAAATGTTCTCATAGAGTAAAGTTATATAGATACGTCTATTAGGTGGACGTCATTTGCTGAATCCTTAAAAGAACTCGCTCTTTTACTATAAACTAAACATGAGCATTATACACACAGCAGTCGGTCTTATTGGAACATTAACAATTACGCCGTTGAAAATTACTTTAAAAGATTGATCTCGTTTCAGACAGGTATTTAGTTTGGATAAGCGTATACGTTTATTTATTAACACGATAGCTAAGAAGCTAAGAGATAGGACAAAGAAAAAAAGAAAAAAAAAAAAAAAAAAAAAAGAAAAAAAAGAACAAAAAATGAAGGAAAAAAAAGAATAATAATAAATAAAATATTAAAAAGGGAAGAAAAGAAGAAAGAAGGAAGAAAAGAAGCACAGTAACGATAAGAAAAGAAAAAGCGTTAGAGAGCCTTGGTTAGAAAGTAATTTTATAAATTTTTTTATTGACAGAATTCAAAAAATAAATCAAAAGGATATATGATTATTACGAGTAAGATCGATAGGCGACGAAAACGTAAGATATTATTTAATTGCATCCCCTTTTTCTTTTCCTTTTCTTTTCTTCCCCACCCCAGGGCCCCCGCCCCTCCCTCCCCCCTTTCTCCTTATCGAATATTCCCTAATCATCGTAAAGCGATTGGAAAGATTTTCAAACGTAGAGGAACATCGATATCCGTAATAATATCTATTCTCGTTTGAAGGAGTTCCACATAAGACGTGTTTATTCGCAATCAGAGTGTCTCCGACTATCACGTCAAAAATTGACATTACGTTATTTATTTTGTCATCGAATGATTTAAATAGGCTCGTCATCTCGGTGTCGATTTCTCGTAACAATTCTCGGGACCTCGTTCATTCAACGAAGAAACGGAAGTTCGTGCCGTCGGTGAACGGTTAGGGTCTCGTGAAGCGATATCGGTATGGTGTCCAGTTGAATAGTTCTATAGGAAATAAATATGATAAGTATAAAAAGAGAGATATCACATTAAACGAAATGTACTCTTGTCACGAAAGAAAGCCATGCAAGATTGTTTCGTATTTTCTTTTTTTCTTCTTTTCTTTTTTCTTTTTTTTCTTTTCTTTTCTTTTTTTTTTTTTTCTTTTTTTTTCTTTTTACAAGGAACTCTAAAAACTACTTATGCCCAGATTGGATTTTTTATAAACGAGGTGTTTCGATAACGATAACGTGCAATCTGATAACGTATTACTGGACATACATGGGAGTTTTAATTCTTTGAAAGATTCGTACGATGCGTTGCATACAAATTTTCCGTGGTCTTTCTATTATTTATCTATTTTAATTGTACATTCATGGTCCCTGATTATAATGGATTATAATATTACGTATCTGCTAAGAATATTTCTCATTATTATTCAAAATAAAATATTTCATCGTTATCGAATAAAGTCATTCGTTCATATTTTCTTACAGGTTTCTCATATATAACGATCAAAAGTCGTGACTTTTTATTTCGATATATTAATCGAATTAAAAATTACTCGATTAATATAATTAACATTGATCGAATTTTATTAACTAATTTCTCTTCCTCTTTCTCTTTCTATCTCTCTCTCTCTCTCTCTCTCTCTCTCTCTCTCTCTTTCTCTTTCTCTTTCTCATACACACACACATATATATATATCTACACATATTCTCTCTTTAAATAACCGTTCGATATTTCGTATACTCGCCTGTTTCCACTTCATTCTACCTCGGTACATCGTATTAACGATACGGTTATCGTTATCGTTACAATGCGAGGACACGTGTATATATATATATATATATATATATATATATATATATATACATTGTTCCATTATCAACGCCATAAATCAACACCGAACGAATTAGCTTCCTCCTTATGGCATTAATTGAGGAAAGAAGAAAAAAGAAAAAAAAAAAAAGAGAAAAAAGAAAAACCGCCATAAAGTGCCACTTTATTGTACATACAACGCATCGGCCACGATAATAAGAGAGAAGACACCAAAGGAAAAAAATAAAAATTGACATCTTGTTCAAGGTACGATAATGATGATTGTAATAGGTCAATAAGGATAAAAGAAACCCATTCATACGGTCACGATATGATATTACGTACGAATGCATATGATCTTGCATTTAATCAATTGAATCTACTAGACTAGCATAGAAGGTGCATTTAATGTTACTTGACAATTTCTATGACCGTGTTGTTATCTCGATTTATGGACGATTATTACCTTATACATACTTGCAACTGAGGGGGAACGATGATAAAGATGCTACGTGAATGAGGGAACAAAAAAGGAGTCTTCTGTCTTTGACGTAGTTATGAAACATGTACATGTATTTTCGATCTTCAGCCGATGTCCCTGACGCGATACGTTTATGATCACTCTTCTGAATAAACTTTCTCTCTTCACATCCTCTTTTCATCGAAAATTATCTTCCAGAATATCGATTCCATTATTCTTGATGATAAAAAAAAAAGAAAAAAAAGAAAAAAAACTGCGCTAACGTATGTCACCCTATTAACGTATGTCACATATAAGATACAAAAGATAATAATATAAAGTAAAGTAAATGTAAATAATAAAATGGTTCGTAGGATCAAAGTAATTGTACGTTAAAAGGAAAAAAAAAAGAAAAAAAAAAGAAAAAGAAAAAAGAAACATAGAAAAAAGATGAGATTAATCTGCAAGAGAAAAAATATAAAAACAAAACAAGAAATAAAAAAAGGAAGAGAGAAAGAAAAAACAAAGAAACAAGAAAAATGTAAAAAGAAAAGAAAAGAAAAAAAAAAAGAAAAATACTAAATATTTTTGAATTTCGTATTTCATTAACACTCGATTTTCTCGGTCATGGCCATCGACTAAAAATCGAACAAGTTCTCGATATAATAATGATCGATCGATGTAGAAACGAAGGTGTCCGCTGTTATTGAAAGGGAGCAGGAGATATAAAGAATCCGTGCTGATCTCCGATGAGGTATCTCGCCGACGTTTATTTGATGATATGACGTGGTAAATGATGATGCGAGCACGATGCAAGAAGGACAACGGGCTCCAAATTGGCAGTTTAGAATAGCGCTTACTATAAACGCTAATTTCACTCTACGATTTACCATTGTTGCTGAAGCACGGGCAAAGTGCGTTCAAAATTCGATTGCAGAAGCCACGGGCTCGGTTGTTCCAGCCGGCGATGGTATTGCCTCCTTTCAAACTACTGCCTGCACACATGCATTTACTCTTCTTTAATGCGAATCAATGTTTAAAGGGGGGAAAAAAAGGAGAACTACTGGCGATAGGGGTTGCGTTACAAAGTAAGGAGAGATACTAGCTAGCATATTTCTTTCACTCACTCTCTCTCTCTCTCTCTCTCTCTCTCTTTTTCTATCTATATCTCTTTTTCTACCAACGAACTACGTCGATAAATTCAGAAATTAATGATAAATTTAGCTTGACTATCATCTTATATATGCTTCGTTATACGTTTGTATACCTATGTATGTAGCATATAAATACATATGCATATACTTTAATGTGTTATCCATATGTATTTATGTACATATGTCTTTCTTTTTCTTTCTATCATTCGCACGTGCATTCTCTCTCTCTTTCTCTCTTTCTCTCTCTCTCTCACTCTCTCACTCTTTCTCTCTCTCTTTCTCTTTCTCTCTCTCTCTTTCACTTTGCAACTACGAAGCTACATAGATCTAATACGATAACTCGACTGTCAATTGAAGTAGCTTAATACTCACCTTCACCAAAGTCACCTCCCTGAAACATTTTATTGATTATTCGAGTGAATTCTTCTAATTAAGAAGATATTAAAAAGTCAATAGCTGTGGAAAGATTAGAAAAGTGGGCTATAGCGAGGAAGTCCCTTTGAAGATTTTTCAAGAGACTCCGGGAAAAAAATAATGTTCGCACGATGAAAGCAAAGCAATTCTCAAATGAATGTTTTCATTACCTCCTCTTGTTCCTTCCTTTTGGAAGCTTCTATGGCCGCTGTTTCGATAACCTCCGTCACAAATTTCGTCGTTTCTCTCATGAGTTCTTCGTCCTCCTTGAATGCTTCTTTTCTTTGCTCCAACGTTCCTGTCATCAGATTTCTTTCGTGCTCCTCCATCGTAGGCGATTGAAACGATAAGCTCGTTTTCTCGGTCATCATAATAATTGAAATAATTTTCTCTTTTGTTCTCAAAATCAATGTAATCTTCAGAAATCTTTTATTACATTTATCTTTGAAAACGACAAATACTTCTTATATTCCCCATCATTTAAATCCTTATTCCTCTTCCTTTAAAGATAAAATACTCGTAACTGGAAATAATGAAAAATAAAGATGAAATATGTTCGATTAAATGAAATCATTGAATATTTATATAATCTTTTACGTTCGACCGACATTCAAAAGCTTTACGTTGTATCACATTATGCATTAAAATTGCGTAGACGTATCTGCATGTGTTACTAACAAGTATCACATTACTTCAGCGTTATTAAAAGTCTTTTAACAGTGTGTGCAAGATCGTTATTTACACAAAAGGCTATTTACACGCGTACGTTTACATTTATTAACAAGTCGTATACTCTCGGGCAAGCTGCCAACGTGAGAAGAATTTATTGTGAGAGAAGTCAAATAAAATACAGAAGAGAACAAAAAAGAGAAAAAAAGAATAAAAGAAAATAAAAGAGGATCACAAAAATAATTTCGACTTTTCCCTTTAATTCCTTAATAACTCGTCATTAAATAAATAAGTCCTAAAATTGGTGCATTCAAGAGAATCAAATTTCTATCGTATCGTGAAAGCTCGATTACTCGAATATTCCTTTCGCGAATGAAGCGTAAAATCTTTATCGTATTTCTTTTCTACGTGTTGATATGATAAAGAGTCTTTTTAGTCCGATTTCTCGGTCTAATTAATAGCAGTTTGACCGTAAATGTAATCAAGGACACGGCAATTGTTTATTCATATTCATGGAAAATTCTTTTTATATTCATTAAAAAATTCTATTTTCTTTCAATCATTGAAATCGATATTTGATACGAACAAAAAAATCACTAATCACCGGCACATCTCGCGTTCTCACGAATAAATCCTTTAACGCACAAGTTAACAAGAGCCTGTCACTGTCGTTCATTCCGATAGAATGAAAATTCACAATACCCATAACTAATTTCTGGTCACGCGACGTAAATGTGCCACAGGTGGCATGCGGTTTCTTCCTCGAGAAGCATGTAACCGCGTGCGAAGTATGTCTGATCGTGACTGCCTTTGTACTGATTGTATCTAATAACAAAAGCGTACTCTAAAGATCAACTTTTTACTACCTTGAACGATATGCTTATGAAAGCATAGAATCACGAACATCTAGCACCAACAACGAGTACACTTGCCACTACCACTCTCACAAAAGCCAGTCAAGGAACCCTCATCCCCCTTAGTTTGCCTTGTCAAACCCTCCTACAACTAATATGTCATTGGCGTAACGTAAAAGAGTTTTTAGATCTAACGACTTCCATTAAATCAGCTTTTATTAGATTTGTACTTGTACTTTTTCTTTTAATATTTATTCTCTTTAATAACACTAATTACGATTAATTATTTCTATTTAAAAGTCCTACCGAAATTCAAAGGACGTTACAGTCCCCGGGCTATGGTATACCTCTCGGTAACGATCGACCACCTGCGGCCTCTCTTCCACGCTAGGCAAGCCTACTCGAGCGAATATTAACCCCAAGCCCCGAACCTTGTTGTGTCGATTTCGGAGCATGCGCTTCGACGACGCGCCGGCGCATGTTATCCTTCTCCCACGCTGCACATATGTATGCGTTAGTATATATATATCTCTTTTTATATATCTTCTCTTCGTATAAAAAAAATGGCATATAAGGAAAAACGATTTCAAAACGATTACATATCCACACGCACACGCACACGCACACGCATATGCACACCCACACATACGCACATACACTTCCTAGTATATAGAGAAAGATAGAGGAGTGATTGTGAACGAACAAAAAATCTATTTCCTCTTTGTCTTCTTCTTTCTCTTTAATAGTTGACGTTCGCGATACGATCTCCACATTTTTTGAATGATTTTAGCCGCATGATTTTGTTTTAAATTTTTCACTCTTTCCAAAAATATTATCATTATTTCTCTCTCTTGTTCCTCCTTCAAACGAACATATAATTCGTTTTGATCTATCAAACGTGCCTATAAAGAAATAAAGATGTTTAACGATTTTAAAAAAATAATTAACAATATTATGAATATAAAATAATAATAATAATGTATGTGTGTGTATAGGTGTGTATATATGTGTGTATTTACGAACACGAAGTTCTTCTTGTTCTTCTTTAAGTGCCTTATTTTTGATTGTCAACTTTTCTAATAATTTATGTTTACTACCGATCACACGATCGTACTTTACTAGTACTTCAATAGATTTGTTTTGCATCTGTAGACTATGTAATAACAATATTAAATATATTATTAATAAAATGATTAAATAAATATATACGTGGAAATATATATGTATGTTTATGTACCGTATGGTTCGTAAATCTTTCTCTCGTGTAACATTTTCAGCATTTATTAATTTTATTTTTTCACCGAAAGAATCTATTTCTGTTCGTAATAATTCCATTTTATTTTCATGCTCTTTGCAAATGTTCATTAATTCATGTTCAAATTTTTCCCTGAAAAATAATTTCAAACGTGTTTGTTAATTAATACGTATTAAAATAAACAATACGTAATACAATAAAGTGTATCTGTTAAAAAAATATATATATATTTATAATATAAAAAAATTATATATATATATAAATAATATAATAAAGCGCAGTATATAATACAAGTGAAATAAAAAAAATTTGAAAAGAAGAATTAATTAATTATAAAAATTAAATGAAAGGTATAAATCATTACGTTTGTTCGGCCATTTTGTTTTTCGCCATTTCTTTAATAGATCGACTTATCGATTCTTCTTTTGCTATATCGATAATCGTTTCCTCTTTAAACTCGTTGAATTTTGATATTTCCTCTTTCAACGAACAGCGTAAGGCTACAAAGTATAAAAAAAAGAGATGATATTACTCTAAAATGACGTAAGCACAGAGATAATCTGTAATTATCGTTTCTTAAAAGATAATTTGTAATTACGTTAAATTATTTTATTATCGATTCTATATCTTCTTTTATGGAAAAAGAAAAAATCTTTGGATGAACAATAATTATATGCACTGTATAAATATGAATGTAATTTTTATTTTTTTTTATTTTTTTTTTATTTTTTACCTTCAACATCCTTCACCGCCATCTTCAGATTTTTTTGACATGTTTGTATTTTTATTTCATACGTCTTTCGTATCATAGGTGTCGTACGCATTTCTTTTTCGATTAAATCCTTGAATGTATTTAAATCGTCAATTAATTTTTCCAATGTTAAACACTTCTGTTAAAAAAATAAAACAACACAGAATATAATGTTTATGTATAAAATGAATATCGCGTATATTTTATAATATAAAGAAAATTATTACCATTGCCTTTATTTTCTTCATAAATTCTACAAATAAATTAACCATTCTTTGTATCGCTATTTCGTATTGCATATATAAATCCATATCTACAGTGTTAATATACGTACACATAAAAATGATGTGTACGTGTGTTTGTGTGTATGATACCGTTCCACAAATTGATAACAATAAGTTGCCTATCAACTCAATACGAATACAAACTCACGTTACTGCCTACGCTATTGATAACTAAAGAAATAAAAAAGCAATGTATGAGACTTATTTACGTTTCTATGGTATCTATTCTCCATTGGCAACGTGAATCTGATCTTTCATAAAAAAATATTGAATAGATAACGGACTTGTTTCATTGTCAATGAAATTTATTATCTTTTCTATTTAAATTAATTTTATCATTTTCATATTTCATTTGCGATCAGTAACGTTTATAAATAATTCATTTTATTGAAAATAATTGTAATAATGTGAAATAATTTTTGAAAAGGGATATAACGATTTTTTTTTTTGTCGTTAGGTTACTTACCGTTTGAATTCGATTCTTCTTTTGTAATGAAGTACAGCGCTATCTATATGATGTTAGGAAAAACATCTTATATTTCTTGTATTTCGATGAAAGCATATGATTGGTCAAGTACTGGGCGGTAAACCAATCCGCATACTTCAAATCAGATGCGTCTCTACGAAGATGCGTAAAAGAATGCATACATGCGTCATATTCTATGTATGTATTATATAAAGTTACAATATTCATCTATGAACGGACACATATAGAAAGATTCGGTAGACGACAAAGATGGCGTATCGCGGTGTGAAAGGTTCTGACCCGTTCGTTTCAAAAACTTCACGAAATGAACGTTTCGCACAAATGTCGAAACAAGAACAAATTATTCAACAAAAGAAGTTAGAAATCCAAGCGAAATTGCAAGAACAAAAAGCTAAGGAAGCTGTCGAAAGTGTTAAGAAATCTAATTCACTTGGCCTACCTACGACAACCAACAAAGCTACTACATCCAAGTGAGTACTCGACAATGTTTTCTTTGATATATCTAACAAAGTACACTTCTTTGTTTGTCAAATTAATGTTTATTATATATGAATTATTTTTCTTTTATTTATATTCCTCATTTTTTTTTTCTTTTATGCTTTATTTTTCTATATAAATGTTATACAGTGAATGAGATAAATCAAGGTTCACATTATGAACTAAACTCTGTTATACTATGCATTGGAGTTTTAAATCTTATCTTCTTATTATTCCTTTTATTTTACAATCGTTATTACAAATTTTACATTTCAATATATATATATATTTGATTTCATTCAAGATAACTACTAAGTATTCTTATGTTAAATAATTATATACTCGTTTTAACACAAAAGAATAACTTGGATATCTTTTTAATCTCCTTATCATTTGTGATACCATGTATATTTATTTTTTTTTCTTTTCTTTTTTTTTTTAACACAAAGTTAATTTAATTTCTACAAAGCCAAAAAGAAGTTCATTCGATACTGCCATTGCATTATAAATAGATGTTAAGCATTGCATATGTTTATTTATAGGAAGGAGGACGAGAAGTCGTCTACATCTGTGACAGTTAATTTGTTTGCCAATGATGGTAGCTTCCTTGATCAGTTCAAAAAAATTGCAAATAATAAAGGAACGGGAAAACAAGCAGAGTCTAACCAATCAAAAACTGAAGATAAAAGGGAAGAAAAGGTAGAAGAAAGAAGTCATGATAATAGAGAGAAAGAACGTGATAGAAAGTGGAACAATGAAAAAAACAGAGATTGGGAAAACAAAAGGGATAGAAGAAGAAATGACTCAAGATGGGGAAGAAGTTCTGACAGAAGACACAGTTCGTCGTCTAGTCCATCCCCTACCAGGCATAGGTCTTCTTTGAGTCCCGATCCACGTTCAATGTACAACCAACCTCCTCCAAATGGACCACGACCACATTTTAATCAACAACAATATCCTCCCCAAAGTAACAATCAAACATCATCTATACCTCCTCTTATGTCTCAGCCAGTGATGCAAATGACAAACATTCCTCCACCTAATATGAGGGGTATGACAACAAATATTCCACCACCAAACATGCCTAGAATGCCACCACCAAAAAATGTCAACAATAATTATTCCAATGTGGATAACCATTCTAATAATCCTAGAATGCAAATTCCTCCACCACATATTATAAGGCCTCCACCACCACCAATACAAAATATTCCACCTAACACTAATGTACCACCACCAAATATGCAAGTTCCACAAAATATGCCAATGACCAACATACAAAACTTACCACCGTCGTCTACTTCGCAACAACATATTATTCCTCCTCCACAGCAATGCAATATACCACCACCTACTAATTTGCAACCTCCAAATATTCCACCACCTAACATCCCACCACCAAACATGTTGCCGCCAATGTCTCAGATGCCTCCAAATATGATGCCAATTACTGCATCTCAAACAATTGTAGTAACAGTACCTAATGTACCAAATGTACCTCCTCCCAATGTGATATCATCAATGATAATGTCTGCACCTCCTCCGGTTCATACTGTTCCATCTACTATAAATTCTGTACCGCCTCCAAACTTGAATATTCCACCTCCAAATGTCCCACCACCTACAATAATACAGAATGCACCACCACCGCCACCGCCACACTTGATTCCAACCTCCTATCCAATACCTAATCAAGTACCGATCACAGTGGGACCACCTAACGTTCAAATTCCACCACCTGTAAGGCCACCAGCTAATCTACAAGGCAATGAACAACTAGGTATGATGTGTTAATAACATTTTTTTTATCTACGTCACCAATTACAAGCATCATAGCAATAAATGTAAATAATGTGTTACAAAGCACTAAGATCATAAAATATTATCGGTGAAAATATTCTTTTTACTTGTCACAAATCTAGTTTATCATAAAGGAAATCTTCATCATCATATATAGTAAGAAATATGCATGAAGAGTGTTAGAATATTATAATACATATCTGACAAGAGTTTCTAAGTTTGTCCCATAGAGGCTGAACAACTGGCACGCATAGTCGCTGATTGTGGAGATGAAATAGAGCAAGAAGTACGAGAGAAGAATGCCCAAGACCCTAAATTATGGTAACTACTGTCCTTACTGACCTTTATTTTTTTACATCCTTTTTCCCACTCCTTCTGTGTATATGCAACGCGTATAAAAATTGTTTAAAAGTTTTAAAAATATTAGTAGTTGATTATATTTATTGTCTATTTTTTTTTTCTTTTTTCTTTCTTTTTTCTTTCTTCTTTTTTTTTCTTTTTTTTTCTTTTTTTTCTATTTTTTTTTTTTAGCTTGACATATTGTATTAATCTTTTGATAAAAATCGGATACAACCTGCAGTTCCTTTGCAATGTGTGTTGTTGCAAGCAAATAGTAATTTTTTAAATGTGCCCTATAAGGAACAATATTGCAAACAAAACAGAGTCACAGTCTTGCATTAGTCTAGCATGTTTTATAGAGAGCATTTTCTAAGCAATACTTTTTTTTATATTTTTATTACATCAATGTTTAAAGATTATTAAAAGTTTGAAATTTATTTCTTAACAATAGTGTTAAAGGATTCAAAAATACTAAACTTCTTGGTCTTTATTAATAAAATACCATTTCCTTTTAGATAACTTTCCAATATTGTTTACATTAAGACAATTTAGCCATTATATTGATTCGCAGAAATTTTATGAAATGCATCCACCAATTTCCTGTGTGAAATCCATTTATGTTGTTATATAGATTATTAATTTCGTAGTGCTCAAAATCTAATATCTTTATAACTTACAGCATATTTATTTGATAGCAGATTTATAATATCATTTATATTGTTTATACCGACATTGATTCAATAAGTATGCTAACAGTGCTTTAGATTCAATTTTTTTAAAATATCATTAAATATAATATTCTCTTTGTAAGCATTTTCATGCTGTTAGTACCAATAGTATAATGCATATAAACTGTCTCTAACCGTATAGTGTAAATAATGCAACAAACACATTCTTTTTTTATGCTAATCTGACTTCCATACTTATAGCACCTTTTATATAAATGCAACAGGTATAGATAAAAATCGTTTTTACATAGTCGATTAGCAGTTTATCCACTCCTTTTGAGAGTTGCTTAGAATTTCATAAAAATATTTTCACTCTGGAAGCACTTTGTCTAGGAATATATCTTACTTGGCAGCGTTTTAAGTATTGTTTTAATCAAGGTTTCTGCATCAAAAGCAAAGTGCAGCGTATCTGCAGTACAGGGGATTGGTGGCAAAGTTTCGTGCTGGAAAAACAGATAAAGACACTAAGAGTAGTGGTGCGGAGCCTTATTGTCCAGAAGAAGCTCTTAGTGACAATGATGAAACAGATAAGAATCAAAAACATAGTTCTCAAAATGGTAGGTTACTATCTCTTGGTAACACCTCATTTTTTTTTTTTTTCTTTGTTTTTTCTTTTTTACCTTATAAGTATCAATATACTGATAATAATATATTTCATTTAATAGAACGTCCAAAAGAGGAAAATAGAGAGGAACGTAAAAGGAAAAGGAGAAGTCGTTGGAGCGAGCCAGATAACAAGGTTCCTATTGCAGATATAAATGCAATTACCACTCAAAGAACTCGCCCGGGTCTTGCACAACCTGGAGTAGCCATACCAGGTCAAATTGGCCAACCAGCTGTTATTATACCGCCAAAAATACAGCACAATAAACCAAAGAATCCAATGCTAACCAAGATATCTAGAAATGATCCAGCGTTAATACAATATGCGAGACAAACTTTTGGTACATTGGATCTTAGTGAAGAACAATGGAAAAAAGCTGAGGACCATTATAAGGTCGTTATAAAGAAAAAATTTATTTGTGTGTGTGTGTATATATGTGTTTATTTTAATGATAAAAGATTTATTTCATATAATTAATCTATCTTACAGATAAATCTTTTATACCAAAATCTATTAAGAAAGAGAGAAGAAGTAAAACGATTAGAGGCTCAGGGTAAACATAAATATGAGTATGATAGCGACGAAGAAACCGAAGGTGGTACTTGGGAACATAAATTAAGATCTGCCGAAATGGAAGCTACACAAATGTGGGCGGAAGAATTAACGGCACAAGCTGAAGGTAAACACCATATCGGTGACTTTTTGCCTCCGGACGAATTGAAAAAATTTATGGAACAATACAATGCCGTTAAGCAAGGAAAAGAGCCAGATCTTAGTGATTACAAGGAATACAAACTGAAGGAAGATAATATTGGTATGGTCTTTTTCTTTTTCTTTTTTTTTTTTTATCGTATTTTTCAAATTATAAATTATTATGAACAATGATATTTGTAGGTTTTCAAATGCTTCAAAAGCTTGGCTGGAGCGAAGGTCAAGGTTTAGGTAGTGAAGGCAGTGGTCGAATCGAACCTGTTAATAAGTATGTTTCTTATATTATATGAATTATCTATATATATTATTATATAATAATATATAATATTTCATATAATTTAGGGCTACTAATAGGCTCGATAGTGCTGGCTTAGGATCCGAAAGACCAGATGGTGTTTCGAGAGACGACGATGAATTTGATGCATATAGAAAAAGAATGATGCTTGCATATAGATTTAGGCCTAATCCATTAGTAAGTATGATATTAATGATATTGATATTGTCGAAATACTAATATATTAAACATTTTTTTCTTTCTTTTCTTTTCTTTTTTTCTCTCTCTCTCTTTTCTTTTTTTAGAACAATCCTAGAAGACCTTACTACTAAATAATCGAATGGACTGTATTTCTATAAAATCCTCAGACGACAAATGTCTTTTCTAATTTAATATAGAACAAATGATTGTTATTTTGTATATCTAAAATGACGTGAAAGTTAAAATATTAACGTACTGTCTTAAACAATGTTGTTAAATTCAAATAAGATATTGCGTCGTTAAATAAAAAAAAAAAGGAGCAATCGTTCATATCTCCATTAACATTAATCCTTGAATTCTTAGTCATTATTAATATACGTATTGTAAGATTACATTACTTAACAGTTATATATAGTATCTTATGTACGTTGAAATAGTATCTTTTTATTTTCCAGATGTAATAAAAAGAAAAAAAAAAGTATAGAGAAATACATACGCGATAAGTTTAATGAATAATCGAAAGTATATATATATATATATGAAATATATATATATATACTTATAAGAGAAAAACTTCGGTAATATTTCATTTTCAAATACTAGAAAAATTTATTACGTAATGAAAATTCAACGTGATAGTATTATATCTTTGGATCTTTATTAATTATAATTTATTTTGTATTATACAACGTCAATGTATTTCAGGGTCTCTATTTTAAAAAAAAAAAAATACTTTACAATTCATTGAGAAAATATTAAAATCTCATATATATATATATATATATATAATAAAAATCAATATAATTATTACATGTCTAAGAAAAATAAAAATATCGATTTCTTTATCAACGTCCATTGTACGAGCATAAAATAATTCTATATAATATTCCTATCTATGAACTCTTTAAATGTATTTGTCAACGTGTTCCTATAAAAATTATTCTTTTTCAATTTTTTATAATAGACATTAACGTCGACACTCGTAGTAATATTCTCATCTTGATCCGTGAAAAGATGTAAAACGTGTATGGCCATTACAGCGGCAAATTTGCCAAAACGTTCGATATGTTCCAATAATATTTCATAAGGAAATAATTCTCTAGGATTACAATCTAAGCTTTCAAGACATTTAGAAAAGGAATCGTAATAATTTCGAAGTAGTTCGTCGTAATTTTCGTTTCTAATCTCGTATAGGGTGGAACAAAATAACGTATAGCATATGTCTAAGACAGGCGATGCGTAACGACAGATTTGAAAGTCGAGGAAGCAAAGATCCTCCGGTTCGTAAGTTCTTTCGTTCTCCTGAAATAAACGTGGAAATAAATGATGAGTGAACGTCGAAAAAATAGATAAAGAAAAGATCTTAGATATCGTTCTAACGAATCCAATTGAATTTTACAATTTTAATATGACATCCCACCTTGTATTTAAACAAAAAATTATTTGTCCAAGCATCACCATGATTTACAACGGCATAAGGTTCAGCGTTAGATCCCTGAACTATTTCAATCATAATATTAAATATGTTTTTAGCAAATTCACGGAATTTTTCTTGATAACGTTTGTCTTCGTTTTCTAGAGACTGAAATTTAAAAAAGAAAAAAAAAAACGATGAACGCTTAATGTTTCTTTTCTCTCACTCTCTTTTTTTTTTTCTTTTATGAATCTTTGTTAATAAGCTTTTACCTTTTCAACAATATCGCACAATGCTTTCGTACGAGCATACATATCTTGATTGATAAATCTACTAGTTTCACGATAAAATAAGGGTTCATTTATCAACTTTAATATCTTGAAAGCTTCAGGATCCTTAACTCGAATCGCAAAGCTGTATGCGTGAAATTTTCCGAGAGAACGTAGAGCCAATCGAGCATGTGGATAATCAAGAAACTTTGTTTCCTTCATAATATAATTTTTTACTTTCAAGTCTTCTAATATTAATATCTGTAAATGCATAAAAAAAGAAACAAAAATCAATCAACAAAATTTGTAGATAATTAAATCTTATCTCTTTATGATTTATCATATATTATAAAAAAATTCGGCTTATTCTCTATCGATTCGATTCGATCGATTATAGATCATTTTCGAAACGATCTTTTAAATCTCGTTCGTGACCTTGAGAAAAAATGTCGGTTTCATTTATTGCCCGTCAGCACGTTTCTCTTATCCCAGATAGTTTTATTCATTGTTTAGTGAAACCCGTACGTAAGTATATAACTAAGGAAAGGTGGAACGGTGAAAGTAGCCGAAACGGAATAACGTCGACGAAAAAGTGTGATCATACTAATTATAGTTAGAGTCAGAAAGACATTTCTTTTAATCTTCGAACGAACGATCTTATCGTCTAAACACATGTACTATTCGACTGGTATCAGATAAAAAAAAAAAAAATAAGTAAATATATAAAAATAAAGGAAATAATTATTTACTTCGTGATTTTATGAGAGAACGCGAGACGTTTTTTATATTCTTTTATAGATTACCTCGAATTGTTTACGATTAATAAATTTTATATCGCGTTATACAACAAAAAAAAAAAAAAAAAGAAAGAATAGATCCTGTAAATGACAATAATTAAAAAATAAATCTTGTAAATAATCTCACCTCCTCTTTATCAGTGTCCGAGTATTTGTACATTAAAGGAATATTGTCAATGGACATATTGTAATTACGTAGAAAATTGTTGAAAATAGGCAAAATTTCCTTGTAAAAATAAATCTCCTGAAGGAATATTTTCCTAATTTTGATGAAATCCCTTCGCAAATCAATAGGAGCACATTTTACGATCAAATGGATACTCTCCATTTTTCTATTCTTTGCACCTTCTATTGTTACGCGATAAACATCGCTGACAAAATTATCACCAGAGTTAACTGCCCGAGTTACTTGATAACTTGGATCGTACAATGATTTATCTCTGGCAATAGCTCGGAGATATCTTCCGATACGTCTTTCTTCTAAAAATTCTTCTCTCTCTAGGACAACATGACTTTTGTTTTCTGACATCTTGTGAATTTGATGATATCTTTTATAAAAAGAGAGAAAAAAAAAAGAAAATAATAATAATAATAATAATAATAATAATAATAATAATAATAATAATAATAATAATAATAAAGATGATGATAAAAATAAAGATAAAAATAAAAACAAAAATAAAAATGAAAGAGGAACAGATCGAATTGGTCCAACGAAGTTAAAATATCTTCACGAAGAAATCACGAAGGTAATCGTCGTACGAGAGAAAGTTCGCTTGGCAGGATTTAATCTTCGATCTTACGAAGAGAAGGAGAAGGAAAAGTAGAAGGAGAGAGAGGAGAAGTAAAAGAAGAAGAAGAAGAAGAAGAAGAATAAGAAGGAAAAGAGGAAATCCTATCCCAGATGTATGACCAAGCGTAGAAACGAACAGTCTCTCTCGTAAGAGTTACAAACTGATACTGTCGACATCAGAATATGACGATGATCCTATCCTGAGTGACTTTATCTAAGGGGAAGTTTTATTTACTTTATCGCAACACAACTTCCAAAGAAACTGCTCTAAGGAATAGTTCTGAACAACTGTTTTATACAAATACCAATTATTTGCAGGATTTAATCAATACGGTATGTGTGTCGTTAGGATTTCATTGAAAGAAACGTAATTGATCAAAGGTGAAAACAATGACTAATCATTATTTCCATATTAAAATAAACATAAATGGTTATTTTTATCGTGAAGTAAAATTATGGTCTCTCTCTCTCTCTCTCTCTCTCTCTCTCTCTCTCTCTCTCTCTCTCTCTCTCTCTCTCTCTCTCTCTCCCTCTCTCTTATTCTTTCGTTATGGACGATAATTTTAAAATTTAAACGCAATAAAGTAAAAATAAATTCAACGTATGTACATATGCAGGAGTTTAACGTGTGTTCAAAAACTTATAAATCCAAGCACGTTCCAACGTTTTTTTAATTTTTCTTTTTCTTTCCTAATTGCTTGTTTAATCATCATTCCAATCCTAATTCGTAACATTCGTTAAACGTTATCAGAAATGGTTGTTGCACAAAGGAAATTTTTTTTTTTTTATTATTAGCTCCTCGGAGAATAATTCTCGATTTGTTTTAACAATGATAATATTAAGATAATTATGGCTCGATTCTAAAGATAAAGAATTTATCAAATTTTTTACGTATTTTATGACACCAAATAAATCCTAGTAAATTTTAAGCTAGTATAAGATATATGATAATATAAATATTGATTTATTTATCATCCTGCGCTTCGATCTTGCTTTTACAGAAGAGATAAGATCAGTTTGAAATGATCACCTTGACCGAGATATTGGCCGAGTTTGTACTCTCCTTCGTGGTTTGTGTTCGAGTTCTCGGCCTCGTCGAGATCGTGCTTCTTCTTTTTATTTTACTTTTTCTTCTTCTTCTTCTTCTTCTTGTTCTTCTTCTTCCTCACATTGCTTAGATCATTATAGTAAATACATACTTTCTTTGAGATAAACGAAATAAACTAGCGACTACGAGTATGCCAATCCAACTGTTACTTCTGTACAAAGAAAATATAATGAATACAAAATCGTAATATAATATAATTTTTCTTCCTTCTTTTTGTGATATTGTTTTTCTAATATACTAACAATTATATTGTTTAAATTAATCATTGTCAACTGTTACTTCAGTATAGGAAAAACAAAGGATCAATACAAAATCACAATATACACTTACTTTTTGTTCCTTCCTTGTGATATTTCCTTCTTTTTTCTTTTTTTTTTTTTTGTTCTTCTTCTTCTTCTTCTTCTCTATCTCTAATTCACCAATAATTTTATTACCCTTTAACGTTTGAGAATTTTTAATTATTCGTTATCGATGTGATTAAAATTTCATTTCTCTGTCGATTCGATATATAGATAATCGCATTCATTGTTCAGGAGAATCTAACAGTTCCACTATTGTTCCGTTTATTCCACGATTGTTCACGTACTGGATATAAATAGAGAAATAAGTCTTATAAAGAAAAACAGAACGATGTTGCCGTACAAGGTCATCGTGCGAAGTGCTTACGTGTAATTTGTGGCAATATAAATCTTACATATGTAGGTATGTATGTATGTATGTATGTATGTATGTATGTATGTATGTATATATGTATTTATCCGTTGAAAGTGAAAATCATAGGATAAATCAACCTTCGTATACGTTTGAAAAATTTTGTTTTATTTTTAATCGATAATATGTATTTAATATAGCATGATCATCGAAAGACGATCGTAGTAAATCACGTTTTATTAATCAAGTACGAAATAAAGTATTTCGACTTTTTATTCTAGTAACGTTTACACGTGGGGACTACGTTAATGTCTTTAAACCGGATTCATTTATTTCCCTTTCTCACTTCTTGTCCAACTTGATCTGGTTCATTCGAACACACCAGCCAAGGATCACAATGAACGGCCAGACCAAGGTAATCCTTCGATCCCGAGATCGACCTTGCCGACCAATCGAATCGATCATTTTTCTTAACTTGTTCCAAAATAAAAAAAAAAAAAAAAAAAAAGAAAAAGAAATAAAAATTAAAAAATTAAAAAAAGAAAGAAAAAGAGAAATAGAAATAATCGTTTTTATCGGAACATCGTACTTCAAATTTCCTTTATCTTTCACGAACAATGAAATATAAAATCTTTCTGAGAAATGAATATAAGTTAAAAAAAAAAGAATAGGCTTGAAATTTTCTTACAAAAATCAATTTTTCTTTGAACGAAGATATACGTGGATATAATAAAAATGTAATTAAAAAAAAAAAAAAGAAAAAAGAAGTTCCAACGAAGCTTCTCTTTTGGATTTTTAAAAATCTAAAAGAAAGAAGAAAAAAAAAAAGAAAAAAAGTAAAAAAAAAAATGAGAAAGAAGAAAAAAGCAAAAGAAAAACAAAGGAATCTTAAAATTTCTTAATAAAAAATGAATCCCAACTTAACTCAAATATATCTATTAATATTATAAAAATCTAATAGGTCACTACGAAGGTTAAGAACTAATCGTATACTACGAGATAAATAACTGGTTCCTTAAAGTAGGATACTCTCTCGATATATCTGTGTCTGTCCGTCTGTCTCTCTCTGTGTGTGTGTATTTATATATCCAATAAATTAACATTGAAATTATCGTTAGGAAGAACAGGTACTTCTCTCTCTCTCTTTCTCTCTTACTTTTCTTTTCCTTGTTCCATCGACGTTGAACTTTCTTAAAAAAAAAAAAAAAGTTAACGAACAATTTTCCTAATTACTAACTCTCGCTAATTACATCTTTGGAAATGTCAGTCATCACGTAGATTAGGTACATACATACATACACACACACACACACACACACACACACACACACACACACACACACACACACACATATATATATATATATATGTATGTATGTGATGTTCCACATATGGTTAGACTGTACAAGGCCGTAGTCCTCGTAGTCTCAATGGTTGGTTTGTGTCCTAAAGGAAATCATTAAAAGACTTATCCAATGCGTGCGATAACGATCACCATGATGGCTTTGTTTTCTCGTTTCGTTTGGACACTCTCTTCGAGGACATGACACTAAGTAAGCGAATCGAGAAAACAATATGGTATTACCTTTTTCTTTTACATAAATATGAACTTTTAAAGAAGAAAAGAAGAAAGATTATATAAATTTAATATATTCGTTTCATTCATAATCATTATATTATATTATAAAATTCTATTAGATGACATTAAACGCGTTGTTTAGATATTAGTGTTATCGTGAAATCATCGAATGGAAACGAATTTAAACTTTTACATGTTACGCACGATAAAGTGTATATACTCTTTATGTATGTATACACAACACACATACATATATACACAGACACATTGAGGTTGGAGTAAAACAAATTATTATTTTTTAATTACCGTGAACAAGCAAATTATAACAAGGATTACGTTTAATGAATTTTGATGAAATTTCCAAGCAAACGTACGTCCGAAAATTAAGAAATTATTTTCATCTATCTATTGAAACGAAACATCTCTTTTTTACTTGTTTTATTTTTAAGAATGATACATGAATAAAGATGTTGAGATATTGAAACATTAAATATCTATTTCGCAAAGGATTCTTTTAATGATACGATTGGAATTTATTGAAATGAATTTTACGATCTATAATAATGCAATTTTCGCGTGAGTTTGAGTGAAAGGAAAAAAAAAAAAAAAAAAAGAAAAAAATTCACAAAAGTTGAACAATTAATGTACAAAATGAAATAATTATAGAGCCATCGAATCATTTTTTTACGAACGTTAATTTAAATCATCGAAAATATAGAAATTTTTTGAACTGTATGAGTTGTCTGAACTGTTAGAAAACATTTCAACACCTAAGAGATATCGAATGTGGTTTCAACACGATGGATATCCGGTTTATAATGTATCAATACGTAATGCGTGTATGTGTGTACGTCTAATATATTAGTATATACTAGTATATGCGAGTTTGTATTCCATATACTATTTTTTTCTTTTTTTTTTTTTTTTCTTTTTCTTTTCTTTTCTTTGCACTTATTTTGCACACCATTTATAAAAACAGTTTCGTGATTCAGGTTCAATCTCTAACTAGATGTATCAAATTAAAGGAAACACCAGTGGTATATCTTTGATGGGCGGGCAAAAGATTAGATATATGTACTTAGTCAAGTTTTGTTCGAAACAGGATAATTATACTAATAGATTCTACAATATTGTCCTTTGCTTATAATTATAATAATAGATGATACAATCTCATTTCTTTCACGCTCTTTAGTCTAAAAGTTTAATAATTAATATGAAACAATGAACATTTTGATCGAAATAACGTGAATCATTATTTTCGAAAAAAGAAAAAAAAAAAGGGGAAAAAAGAAAAAAAAAAAAGAAAAAAAAGATAAAAGGAAAAAAGAAAAAGAAAATGAATGTTTCTAAATTGGAATATGCGATGTATGTTTTACAAATCCATTGGTATTAAATATATGTGCATACATATTTTATCAACTTTTCACCT
>NC_140811.1:16125000-16195000 GCF_050613455.1 Vespa mandarinia
AGATCGATAGGATCGGTCGATCGATCCGAATTGCCCAACGTATTCTCTAGAAGAACAGAAGATCGTTATCCTGGAGATAGCAACTAAGAATATTTCGCTCGACGTTGTTGTTTCAAGGCAATAGACCGTTCTCCGAGAGTCGCGGTTCGCGATTCGGCCTCAGTCCGATAAATCCAGAAGCAAGGAGGGAAGGAACGTAAGAAAGGAAGGAAGAAATCGAAGTCTAAGGAATCAATGATGAAAAAGGAGAAGGAAAAGGAGGAGAAGGAGATGGAGGTGGAGAAGGAGGTGAAGGAGGAAAAAACGAAGGAAGGAACGAGCCTCGCCTGCAGGCTACTTTTTTAAAATACAGTTTGTTCTCCTTTTATAACGCCGAGATACGAGTAAAGAGTTGCAAACGGCCAAAGGACTTACGTAACTCACCGTAAATCCATTCTTTTCTACCCCCTCACCTTTTCCACGAGAGTTTTACGTTCGTTGCTCATTCCTTCGAAGTACTTGCGAACATTCTTCGATCCTTTTTCCTTTTTTTCCTTTTTCTTTCTTTCCTTTTTTTTTTCTTTTTTTTTTTTTTTTTTTTTCTTTCACTTTAACTTAAGCGAAATGTAATATAAAACATGTATCGTTTTATTTCAATTAAATATATATATATATATATATATATATATATATATATATACGTATATTCAATATCTAATAAAAAGTAATATGTTGATGATAATGAGTATTGTTCGCTAATCGAAATAATGTCAAAAGTACATATTGAAATTTCTTTGAAATGAGTATTATTGATTATTTATCAAAATTAATATAATGAATATAATTCCTTTTCTCTTTTCTTCTGCTACTTCTTCCTTTTTTTTTTTTTCTTTTTATATATATATATATATATATATATATATATATATATATATATATAATTCTTGACATCTACGAACTCTAACGATTCGGTCTAATAAACTTGTGTTATTTCCATATCTTCTACGGAGGGTCATTTATCCGTACTTAATCGAGCGAGCAGATACCTCGGCTTTACTCTCACTAAACATTCCCTCTATCGTTCTCCTCCCACGATTCGCTCTCAAGAATTTTTGCTTTCGATACACGATGAATAACGCGTCTCGTGCCCGAGGACATGGAAGGGGTGGAGTGGTTTAATATAAATCATCGTGGTGAGTGTAATACGTGTATAGAAATGGTAACTTGACTAGAAAGGGTGTTGATTTTTTCAAAGTCAAAGAATTTCAAACAGTCCAACGTCATCCTGTAACAATTTACTATCTAATTATTATGATATATTAATATGTTGAAAAAGACAGCATACAATTTTATTTAATAAGTTATTATTAAATAAATAATTTTCAATGAATTCATTGAAGATTCGTAAAAAATTTGCAAATCTTTACCCTCGTATAGAAATACAAATTTTCTTACGAGATTTTATCATTAAGAAATAAAGACAAGAAAGAAGAAAAAAAAAAAAAAAAGAAAAAGAAAAAAAAACAAAGAAAATAAGTATTATAGGAAATATAACGACTGGAATATATGTATTATAGAAGTGGAAACTTGACTAGAAAGGATGTTGATCTCCTCGGATTCAAGAATTTCCAACGATTCAACGTCATCTTGTAACAATTTACTATCTAATCGTTATATATAAATATATTGAAAAAGACATGAATACAATATTGTCATTATTAAATAAAGATTTTCAAATGAATTCAATGAAAATTCGTAAAAAAATTTTTGATATCTTTACTCTCGAACAAAAGTAGAATTTTCTTACGTATTTTTCCATTGAAAAATTAGTAGTAACAAAATAAAATTAAAATAAATATTATAGTAAATTTAACAACGTATATCGGAATATCTTGAAGAAATAGAAATTCTATTAGAGAGAAAGTGTGTTGATTTTCTCAAATTAAAGAATTTCAAAGAATTCAACGTCTTCTTTTAACAATCTTACATACAATTAAGATATAAATACATCGAAAAGGAAAATATGAAATTTTATTATTTATAAAATAATAATATACGAATAAAATTTATCGAATGATCGATGTTTGATGATTGAAATTATTTATTCTCTAATAGATAATTTTCCAATGTATTGGAAAATTATTCCATGAAGAGGAATAAATTGAAGAATAAAAAAAAAAAAAAAGAAGGAAAAGAAAAAGAAGGAAAAGAAAAAGGAGGAAAAGAAAAAGAAAAAGAAAATAAGGATTGAGAAATCTTTTGAATTTCGAGAGTTCCACGTAACGGGTACGTGAACATTCACAAGATAGACAGGTGACTCCGTAAATATCGTAGAAGCACTTTATCCCATTCAGTTGGCCACTACGGATATTACGGCATCGTGGAGCACCATTTATAATCACGCTGTTATCGAGTGTCTAGAAATTTACATAATATTTTGGTCAGCACTCGGGCGAACCTTTCTACGCGAGATCGAATCGCGATACTTATATACTTACGATCGATCGTGATTGACTCGAACGCACGATAAATTACACGAAGTATTCGAACGAAGTAAATGTTTAAACATTGTCACTTCCTTCTTGCGATCAAAAAAAAAAAAGAAAGAAAAGAAAGGAAAAAAAGGAAGAAGAAAACAATGATAATGTCATAATTCCGTGTTACATGAAAATATTTGTAAAATGGCCTCTAACGTTTTGTCCCTCAAAACGACATTTTATAGATCGACATTTTATAGATCATACGTATTACATATCGATAGATCTCGTTTCCCTTGATTTAAACTTCATTCTTGTTCACTTGATAATAACAACTTCATTACCCTGAAATTATTCTATGAGGAAACTAGCATAATTAAAAGTAAAAAATCAAGGCACAAGAATGAAATACAAAATAGTCCTTGATCAATAGTCTTTGTTTGAGAAATAAATAAATACGACATAATTCATTGTCATATCTTTCATGTCAGATCTTTTATTATTGATTTCTAATCTTAGTCTCTCTCTCTCTCTCTATCTATCTCATTGCAAAAGGTACGTTTAAAATATAATTGATAAATTAATATATGAATCAATCAATGTGTCAAATATTTTGTTCATATCATTTACAAGATTGACACCGTGCATTCTAATAAGATGAAAGGTCTGATGCAAAAAAAAAAAAAAAAAAAAAAAAGAAAAAAGAAAAACGAACCAAAAAAATAAAAAAGAAAAGTATTACAACAAAAGTCTTGCATAATCTTTGAAAAAAGAAAAGAAAAAGGAAGAATAAAAAACTGAAGAAGAAATAAAGAAATGAAAATAAAATAAATTAAATTATGTAAAATATATATAAATCCATGAGAGAGTTGATCGATAAAAAAAAGTAATTAAAACAAAACAAACTTTTCTTTTTCTCTCTCTCACTCTCTCTCTCTCTCTCTTTCTCTCTTTTTACTTCCCGATAACAAATCCGATAAGAAAGACAAGAAACGTCAAAATCGTAATTGCAAAAGAATCATCGGACCGTGTTAACGACGCGGGCAGTCGGTTTTGAATACCCCACCCTTTCTTACTTTTTGAAGAACTAGAAGAGGGGAAGAGGAAAGACGACAGAGAAGGTGGTATAGACTTTGGCGGGCACGGGATCTCGCGTGAAAGTAAGTCTTCCAGTTGACTGAGAACGCGTGTCCACGGTCCTGTCGGTTTGCTTACCTCCGTGAAAGAGAGACACGCCATATCGAGAGGGTGGGGTGAGGAAGCAAGGAAAAGAGGGAGGTAATAAGAGAAAGAGAGAGAGAGAGAGAGAGAGAAAGAGAATAAGAGAGAGAGAGAGAGAGAAGAGAAAAGAGGAGAAAAGAAGAGTAGAAGGAGGAGAAGGAGGAAGAGGAGGAGGGAGACAGGGAGAAAGAAGGAGGTGGAGAAGAAGGAAAAGAAGAAGAAGGAGAAGGAGTCGGATCTATCTGACTCTGTACAATTACAAAAAAAGATTAAAAAAAAAAAAAAAAATCAACAACGACGTACAGAATTCTTCCTAGCGAGCTACATATTTCGAAGCAACAACCCTACTTTTCCATCACTATGGCAAACTCTTTCCGTTGGCTACCGGCACACCGTGTTCTCCCGAGCGTTCGATAGCCCCGGATCGGAGGAGGCTTGTCGTTCTCCTCCCGCGTGCACCGCGGCCGCACACTCTAAGGGAGACGCGGAAAGCAACCGGCTCGACACTTTGCCAGACGCCGTCTTTCAGGACGGATCGAGAGTATCGAACGACATCGTTGCTTACTTTTTTTTTTTCCTCCTTCGTTTAATTCCGCGTCGTCTCGTTTCTCGTCATAATCCAAAACCCTACCGCTGCCCACTCCCTCCTTCCAACACCACCACCACCACCACCACCACCAACCCATCTTTTTTTTTTTTTTTTCTTCAAAAATCACGATCCCCCATTTTCGATCCATCGTTATCCAAGTGAATACGCGCTCGTTATTAATCGTATTATATACGATTTTCTTTATATCCGGAGTTCGAAGATCGATAAAATTTACGGGGATTTCTTCTATTTTTTTTTTTTTCTTACTTCCCCCACCCGTCCTTTCAAATCGCCAAATCGAAAATATCGGTGAAAGAAATTGTATTTGAACGATTCCGATTGACGGAGAACATGACATTTGATTGTAATTTCGTTAATCCCTTGGTCGTATTTTTACGATAAAGAAAAAAGAAAACAAAAAAAAAAAAAAAAAGAAACAAAAAAGAAAAAGGAAGAAAAAACAAGAAAAGAAAGGAAAGGAAAAAAAGAAAAGGGATAGAAAAAAAAACGGCAATACAGATTATTTAAGATTATAAACTTTGCAAATATCGTACGTGTCAAGGTTAAAAAAGGATCAATAACGGTCGGGAGAGAAGAGAAACCGGGTAACACACCGGGTTTCGTTCGAACCTGTCGATCCTCCTACCGTGGAGATTCGTACGACGGTTCTTGATCCATCTCGATCGTCGCGAGTGACTCGAACGAGATCTCTTTGATCGTATACGAAGAAGAGAAAAGTGCTCGACGTGAATTTTTGTGACTGACAATAAGAATCAAGTGCATACAGACAAATAATTGATACTATCTTTTCTATCTCTATCTCTATCTCTATCTCTATCTCTATCTCTATCTTTATCTCTATCTCTCTCTGTGTCTCTTTCTATCTTTCTATTTCTTTATTTTGATCGAATCTTCTACAGTTGGATATATTAAAAAGAGTGACAAGGAGGACGAGTTTGTATAGTGTTTCTCAGCGAAAAAGTGCCGATAACTTTCTCTCTCTCTCTCTCTCTCTCTCTCTCTTTCTCTCTCTTTTCCTTCCTCTTTCTCTTTCTCTCTTTCTATCTTTCTCTTTCTCTCCCTATCTCTACTCTTCTCTCTCAAACGGCAACGAGGTCGAGGGTTTCGTGAGTATGAGAGAGGTGGCAATTATCGCCGTTTGCCTTCTGGGCTTCGTCACCGCCGGGAGTCCTAGATTGCCCAGGACCTCCGCGGATCAACGCAATACTCGCAATGCCAGTGTCAACGTTAACAATGTCACCGGGAACTCTCTGTCACCACCCTCTCGCGGTTCCCAAAGGAACAGGTAATTTCAACACTTTTGTTTTTTCCATTTTCTATTTTCTATTTTCTCTTTTCTCTTTTCTCTTTTCTCCATTTACTTTTCTCTCTCTCTCTCTCTTTCCTTTTTTTTTTTTTGAATTAATTAACTATCGTTGATAAAAGAAAAAAAAAAAAAAAAAAAAAAAGGGAAAGAAAGGAGAAGAGAAAATCGATGATGACACTCTTTCAATCTTGAAGAAACTCGTTACAATTAATCGTTAAATCTGCAAGTATATTTTCAATATGTATTTCATCTTTAGAATTATCTTCTATCTAATGAAAATAATTAATGTTTCTTCACGAATGAAGAAGATTTTCTTCACGTATTTATCACGATTTGAAAGGGATCGCATGTAACGAGGCTGTTTTGTATTTTCGCATAAGTACCGATCATCTATCCGTGAAGATAAAAGAGTATTTTAATATACATACATTGCATATACGTATGTATATATACATTCATACATGTGTGTGTGTGTGTGTGTGTGTGTGGGTAGAGTAAAAAGCAAAATTGAACATAAACTTTTTACGAGAATAATTTTATTTTTTTTTTCTAAATTCGACTAAACGACTCGATCTCTTTTGAAATATTAGAAGAATTAGTTTATTAGAACGATGCGTAAAAAAGAATTTCTCTTAAATTACCATTGGTCGGAATTATGAAGAAAAACGTAAAGTTTACTTTTTACAACTACTTTATCTTGGCCTATAATGAAAATTTAAATAGCACCTTTTAAAGATTTATTTTCTATTCTATATATATATAGTAAGAAAAAAAAAAAAAAAAAAGAAATATATATATATATATATATATATATATATATATATATATATATATATAATGAGAGACATGCCGACTCTGTACGAAGGACAGAAAAGACCGCTCACTTTTGTCATTTCTCTCTCTCTCTCTCTCTCTCTCTCTCTCTCTCTCTCTCTCTTTCTCTTTCTCTCTCTCTATCTCTCTCTATCTCTTGATCGATATAGTTATATCTTAATCATTTCTACAACATACGATTATCCTTGAAAGACAACGAAGGAATTTCATAGGAGCACGAGGTGTCTATATCTTCGATAATTCTCGTATTACACGCAAGTAGAACGTGCTTTATGTAGAACAATATTTTATATCGAAATCCATTTACGGAGCTCGTTGTTGCATGATATTAATAAATTTCCCTTTTTTCTTTTTTTTTTTTTTTTTTTTTTCTTTTCTTTTTTTCCTTAGTTATACATCTTACCGTTTGTCTCTTAATTTAAAAACATTATCATATTATTGTCAACGTATACATTCATATGGCAAGACGTTAAATCTATAAACACATAATATATTTAATTTTATATGTGAAATTTGATTTTTAAAATTCTCTTAGAGAGATTTTATATATTGCTCTTTCTTCTCCCTCACCTTCCTCGTTAGAAAGATGCGGAAGTTTCGTGCGATCGTTCGCGTAGAACGTCTTAGAAATTCTTATTAAGACGATGAACTGACGTAACGATCGAAGAGAGAGAGAGAGAGAGAGAGAGAGAGAGAGAGAGAGACATAAAGAGAAAAAGAGAGAAATAGAAGATATCAAAGATTGATAGAAAATAAATTGACTTCTGAAATGATGAAAACTTCATAAGTTCGTTGAGATCTTTATAAGGATGATAAAACTGTGAAATAAGATTATATAAAATAAATATGAAAAAGAGAAGAAAAAGGTAATAAATATTTGTGGTATTATAAATGAAGTCTGATAAATAAAGTATTTATATTCGTTATTGGAATTAACGATTTATACGAATGTAGAAGGTGCATAGAAACTGACCTCTCCATCGTATATGTATTACTACTATCTCCCGACAAACGAACGAACGAACGAACACCTACTACAAAATGCAATGCGAATGTGCATTACTTCGTTCCTTTGCGATTCAAACGAGAAAGTATACACGTATAGAGGTAACTTTAAGTATGTGTAATAGATATAGTACATTCATGACCGTATTGTATTATTGCGACGTCCATAAATTTTCGTGCACGGTGCAGGAAGTAAAAGTTCGACGTTTATTATCCCACCGGCGGTAGATATCATTGGAAATCCAATATAGCATTGTCTAAACGTATCTAATTCTTCGCTTTCCGTGATTAATTCGATTAAAGGATTATTATTGATCGTTTATTGATTTGGTAATTATCTGATAAAAAAGAAAAAAAAAAATAAATAAATAAATAAAAAAAAGAGAAAAAAAAAAGAAAGAAAAAAAACATTCCTAATTAAGAATTAATATATGATCGTAATATATATATATATATATATATATATATATATATATATATATAAGTTGTAGCGATTGATTGGATTCGAACACGTGGTCTCTTTGAAGAAAATAAATAACGCTTTGTGTAAAAAAAATGATAATAATTATCGAATTATCGATAGTCCGTTGTTGATTTCACGTTAATCACTGATTAAGAAAAAAAGAAAAAAAAAATAAAAAAAAAAAAAAAAAAGAAAGAAGAAAAGAAAAAAAATTAAAAATTACAAGTGAATAAAATTGTACGTCGTAGTTAATATTTAGTATTAAATATAAACGTAGTTAGTAATTTGGTTTGGTTTAAATGCGTCGTGGTCTTCCAAAACAAACTAAAAAAAAAAAAAGAAAAAAAAGAAAAAAAGAAAAAAAAAAGAAAAAGAAAAAAGAAAAAATTAATGTTCCAAATACAACTCCAAGATATCTACCTTGTCCTGTTATAAAGCTGCAACCGCAGCTTCGTGAATCATACAAAACCACAACACAGTATGCGATATTCTGCGTGTAACGAACGGGGTGAATGGGTGGTTTCGTGGTCGATGTATAAATAATAGGATCTCGCCGTGACAGGAAAGTATATGCTTGGGCTTATAACAATGTACTTCGTGCGGGAGTTCGAAAAGGAAAAAAAAAAAAAAAAGAAAAGAAACAAAACGAAAACACGAAAAAAGAGAAAAAGAAAAGAAGAAGAAGAAGAAGAAGAAAAAAAGAGAACAAGTGTTCGAGCATAAGAGAAGATCGTGAAGAAGAGGATCGAGGATCGACGAGGATGCAATATATCGATCGTGATTCCTCGATCGAACGTCACGATCCAAGACGAGTATGTGCGCGCATACACGCACAAACACACACACACACACACACGCATACACACACATATAAATATATTTATCCACGTCGCCAGGTTGCAAAATATTCTGACTTCGTGTTTTATATCTTTTACGAACAGGTACGCCATCTTTCTTTATATCTATTCTTTTTATCAAGACTTTTCTAATCCTATGTGTAAATGAGATAAGTACACACACACACACACACACACACATATATATATATATAAATAATACGTATGTGGGCCGATTTAAATAGGTATAGATATATATTCATAAAACGTGTAACAAGCTCGGTAAACGTAACGTTTCGATTTTACGAGAATATCTTATTGACTTCTCGATATCTCGTAACACGAGAATTAAATAATAAGCGTTTAATTACTATTATGTAAGAGAGGACTCGATTTTAAGGAGGCCGTGTTACCTTTCCACGCATACGCCTGCGTGGTCACTGCCATTCGATGTCGTGGGAATAAAATCGTTATCTTCTGAGACGTAACGTAACGGTACATACATACATATATATATATATATATATATATATATATATATATATATACATATATACATATATATAGTATTTTATAGTTCGGCACAGGTAATATAATCAAGTCGATTTCCACGAGACATTCGTATCACTTTTTTCTTCCTTATCGGTACTGTTTCAAAATTTTCAAATCTCATTAAATGAATAATATGTAATAAAAAAAAAAAAAAAGGATCGATACCTGCACGAAAAAGAGAGAAACAGATATATAAATGTAATACGTATATATGGTTAAAAAAAAAAAAAAAAATTTACTTAAAATGACCGAAAAGAACATATTTTAACGAAACGTCCATATTTACATCCTTCTTTTATTATTATAAAATTAAAGAAAAAAAAAAGAAAAAACAAGAAAAATGGTAAGAAAATAAAAACGAAACAAGTCTCGTTAAATGAATAATACGTAATATAAAAAAATGCAATATCGATCAACACAAAATCAATGAGAATTATTTTTTGTACCTATATGAAAAAAGAAGACATACATACATACACACACAGAGAGAGACAGACAGACAGACAGACAGACAGACAGACAGACAGACAGATAGACAGACAGACAGACACAGATACATATACTTACTTACATAAATATATATACCTACACTTAAAGAGACGTACTTAAGAGATACAGTGTGACTGAAAAGGACGTCATAATTCAAGTTCGCCCTTATTTGTCAAAATCATGTTCGACTCGAACCAAAGACTCACTCACTCACTCACTCATTCGGTTGAGATGAAATAAGAAGGAGAAGAGGGAGAATGAACGCCTCGCAATAATTTATTTCCAGTTCCTCTCTTGCATCTTTGCCTCGATCGTGCATGAAAGAAAGCAAGAAAGAAAAAGAGCAAGGAAGAATAAGAAAGAAAGAAAGAAAGAAAGAAAGAAAGCAAGGAAGCAAAAGAGATAGAAAGAAAGGCTGGAACGATCGACTGGAAGAGATAGCCGTACCTTTCGTTATGTAAATGGCCTATAACTGTATGGTAGGTCTCAGCGGTCTGTGCCTTCGATTATGAAACGTTTAACGCGCGCGCCACGCGTGTATCGAACTCGTCGTTGCTGTTGTAACTTGGCACGCACCAAATGTCAATGACATTAACTTTTCATACCGCGCCCCATCGATCTAAACAGGATAGATCTAAGTCTGTCTGTCTGTCTGTCTGTTTGTCTGTCCTTTCTTTCTTTCTTTCTTTCAATCTTCTCGTTCATTTTATTGACTTCAATTCTTCGTTAATACTCGTACATTGAATCTGTACGAGTATAGATCATCCATCAATGATCGAATTAAACAATTTTGGAATTTCCATCTTTTTATCTTTCAAACGTGTTTTTCTCTTTTTTTTTTTTTTTTTGCTTTTGTTTTGATGCTATTCTTTCTTAACCCCTTTGAAGATTCCCTTTTGTAACATTTAATTTGTATAACAGGATCTAAAAATCACTTATCTTTATCAAGTCTGTCAATTTTGTATTTATTTTTATTAATTATATCATTACTATTATTATTATTATTATTGAATTTTTTATTTATTTGATTTTAATATAAAATAATTGTTATCACTCTGATGATTATTATTATAATAATATATTTATAATTTTTAATTTATAATAATTGTCGCGTTAATTATTATATCGTAAAAGAGATTTAATATTCGTCGATTTTTTTTTTTTTCGAACGAGCCCGGATACATTGTTCTAGTTTTAATAGTTCGAGGGTATACTTTCTAAAGTAGAATTATGACAATAAATTCTTTTATATCTTTTCTAAATATATAAAAAGTTATATAAAGACGAAAGTGTGAAAAGTATACGAAAAGAAAGAAAGAAAAGAAAACAAAAAAAAAAAAAAAAAGGAATAAAAAAAAAGGAAAAAAAAATGTTACGAACGTTATTAGAGAAATATATGTTGTACTGAACGAAATTAATTTGATAGTCAACGCTTTAACGACCTAACGAAAAAAGGAAAAAATAAAAAAAAAGGAAAGAAGAAAAAAAAAGACAAAAAAGAAACACCAGAAGAAAAGTATAAAATAACAAAGAAATTAGAAAAGAAAAGAAGAAAAAAAAAGAACAATCTTTCTTTCGAAAAGCTTAACTCTCTTCTTTCTTTTTCTTTTTTTAATTTCATTTTCTTACGAACGTTTATTTTTTTCCTTTCCCCTTCCTCCCCCCCCTCTCTCTTCTTTCTTTTATTATTACACTTTTAATTTCTATCATTCGTTTACATTTGGGTAGAAAATTGTATGCGAAATTGGATACGTTCAAATCGACGTAAATTGAAAGAAATTCGTTAAATCATTAAATCAATAAATTAGTTTCCAATTTATTGCAAGAAAGAGCAAGCCAACGTTTTCCTACTTCGTAATATTTGAATCGAAACGTAAAAAGCTTATAAGATATGGGCAGTTATACGTATGTATACGTACGCGATACGAATTACGGAAAGTCGAAGTATCATTTAAAATAACATGGCGAGTAACTAGATTTAGTAATTTTTCTTCTTTCCTTTTTTCTTTTCTCTTTTTGTTTTTTTACTTTATTTTATTTTTTGTTCTTTTTTATTTTTTTTTTTTTTTGTTTTCCCCTTCATCGTCCACTTTCTCGTGCGACCTTTAAAATTTATCGACATGGTCGTAACGACGTGCAATCACGTAAAATTTATCGATAATAAGTCTCCTACAATCTAATTCTACCAATGCGTAATCACAAATTGGATTTCTTATTAAAAGGTATTAAAAGAGATAGAAAAATATAGATAGAGAAAATAGATAGACAGAGAAAGAGAGAGATAAAGACAGACAGATAAATAAACAGATAGTTAGAGATATAAGAAAAGACATAAAAAAATGTAGAAGCTGTGACATTTGATGCGTCAAAAGTCAATATCTGATATAGCAATGTGGTAAAGGTCGCAGAAAAAGAAAAACAAAAAAGAAAAAAGAAAAAAGAAAAAAGGAAAAGGGAAAAGAAAAATACATTAGACGAGAGTATGTTATATAACATGTCCCATGAATCTTGTTAATGTCGAATGTAAAATATAAAGTAAATAATTAGCACAATTTAACTAATTTTTTTTTCTTAGATACTAAACGATCGTCCTATCTCTAAAAGGAGATAGAGAGAGAGAGAGAGAGAGAGAGAGAGAGAGAGAGTGTGTGTGAGTTAGTAGATTAAAATTAGAAATTCGATTAAATGTAGAAATTTCTAAGCTCGGTATAAAAATGAAAAATGTTCGTTATTTAATTCAACAATATAAATAATTTTCCATGATCTTCGTTAAATAATTAATACGAAATTGATCGTGCGATATTTCAGAAAGTTACAATATTTTTAATCTGGAGTATAAATATAATAATTATATCTCAATGAGATTAATTGATTTCAATATCTCATTCAACCTCGTTCTAATGAACTAGAATGAACTCGATGTCATTGTATGAATGCGGCGGCAGCTTTTATCCTTTTTAAAGCAAGCTTTAAGAAGAACGAATGAGAAAGGCGACATTAGTGTATATACAACATCGACGAAGGCTATCGTAATCGACTGACGGATTCGAAGCCTTTGCAAAGTATACACTATATATATATATATATATACATGTGTTGTGTGTATGTGTGTGTGTGTGTGTATGCATATTACACGTTCTCCCTATTTCAACGTTACCTTGCCGAGGGACTCTGTAGATCGACGATCGCCAGAAGCATCGTGTCTCGATCTTTTCATCTCCGAATTTCTTCATCCATTGGTTTAAAGTCTTACTAACATTAAGATTACGATACGACGAATGAAACTAAAATGAAAAAGAAAGAGAAAGAGAAATAAGAAATAAGAAATAAGAAAAAGATAATACGAGCCACGCGACCCATTTAAAAACAGCAACTTCGATCGATCATTACGAATCGACAAAAGCCGCCCACGAATGATATCTCTCTCTCTCTCTCTCTCTCTCTCTCTTTTTTTCTTTCTCTTTTTGTCTTTCTCTAACTCTCTCTCTCTCTCTCTCTCTCTCTCTCTCTCTCTCTCTGTCGCGCGCGATAATTCGATTTCGTATCACCTATATAATATAATTTCGCTTTGTGTAATGGCATAATTCTTTGGACTTTACTGGATCACAAAACGACAATGACAGTTTTTATCCTTAAAACAGTAAACAACTTCGGAAGTTTTTCATACTTTTTATTCTCCCTTTAAATTATACTATGTGCGATTGTTTATTGCCATATAATAATCAAGGGACGATAAAAGCAAGCCGATCGATCGAATTAAAAATCGACGTTTCCCGTTCTTATTGGCTGACTTATATAAATTATAAAGATATGAAGGACACAAGAAAAAGAAGAAGAAGAAGAAGAAGAAGAAGAAGAAGAAGAAGAAGAAGAAGTGAAGAAGAAGGTAAAGAAAAAGGAAAAGGAAAAGGAGGAGGAAGAGAGAGAAGAACACGATCGAGAAAAGAGAAGAGTATGGTGATGATGATGATGATGATGATGATGATGATGATGATGATGATGATGATGATGATGATGGTGATCGGTGTTGGCGGAGATATATACATTGACTCTCGATATATCGTACTCGATTCCGTGAATCGTCCCTTTCTCCAACACGTAGATCACGTTCGCACAAGTACTTTCGTTCTCTTGCCGGAGAGCGCAAGGAGCCGTAAAAGCGGTTCTTACATAATCGCAACCTGTCCTCCGGACAATCCGGTCTCCTATATAGGCGTCATATATATATATATACGCGTGTATGCGTCAAACGTTACGTATATTATAAGAACGATCCTGAAAACGGATTATACCAAATTCGAATTTTTTTCTTCCACTCGTCGATTTTTAGAAGGACCATCCCGTTATCACGAATCTCTTTCTCACGTGATATTTAATATATTTAACAATAAGCGGGATATTTAAATCACTTTGGACAAAATCAATGTGGACATTAATGATTATAATGTGTATATATATATACATATATATATATATATAACGATTATAAAATAATATATACATATAAAATAATACATACATATAAATATATATATATATATATATATATGCATGCAAAAAGAGTAGGTCGAGAGAGAGAGAGAGATATGGAAAAGTGAACGATGTACATATAATACCGACACGTTCAAACAGTCAACCCACGCATCTTTTTATAGAGAATTTATAATAGTAGGTAAATAATTTCTTATCGCGTTAAAAAGATACGATATAAAGAACGTGTTCGATGAAAATGTTTCATTGAAATAATAACTAACAGAAATGAAATGTTATACTTAAACGTACTTATTATTTTTTTTTCTTTTTATATATCCACGTTCTCTATAATTTTTTTTATCATTTATCTCTAACCTACCTTTGATATATATAATCGTTAATTCTATAAATTTGCCACATGTGGAATGATTATAATCAAGAAGAAAATAAAAAAGATCACCTTCAGAATCGTTATATATGCGCGGATGTATACACAAATGCGCGCGCATACACACACACACACACACACACACACATACACACATACAGTAGCATTCATGAACGTAATACGAGAATGATACATAAAACGATATTACCGCAAAACGTAAGGTGTGTGTTGCGGTTCATTTCCCTTTTTTTACTTGACATTTGTTAAGGACATATAAATAGATATACATATATACACATATGTAATACAACATGCTAAAAGAATTCGATGCTTTATTCATCCTCGTTCTTTGATAAATAATATCGTAAGACTTACGTGACACGCTCGATCATTTATCCTTTTTCTATTTCTATTTCTATTCTTTTCTTTTTTTTTTTTTTCTTTTTTTCCAAAGTCAGTACGGTATTCTTAAAACGGTATATCCAAAGAGGCAACAGTATTAAAAGTCATGTTTCGTGAAGAGATTAGAATCATTGAAAATTTCATTACTTATACAACAGCATTATTCGATTATATGTACGAAAGCTTCTAAACGACCGGTTAACAGTACTTTGCCCTCGTAAAGAGAAAGAGAAAGAGAGAGAGTTAGAGACAGAGAGAAAGAGAGAGAAAGAGAAAGAGAAAGAGAAAGAGAGAGAGAGAGAGAGAGCGATACACGGCAAATAGAAATGATACAGAGAGAACGTATGTACGAATATCGGTGAGGTGCCCGATTGGTGAAAGTGCACGCGCGGGTGCAACGCGCAAAACGACTTCGTGTGTGTCTACTTCCCTTTCGTCCTCGAGTTCGCCTTCTCCCTTCGCTTTTTACATCGATTTCTTCGAGGCACGACCTCGCATGTGCCGCCGCACACGGCACATGTCACGTCGATCCGCTTACTTTGATCGGCTACAAATCTTATTATACGCATACGTATGTATGTATACGTATATATATATATATATGTGTGTGTGTATGTACGTATGTATATATGTATGTATATATCCCATGTGTTTTATTTATATTACTATTACTCGTTTATATAGTATAATATAATTATATATAATTATTATATAATTCTATATATATCTAGTAGATATTTTCGTATTGGTTTGTGTGTATGATAGAGATAGAGAGATAGAGAGAGAGAAAGAGAGAGAGTCCAAAAGTTGACGGGAAATTAGAAAAATGTTCAAATTTTTCGAAAAAATTAATATCTCCGATTTCGTTGAACAACATTAAATAGGAATGAACTTTACTTAAAACGATGCGTTCATACAAATCATATTGTGAGATGTGAAACCTGACACGAGATACCAACGTAATTGCTATTTATCTCTGACGCAAGATTCGACGATAACCATCCAACAGAAACAGCAACAGTAACAGCAAACGCATGTTGCTTATAAGAGTCTGTTAGAAAGGAGCGTATGCCCTCGATTTGTAAGAACTCAATGCAATTTTCGTTTCCTTCGCTCATAACAATAATAACAATAATAATAATAATAATAATAATAATAATAAAAATAAAAAATAAATAAATAAAAATACAAACAAAAAAAGAATAATAATAATAATAATAATAATAGTAATATCAATAGATTCGAATTAATTTAATATAATAAATCACGCAAAGAGAAAATTTATTATCTACTTGTCTGTCTTTTAGCTTTTCTTTTTGCATTTTTTCTCTTACTCCTCTTACCCCGCCCCCTTTAAAATCCTCATTCAAGTTTATCATCAAAATTACAGATAAATAAAAATAAAGAAGTAATTGTCTCGAGGTTGACCTTAATACGTTTCTCTCATTGTTTTATACTTCGTTTATAACGAATTCCCATCTAACGACGTATCCAGGACGATACGTCTTTCGATTTATTCGCATAAATCATATGGCGAATCAAAGGGAATGTGTCCCGTTAATGACTTATCTGTTTTTTTTTTCTTACTTTTTTTTTCCTTTTCTTTTTTTTTTCCCCATCCGTATTTCCTTCTCCGTATTTGAACTTTTTTTTTTGCGACCATCCGAAATTAACGTTCCTCGATCCATTATTGCGTTCCTCGTAAATACAAAAATAAAATGTACGCACCGTTGTGTGATGTGTGTGTGTGTGTGTGTGTGTGTGTGAGAAAAAAACAAGAAAAAAAAGAAAAAAGGAAAGAATGAAAGGAAAAAAAATTATATGACGAGATATTACTTGTATCGTCGATTTATTACTAAATTTAATAAGGTATATTAATAAAAATCGAACGATTTAACATCCGTAAAATTTTACGGAAACGACACATTTCATTTATAGAAAATACATATTATATTCATCGAGCTAATTTTGAGTTTGAAAAAGGTGAAAGCGCTGTACCCGGAGTCGCGGTTTATACCCATCGAGTAAAAGACTGGTTTTGCGTAGAAACCTACAAGTTATCGTGAATCGTCCTCATTCATTTCGCTTTCGAAAGCAAAGTTCATTTTTTATCGTAGCAAAATGGACCGTCCTGATGAGATGACGATGATATCTGAACTAAAACTACTTTAACTATCGAATTGAAATAGTCCAAAGAGAGAAAGAAAGGGAAAGAAAGAAAATTAGAATGTATCTATCAGAATGGATCAAAAGTTTCTAATTGTATTAAAAGTCCTTAAGTTTTATGATCTTACGATTTGAATGGATTAGTTCAAAAGTCACGAAAAAATTTAGATAATTAATTTTCAAATATCACGAGTAAGAACTTTTGTCATACCCTGTACACTTCGTCTGTTCAACATTCCTAATCGTCATAGTTGAAATATTTTCGTGAGCATTTAAATACATGGATAAGAGAGAAGGTGGGAAAATATTTCTCATGTAGATCATGTAGAATAACACGGACATAGACGTGCGCTAGTTTACTTTAAAAAGAAGGAATCTAATCTAATTCGTGGCTAAAGCCGTTTTATCCGAATAAATCGAGTTTAACATTTTGGTTCAATCCTTTTCTTTCGTTTGTCGATCTGATTGAAATGCATGCCTATGCCTGAATTAGCAATTATACGGATTCCTTTGCGAACGATCGATCGATCATATAAAGTGTAAGAGTAAATACCGATGGTTAACGCGCTAAATGCCCATTTGGAAATGCTATATCGATCAAATATAAAGACAAATACTTAAGTGATCGAAGTTAGATAATCATTAGAGATATTTTTCATATTCTTTTCCCTTCTTCTCTCTCTCTCTCTATTTTTCTTTAATTTTATAATTTATTAAAGTGTTATTTGCTCGTACGCTTTTATTTTTTATTTTATATATACATATATATATATATACATTATTTTTTTTTGTTATTTAACGATACATAACTCGTTGAAATTTTTTTAGAATTCACTTTCTCAACGAAAATTGGTATTTCTTACATGGGATATCTAAGAAAAAAAAAAAAAAGAAAAAAGAAAAAAAAAGAAATGAAGAAAAAAAGAGCCACATATTTCGATTCGTCGATCGATAAATCGATCGATCGATGGATCGCAACTCGATATCACGTGCATGACGAGGATCGATAGCAAACCGGCCACCGATCGCACGCTCTGAACGTATTACGACCGCAAAGGAAAGCGTTTTCTAATATTTTCACTCGATAATGGTTTTCTTCCTCTTTCTTCGTCGCGATAGACGCGACAGAGATAATATACGTCGCGTTCGGCTGGTTCACGTCGGCATTCACGTGATACTCGATCGAAAAGCTAATCGGAATTATTGTAAAGTCGATCTCGCGAATTATTCACCGAATCCAAACACAAAAGGATTGAAAATAAAACGAGAGCTCGTGTTTATAATTATAGAGGATAAACGGACGTTCATTTAATTGTAATGATCTTCTGACCTACATTACGTTCTTCTAAACATTTCATCTAAAAGAGATTTTAAGATTTATATATATATATATATATATATATATATATATTAACGATCTTTCTTTTTAGATCTTAAAATCTTATTTAGATCTTTCGTTAGATGATATGTTTACGAAAGATATTTTAAGCTAATTTATAATTGACGAAAAGAAAAAAGAAAAAAAAAAAAAAACAAAAAGAAGAAAAGATACGGAAGAAAAATTATTCCTTTCGAGAAAACAATTTAAACGAACGTAATATAACACGTCGATGTAGATCAAACGCCGACGCAAAACTTTCGTAATAGCTTTCTTACGAAAAAAAAAAAGAAAAAAAAAAAGAAAAAAAAAAGAAAAAAAAAGAAAGAAAGAACAAAAACACGAATAAAAAAAGAAAAACAAACTATTGACGATCAGATCGACGTAGTGTAAAATGAAATTACGTTCGCTCATAATCCTTACATAATTTACAATGGACCAAGCGTAATTTTTCGTGTCGACCAAAAACGAACGACGACGTTGAGATTTCCCAATAGGCGATAAAATCTGGCTACAAATTTCTTGCGAATCTTGAACAATATAATCTCTTTATTTCTTTTTCTAACGAATTGTAAATTATTACGAGATCGAACTTTGTTGCTTTGGAAAAATTATAATTTATGTGTTTTAATAACACTTAAAGCGTTCTCGATATGGAATGTTCTAAAGATATATACATATATATATTTTCTCGTACGACAAATCGACCGAACCGAACAACGAACTCTCTTGGCCGCGATACGCTTGATTAATTTATCGCATGAATTAATATATATATATATACATATACATATATATATATGTGTATGTATATGTGTATTTATATCTCCTTCTTTCTCTCTCTCTCTCTCTCTCTCTCTCTCTCTCTCTCTCTCTCTCTCTTTCTCTCTCTCTCTCTCTCTCTCTCTTTCTCTCTCTCTCTCTCTTCTTTCTCACTTTCCCTAAATCACACGATAAATTATGTTAGATAATTAGTTGGATAAATAGACGATAATTTCATTGGATGAAAAAGTGGCGGAATCGTGAAAATCCAGTTGAAAGGCGGTTGACAGGTTGATGATTAAAAAAAAAAAAAGAGAGAGAGAGAGAGAGAGAGAGAGAGAGAGGAAAAGGAACAAGAAAAATAGTAAACAATGTGAGTTGAACAATACGATTGCATAAACGTCTACGAAGAATTTCCGAAAGAATTTTAAAATGGGGAAACGGACGTGCTACATATGTGTGCCGTGTCCATTTAAATATGGAAGGTAGAAGTTTTTGCACGCTGAAAAAGGTATGTGTGCTTACCTTCCCCAACGAATCGTAATACTGGTAATGTACTTTACGATACATTTTAACACACTCGACTATTGCATTATTTGATTTACGATAACTCCATGGGCTTCGTGACTTTAGAAAAGGACATACGTAATAATGAGTTTTTAATTAAAGGAGATACGAGAGATTGTGTTGATAGATTTATCTCGTTATTATCTAACAAAAAAGAAAAAAAAATTGGAGAGAGAGAGAGAGAGAGAGAGAGAGAGAGAGACAAAAAGAAAAAAAAAAGAGAAGAAAATGTATCTAATAAATAATCTATAGTATTACATCATAAATGATAATAATATATGAGAGTTAAACGTATAGAACAATTGATATTGCCAAATATCTAAATTATTTACTTACACGCTCAGGCAAATAATAGTGGAAATTTTTTGAAGTAATATTCAACAAGATATATATATAAATAGAGAGAGAGAGAGAGAGAGAGAGAAAGAAAAGAAACACGAACGAAGAAAAAGAATGCGAATCGAAGAACTAACGACACGCTTTGCATAATCCCACCGGGTGAAATTATTTGCAAACGTAGTTACTTTACTACTACGAAGCGTCGTGACTTTGAATGCGCTTCTTGCACCGCAACGAATGAAGGTAGATACTAGTACGCTAGCTATCATCATTATTTTCAACGTTAGAAAGTCGGTAGAACGCGTAACTACTGATACAAACCATGACAGGAAACAACATAACACGCGACAACTTTCCTTGAGATTTAATTTAGTTAATTGACGATTAATGATCGACACGTTTATTTCCATCGTTGATGATTTAAGCTTTTAGTACGTGAGATTTTATGTAATAGAAATAATTCAAGTTCAAGAATAACCTTGATTATGGAAATCTCTCTCTCTCTCTCTCTCTCTCTCTCTCTCTCTCTCCCCTCTTCTATATACACATTATATATGTATATGTACATATCTCGTTCGCGATACTTTTAGAAACCTAAATAGAATGGCGTGACGCTTGAGAGGGTCATTTAAATTTTAAATGCAAAATATACTATATATCCAACATAATACCTAATACTAACACTAGATAATAATAGTAAGAATGATAATAAAGATCGAGTTTCACCTTGATATATTAACATTATATAGCTATAAGGATATTTTTATATTTATTCGTTCTAAATAAGAAAAAAAGAAAAAGAGAAAAAGAAAAAGAAAAAAAAAAAAAGAAAACAATTTAATTTCAAGTTGACCTTAATCCGAAGATATTTATATACTTATTTTTTTCTTTTTTTTTTTTCTAACGAATGATAATAAACATAATACCCTTGTATGCTAATCTAATTGTAAGATCGATCTCATTCTAGAGATAGTAACAATTTTTATTTTAAGAAATGGAAGAAAGAAAGAAGGAGAGATAATATAATAATAATAATAATTATTATTATTATTATTATTATTACTTTAAAATATTTTTTATTACCTCTCTTTATTACTATCATTACTATCATTATTACTATTATAAGAATCGTAAGAGTTATCTTTTTGTATATTAACTTGATCTAATAAAAGATCGATCTTAGTTTAGAAATATTAACATTTTTATATTAAGAAGAGGAAGAAAGAGAGATAGTATAAAATATATTAAAGTAATAATAATAATAATAATAATAAAAATAATAATAAATATCCCTTTGTATATTAACTTAATCTAATAATAATCTAATAATAATCTAATAATCAATAAAGATTGATCTCATTCTTATAAATAGTTAAAGGGATATTACAATTTGGGATTGCTCATGCCACCATACCTCTCTTTCTCTTTCTCTTATCAGGAGGGGGTCAAGTCAACGATTTGCGATTAAGTCTCTCTCTCTCTCTCTCTCTCTCTCTCTCTCTCTCTCTCTCTTTCTCTCTCGCTCTCCTCTTTCTCTCTAATCTTCAGGCATCGATATACTCTCTCGGTGATCTCAACGGACTCGCATAAGGCTCAACGAACTCAGTGAACGAATGGCCGGAGTGATCAAAGAGAGGGAGACCTGGATCGAGAACCGGTCTTTGAGCGATATTTTTTTCGAGCTTCCTTTCGCCCAAGAGAATTTCCATTTTTCAAACTCGCGCGAGCGTAAGCAACTAACACTTATATATATATATATACACACACACACACACACACATGAACGTGCGTACTATTAATACTTACACGCACACACATACATGCGTGCAAACGTATCTATATGTATACGCATACGTGCATATACACGAACAAATAGAAATGGTATTAGAACGATAAAGTATCTAAGTTGCGTGAAACATTTTCGAATCGAAAGCGGAGCATTAACACGTTCGTCGAATAATGCTCGAGCATCGATCGTTCGTACCTTTCTACGAATGAACCATACGATTCCTCTCTACGAAAGGTTGCAATAAATCACAGTTAAGAAGCGTAAATACGCGTCACGTCGATATACCACTACTGTCACCGATCGTGTCGAATCACTTACCTCAAATGTCACTTACGACACGATATATACATATATATATATATATATATATACTATATATTTACTTATATCACGATCATTTCAATTTCTAACATCGAATTAGTTCTTAAATTTGTACATCTTTTTCGAATTGATAATTTTAATTCATTATTATCTCTTAGATATATACATATATAAATATCTAAATAATGATGATCAGTTAACGAACGAATTAATAGATTATTTTTATCAATTTTTTCAATAAATAAATTCAAATTGTATCGGTTGAAAATAGGAAAGAGAATATATTTTTTTATAATTTCATCGTAAAATTTTATTAAACGTACTTGGTTTCTTATTTTTTCTCTTTTCTCTCTTTTTTTTTTTTTTCTTTTTCTTTTTATTAGACATTTAATCTCGTCCATTTTATTTTCATTTAAATGTCCTCTCGTAATTGTAGATAAACGAATGTATCACAGATCAAACGTTCATTTGAAATTCTTTTACCCTATTCATTTGATATTATGCATAGATATTGTACCATTCGATTAAGTAACTACGTAATCGTAGCTAGGGATACGTTCGATAATTCACCCACGACGTTATTTTCTCCTATCTATCGACGAATAATTTAATTGGTACCTTCGACGTTGAGAGAAGATCAACAGGATCAAAGAAGAAAGTGAATGTAGTGATTACGATGCAATACCTACTCTAACGTAAGAGCTAATTGTACTATAGTGATTGAATCATTTTCGACAATATTTAAAAAAAAAAAGAAAAGTAAACGTTAATAAAAATAAAATTAATAAATATGAATATTTACATTTTCTATACGCATATTATACCAATAACGTTCAAATGAATTTGATATTTAATAAGATAAATAAATAAAAAATTATTAAAAGTAAAATATAAATGAAAATAATTATTTTTCATCGATATATATTATATATTTCATTTAATATATAATATTATCGTATTAAATGATTATAAAATTATATTCATATTCATCTTTATAGATATACATATTATATCAGATCTAAATCAAAGAAAGAAATCGAAAGGGATCGAAAGAAATCGAAACAAAATGAAAAGGAAATAATTGAAATAATTATTTTCCATAAAAAAAATATTCCATTGCCATAATAAACGACAAAATTTTTTAAAAATTTCTCACCAATGATATTAATGAAATATAAAAGTCTCTTTAATTAGGAATAGATCAGTTTGACAAAACGAAAAAAAAAAATGGAATAATTATTTATAATTATTTCATTTTTTATAATTATTTTCCCATGAATATATTCAACATATTAAATAATTATAATTATAAATATATATATATATATATATATATATATGTTCAGAATAGATCATGATTAGGTACAAAATTCGAAAAATAACAAATAATAGTCAGTACAGTTATATTACATGTATACAGAGATATGTACGTATGCATATAAAGACGTACCGTTGGTAGAACCGAAAGGGAAACGCGAAATCTTGCAATTTGGAGAGGCTGAAGCAGTCTCGTTTAGCCCTGAGGGCAAAATTTCGGCAAAGTATACCAATTCGATCTCGTAACGAGCGGCTGCAACGCGAGCCGATCATCTCATAATGGCGTTGCGTGTCGGCCTTCGCCATCGTTGTCGTGGTCATCATCTTCATTTTCATCTCCATCTTCATCTTCGTCTTCGTCTTCGTCTTCGTCTTCGTCTTCGTCTTCGTCTTCGTCTTCGTCTTCGTCGTCGTCGTCGTAGTCGTTGAAGTGAAAAGGAACAGGATAATTGCAGACTTATTATATATACATATATATGTTTATATGTATTTATGTATGTATATATGTATGTAGGTATAGTACGAGCAAAACCTCCTACAAAAATCGATTGCGCAAATTTAACGATACCACAAGCCCGTCAATTCTCCTTTTCTTTTGAGTACATAACGACAACCAGTGGAAATTCAGTGAAGAGAGATCACCAAGCAACTGTAAATTTTACAAATTGTTTCGACGATATTTTCTATAAAGTGAGAGAGAGAGAGAGAGAGAGAGAGAGAGAGAGAGATCTTGATCATTATATTCGAGCATGGCGCCACTCATGGAGAAGTTTCATGTATATGAAATTCACGAAATTGTATATGCATAATGTCTCTTAATTTGCATTCTTTCTCTTTTCTGTATTTCTTTTTTTCCAACTTGCTTCTGACTCATCATCTCTGTTCATCATTTACACACACTCTCTCTCTCTCTCTCTCTCTCACTCTCTCACTCTCTCTCTCTCTCTCTTTCTCTCTCTTTCTCTCACTCTCTCTCTGTCTTTCTTTTCCTTTTCGTTATTTACATAAATCATGTATAAAGCATGCCTACTCATCTCCGGAACCATACACTCGTTACCTAATTAGGTGTGTGAATCTTGTAAAAAGTAATCTCGAAGGATCTCGGGGGAAAAAAAAAAGGAAGAATAAAAAAAGATGAAAAAATAAAAAGAAAAAAAAGGAAGAAAGAAAGAAATAAGTTTTACTTATAAAAGTTACAAGACGAAGGAGCTATTCTCTTTCCTACAAAGATGTCAAACGCGCATATATATACACATACACACAAACAAATACACGTACATCTTAAATATATGAACGGAGCAAAAAGTTTTTATCGCTCATCTTCGTAACCGTATAACGGATCATTTTTTTCTTTTTCTTTTTTAACTATCAAAATTATAAATCGCCTTATTAGATATGGACGAAGATTTTAGAAACGATATTAACACGATACTATATATTGAAATAAGATTTAACGAGAAGGAGATTGTTCATTTAATTTCGTTTTATTTCATTGTTTATTTACAAAAAAAAAAAAAAGAAAAAAAAAAGAAAATATGTAAATTGTGCTCGTTATGATATTATCAAATATATGAATGTATTATGAGAGAAGGAGAGAGAGAGAGAGAGTGAGTGAGTGAGTGAAGAGAAAGAGAGAAAATAAAATAAAAAGAGACGGTAATAAAATTTTACGAATGTACATACATACATTACATGTATATGTACATACATATATATATATATATATATATATATATATATATGTAGTTATGTACATCAATATCGATACGAGGCAACGTTCGTTAACACCTTCTACTTTCGAGTAACATTAGAAAATAAAGAGAGATCGTAGATAAAATGAAAATTCGTAATCACGGAAACAATGATCCTTTCTCCGCCTGGCGTTTCTTTCATAGGCGTGAAACACTGCTTTTGTTACGCTTGAGATACTTCCGAGCATTCAAATTACCATAAATTAATCATATTATGTTTACACTTATTGTTAAGAACGTGTCATATGAGGATGCAAACTATGGAGAGGAATCGATTCTCCTCAGCTTTCACTACTTTCGATAACCCCATGCATATGAATCTCGATGAGACTCGAAACTCGATTTTAAAAATGGTCCATACGAGAGACGATCAATTATTAAATATATTTAATATATTAATTTCTTCGTCTCTCTTTTCATTAATATAAAATTAAATATTTAAATACATTAATATCTTCTTTTCTTTTCGAAATTCTTTTTTTTTTTTTTATTATTATTTTTATTCTTTTTCATTTATTTTTTCTTTTTTTTTTTCTTTTTTTTCTTTTTTTCTTTTCTTTTTCATACATACAGATATATCGTATACGTAACAAGTATGATAAAATTTCAATTATAAATGAACATTTAATTTGAAATAATTATATGTTCAATTATAAATAAACGTTTAAAAGAAAATCAAATAAATTGAATTTAAATAAATTTTATCTTTAAATGTCTTCTTATCTATAAATTATATTTATATGAATTATTTGTTTATATAATCCGTTAAGTATCAAGCACAATACGAATTCTTTTTTGTTTTTACAATTATTTTTTTTTTTTTTTTTTTTTTTAATATATAAACATATACATAATAAGTATGATAATTCCGATTAATAATATCCAAAAGAAAAAATCAAATAAATAAATTAAAAAAAGAAAAGAAAGAAAACAAAAGAAATTCATACATCTATAAAGTCTTCTTTGAATCATCATTATAAATCATTTGTTAATATCCAATTTTAAATATTAAATTTCTTTTTATTTTTATACCTCTCCTGAATCGAATTATTTTTCGCATTCGATAAATATGATAATAACAAATATAAATGATAAAATAAATTAAATAAATAAAAAAGAAAACGAAATATTTATTCCCTATAAACAAAATTGTTTTCATAGATTATTCATTAAAAGATTCAATTAATTATCAAATTCCTTCGGTGATATTTTTTTAATTCTCACGTATCAAAATATTTTTTCATGATCAATAAACATGATAATTACAAATGTAAATAAAATAAATAAAACGACATTGAAACTTCCGCAAATTTAAATCGTTTATATTATAAATATGTTAAAATGACTTTTTAAAATCTACTATATATAGAGTCCCGTTCGAATTAATTTGTTTCCTTCTTTTTCTTTTTTTTTTTTTTTTTTTTTTTTTTCATTTCTACAATCCTTTCGAAGTCAAATCGTTTATCGGTGATCAACGATAATATGATAATTTCACGATATATGTAAATAATAAAACAATAATTCTCACTCTCTATTCGAATGAAACATAGAAATTGACTTTTTTTTTTTTTTTTTTTTTTTTTTTTTTATATCAATTAAATATTACGCAGATTTTATTCGATTAAATTTTCTTTTCTATGTCTATAATGTTTCTATAACGAATCAAAAGATTACTTTGATTATATTATTATATGTATTATTTATTCTTTTCATCTATATTGATTCGTTCTTACGTCTTACAGATAAATGAACTCTCATTGATCGGGATCAAGCTTAAGAATGGAATCATGGTACATGTTCGTCTGACATTAAAAGAGAAAATGTCAAGATGAATGAATGACCTAGCCCTCTACCGAGGACGTACCTATGAATGAAATTATATAACGATCTCCTACGCGTGCGTAACCTTCGCGTAACATACGCATGACTACTATATGTATAACGGTTTTTTTTTCTGTCTCTCTCTCTTTCTCTCTTTCCTCCTCAAACCATCCGTACCTCCTCTCTCTCCGTCTCTCTCTCTCTTTATCTCTTTCTCTCTTTCTCATTTTCATTCTCATTCTCTTTATCTATCTATCTATCTATCTATCTATCTGTCTATCTAACAATCTCTTTTATTCGGAAATGAACGGACATTAGAAGTCATATAACTTGAAAATTAAAGCACTTTTAGAAATGATTATAAATAATCAACGAATATTTTTAGAAAATCATTTGTCATTCATGTCGAGCCTTGTTCTTCTTCGTTTTGTGAGAAAAAAAAAAGAAAAAAAAAAAAAAAAAGAAAAAGAATGAAAAAATTGAAAATAAACAAACAAACGAATGAAGATAAATCAATTTTCATTTTATACGAGAAACACCGAACATCGTCACGTTTAAAGGAAAATTAATCGTTCCGCGAGTGTTCGTATTAATGGATTATGTATCTAAACTCATCGTTTGTAAAGTTCGAATTCATTCAGTTAATCACTCGATCGGTTTATTTTCGTTTATCATCGATAACTTTCGAAAAGCGTACTATGAAATTACAACGAATTCATTCGAGGAGTTATTAGTTACACACACACATACATACACATACAGGGAGAGAGAGAGAGAGAGAGAGAAAGACGGATATATAGAGAAACATTTGTATAGTTGTTTTCATATATCATTTATCTTCCTAATCCGTCTTAATTGCTCGCAAATGTAGATAGATAGATAGATAAATAAATAGATTGAAATGCGCTCGTTACGTTGAGCAAGAGCAATGAGGGGATCTACGTTTGAAAAAGAAAACAAGAAAAAGAAAAAGAAAAAAGAACGAAACGAAGAGAAAAAAGGAAAAAAGAAAAAAAGAAAAAAAGAAAAAAAGAAGATAAAAATAAAAACAAAAGGGAAAAAGAAAGGAGTAGAAAAAAAGAAAAAAAAAAAAAAAGAAAAATACATTGCACGAAGTGATTGCACGAATTAAATACTTCTATTTGGCGCGATACGAATATCTCGAGTTACGATCATTCGTTCACTTTGTTCAACTATCTCTCTCTCTCTCTCTCTCTCTCTCTCTCTCTCTCTCTCTCTCTCTCTCTCTCTCTCTCTCTCTCTCTTTCTCTCTACGTTTTGCACCGTTTATAAGGATAATAAGCGATAATGCTTGGGATAATTTATCCCACTTTCAGTTCGTTAAATTCCTACTACGGTTTAATACTTTTCAACTCGTAACACATGTATAGGTATTTAGGTTTTCATACATACTTTATATATATATATATATAGCTAGATAGATAGATAAATTTGTATATAAATTCTTGAGTTAGATAACTTTAATTCCATGTGATCCGTTCGTAGGAAGAGAAAGAGACTCTCATTAATGCTTCGCTTGATTTCAAGTTAGATTGCTCGTAGATAGAATGATTTAAAAGTAAATATCATTATTACGATATTATACTCACTTTCACAAAAAGAAAAAAAAAAAAAAGAAAAAAAAAGTAAAAAAGCAATTGAATCTCTTTAAATTAAATATTTCATTGACCACTCTCAAAATTTTTATCAATTTTTTGTATTCATCCTTCATTGATAAATAATATTGAAAGGAAATGATAAATATATGAAATAAAAATTTATAAAAGTCTGATCAATTTATATAAATTTTTAAATATACACAATTTAAACGTAATAAAGGAAATATTTCGTATTCATTATTTCGTCCAATCTCTCTACGTACAAACTAATACGTTTTTAATATCCTTATACGTTTTGATGTATATATATATATATATATATATATATATATATATATATATAATATATATGTGTTTGTGTGTGTGTGTGTGTGTGTGTGTGTGTGTGTGTGTGTGTGTGTGTGTGTGTGTGTGTGTGTGTGTATGCATTATATACATAATATAAACGACGAAATGGCAGAAACTTTTCGGACAATTTAATAATATCCATCATTTTTGTATTATGTTAAAATTTAATTTTGACATTTTCCATAAACACAATAGCACATAATAAATTCAAATTGCACAATTGCATATTAATACTATGTTTATCGAACAATGGTTATTATACTGATTGATCGAGAAGTTAGTTTCTAAAATCGATAATAACGATAACTTTATTCGTAAAGTGAGAAGAACAGATAATGAAAGGTCAATAAGACGAGTTATATACCCTTAGGGTATATTAATATTCGAATAACATTCACCTAACTTTCTTCCTTTTCTCATCTTTTCCAGGACGAATCTTCCTGTCTTTCTTTCTTTCTTTCTTTCTTTCTTTCTTTCTTTCTTTCTTTCTTTCTTTCTCTCTTTTTTTTTCTCATCCTCTTTTCAGAGGTCATTGAGCCCGTGACACTAATCGCTATTCATTCCATCGATTAACCATGTCGGTACCGTGCCGAAACGAAAGAGACATCTGAGAAAGTAATCTGAGTCGTTGAACACGATTTCCTATTCAAAATAATCGTCCTCGGTCGAGAGAGATGAAGCCCACGAAATACAAAAATAATACGAACTTTCGAAATGCATGGAGAGAGAGAGAGAGAGAGAGAGAGAGAGAGAGAGAGAGAGGCAATATTAGTAACAAAAAAGAAAAGTAAATAAAAATTAGAATAGTTCTAATTTTAGAAAAAAATGCATAATTTTTGCATGAAAAAACAAATAAAAAAAGAAAAAAAGAAAAATACGACTTTAAAAATAAACACATTGAATAGCATTAACACATAATAATAGTAGACATTTATACTCTAATATGATTACATACGATTACTATAATAATAATAATAATAGCAAGAGTAATAGTAATAGTGATAATAGTGATATTATACAAGCAATATTATAATTAGTAATAATTATATTAATAGCATTATTATTATTACTTAATTATATTTAAAAAGAATATAACTTATATTGATATAATACTCCTAATAGTATTTATTATTAGTATAATTGTATTGATAGTTATATTGATACTTATAATACTTATACAATATATTACAATATAACTTATTGTAATATAATTAGATTACTTATATAATTATTTTGATTAGCATAACTTATTATATAATTTAGAAAATTCAATTATAGTATAATAATTACACAATAGTACAAAGTGAAGTTAATGTTTTTAAGCTTTAGTAATTTTATCGATTTAAAATTAAAATTAATTAAAAAAAAGAAAAAAAAAATCACAAAAAAGTAGTAATCAATTTGCAAAATAGTCCAGAAGAATTTTTAATACACCCTGTACTTGTACGATCGTATTAGTATATAAGTAATATTTTTCAGGTATACTTATCGTATCCATATACGGAAGTGTATATGTTTTTTCTTCTATTATATAACAGATAAATTTTTTTTTTCCTGCAATAGAAAATAAACTAATCTATAAAACGAAAGAAATCAAAAAGATAATAAATTACATCAAATAACATTTCGATTTATTTGATTAGTATTTGTATAAATTAATCGTAATATACTTTTATAAAATAACATAAAATGAACGAAATATTATATGAATATTTTTGTCATTATAAATAATTAAACGTGTAACGTAATTGTGTAATTTATATTTATTATAAATACTTACTGATATTTTATTATTAATACTGAACAAGTTCATTTAAAATATTACCAACCATCAAATAATTTCATTCATACATTTACTTATTTATTTATTTATTTATTTATTTATTTATTTATATATTTCACGATTTTCTTGCATTATTAAATAAAATAATGATATGAAAATATAAGAAACATTTTAAAGGAGAGTCGTTCGAAGAAAAGAAAAGAAAAGAGAGAAAGAGAAAGAGAAAGAGAGAGAGAAAGAGAGAGAGAGAGAAGAAAAAAAAGAGAGATGAGTTAGTATATTACGTCCTCTCAGATATATAAAAGCAAAGATCCAGATTCCAAGAAACGTATCGAGAAATTCATTCATCGCGAAGAACGAGATACATAAATCATACGAAAAGTCATGACAGAGATCAGAGATGATTTCTTTTTTTCTCTCTTTCTTTCTTTCTTTCTTTCTTCCTCTCTTCCTTTCTTTTTTTCTTCTCCCAAGAGAGAGAAAAAGAGAGAGAGATACAATGCACGTAACCGCAGACCGCCTTTTTATCATTCGCTTTTCCTTTCCCAGCACGAACGAGAAGTTACAGAGAACAGAAACTGGTTCAATGTTCGATACGGTTCGGAAAGAACTATGGTCCAGAAACTGGTTCTCTCTCTCTCTCTCTCTCTCTCTCTCTCTCTCTCTCTCTTTCTCTCTCTCTCTCTCTCTCGTATTCGGATATATCTCAACTATAAATGTGTGGATATACATATACGTTCATGCGGGTGTACGTGTGTGTGTTTCATGTTACGTCCAAATTTCACTTTCGGTCAATTTACATGTGTATACTTTTAAGAAAAATCATATAAAGGGCTAACTCTGATATACTTGAAGAAAGACAGAGACAAAGAAAGAGAAATATAGAGAAAAAAGAGATAGAGAGAGAGAGAGAGAGAGAGAGAGAGAGAGAGAGAGAGAGAGAGAGAGAGAGAGAGAGTGAGGGGTAGATAAAAAATAAAAAACAAGACAAGGACAAACTATTTGAAACTATTATTATTATTATTATTATTATTATTATTATTATTATTATTATTATTATTATTATTATTATTATTATTATTATTATTATTATTATTATTATTATTATTATTATTGGACGTTTTAGAGCGCGAGAAAAGATTTTTCAATTCATCTCGTACGTATAAGAATTAATTGACGTTTCTAATTAACGACCTAGTCTTAAACGGCGTCGTAATCGTTATAGATTTGCAGTCATTCGCGAAAGTATACTCAGTGAAAGCCAAACCATTCTTGTTGGATGCCAATTCATAAGCAAAAGGTGGTTCACCAAGCGAGGAAGATTACACGCGGCTAATAATAATTAATAATAACGATACGTTTGAGTGGACATTTTAACAGGTCCATATATGCATATATATATATATATATATATTTATATATATGTATATATGTATGCATGTATGTATGATTATGTATATACTAGTTAACTACTCTCTTTTTTCTTTCTCATATAGTCAGTTAAAAATCTAAATTATCGCTGAATAATAAAACGTAACATAACGATACGTTTGAGTGGACATTTTAACAGATCTATGTATATATATATATATATATATATATATATGGTAAAGTATTCCCTTTTTTCTCCGAGTTATAAATCGAAACTATAATAAAATAATAAAATATAAAATAACAATATGTTTGAGTAGACATTCTAATATATATATATGTATACATGACATACATATATATATATATATATATATATATATATATATATATATATATATATATAAGTGTGTTAAAACATTCTCTTTTTTTCCTCAGGTAATATTCGAAATTATGGCAAAATAATAAAACATGCACAGTAACCATAAATTTAGATGGACATTTAAACAAATTTATGTATACGTACATATATATATATATATATATATATATATATATATATATGTTAATAATTCCAACTATTCTTTTTCTTTCCTAATAATAAGGCTAATAATAAGAATTAAAATCAAATATATCAAAATAATATAATTATTGAAATATATCAAAATAATCAAACAACGTTCGAATAAAATGCGTATACTCAACATATAAAATCTCATATATATATATATATATATATATATATATACTAACATGTACAGGTAAAAGAAAAGTATTAACGAGTATAATCGTAGGACGGAATGTAAGTAAATAAATACATAGATATTTAACTTGAACGATGAGGGACATGCGAAAACGACGATTCAATTTTCACATACCAGAAGCACGGAAGAAAAGTTTGGAACGTATCAAGAGATTGCAAATTCCTACGAAGTGAAACCCGACAAACGAGACTTAACGACGACGACAACGACGACGACGACAACAACAAGAACGACGACGACAACGACAACAACGACAACGACAACGACAACGACAATGTTACGAAGAGAAGGACGAAAAGTTATGGCGGGACTTTTAAGTCTAAATACTTCCAAGAGAGCAATTTCGTCACTCTCTCGCTCGAGTCAACTTTCTTTATTTTCTTCCGCCGGTTTTTCTTATTATCCTCAGTTATTCTTTTTTCTTCTTTCCTGCCCTCTTTTAACCAACACAGAAAGAAAGAAAAAAAGAGAGAGAGAGAGAGGGAGATAGATAGAGAGAGAGAGGCACATTCTCTTCTCCCAAGAGAGAGAGAATGCGAGAACGAAACGACGCCGCCCGGTGCTAACCGCGATCGCCTTTTTCTTGCGTAACGCACCAACAGCAGAGCCTTTCGGGCAAAAATCTTTTATACCGTGGTAGGTAGAGGTATGTATATAAAGGTATGTATGTATATATATATATATATATATATATATATATATATATATATAAGTAAGGTAGGTACATGTTGCTAAGAAAAGAAGGCCATGAAGTTTCCTCGACTATACGACGTTTAAAAAGAGTCAGGTGCAGACACGAATTATCTGCGATGATCTTTCTCATTTTCAAGAGAAAGAGAGAGAGAGAGAGAAAGAGAGGGAGGGAGAGAAAAGGAGAACTCGTTTTTCATGGTTGACTCTCGAAAAAATAATTTCTCATCTTTATCTTAGGGAACAGTATCTCTTCAACGTCTTTGAGGTCATCGTCTCGACCCTTGAATCAAAGCTACAACGAATCGAGAATCTTGATAAAGCTGTTGAACATCTGATGAGGCGAGTCGAAGCCTTGGATTCGAGGGTCAACGACAACATTGACAAAACAGACGCTGTCATCGCTAAACTCAGGACATTGGATTTGAAACTGTTCAATGCACATCCTCCGATATCGCAGGAACAAATCCATGCGAGATCGGCTGATAATAGGAGGGAGGATAACGAGGCTGAAAGTGGTATAGTTTATTTTTTGTACATTTTATATATATATATATATATATATATATATATATATATATATATATATAAAATCAAATAATAAAAGAAAAGGAAAAAAATGTATACACGTATATCTATATATTATTTGATTATATATATATTTTTTTCTTTTTTTTTTTAATCTATATTATATATAATATACATTTACTCCATCAAACGATTGATAATCTGACTTTTCATTTATTCTTTTTTTTTATTATTATTTTTATTATTATTATTATTATTATTACTATTATTATTATTATTATTATTATTATTATTATGAAAACGTTACGAAAAATTCCAGACGAATTCTTTCTTTTAAATAATTATTAATCGCGAATATTAAAAAGAAAAGAATAGAAAAAAAAAAAAATCAAACCTGTATTTTTATTTCTAACACTATAGTTCCGATAATACGATTGATCCATCATGACAATGACGAAAGATCGCCAGAATCTCTCGGTGAGAAATTGATTTCTCTTGATCAGAAGGTCTCCGATATCGATCACAAGCTTGTTAATCTAAAGAATCAACTCGACAATAATTTCTTACAAAACGACGACATAAATGCCGAGGCAAGCGAAAAGAAGCCTGTCAGTATGAGCGTCGTTGAGATCACGAAGGCGATGAGCAACGAGGTTATGAATCACGTGTCGATCGAGATCGAGAATCTTAGACAAGCCACCGGTGCGTTGGATCGTAAACTTCAATTTCATATCAACCTGGTCTCGGACAATTTAGGAGCTATATACAATCTGATGACTGACGTACACGACGCGGTCGTTGACAAAGCTATTGTTAATGATCACAGAAATTCGACTACGACTCCTCAGCCACCACCAAAACAGAGCAAGTTCGATCGTTTGGTCGAAAGAATGCATCCCATGTTAACTGTTTCCGAAAAAATGGACGAAGTTTGGAACGTCGTGGTGAGTAATAGAAATTTTTCTTTTACTTTTCCTTTTCCTTTTTCTTTTTTTTTTTTTTTTGTTTTTTTTCTTTTTATCGAATTTATCTGACGTTCATAATTGTCACAAAAAAATATGTCATATTTTTTTTACTTTCTTTCTCTTTTTTCTTTTTTTCTTTTTCTTTTTTTTTTTTTTATTTCTTTTTAATCAAATTTTTATCTAATTATATATAATCGTTAAAAAAAAAATATTCTACGATTTTCTTTCTTTATCGTATATTTATCGTCCAATTTATTATAGACAATAGTAAAATAAAATTCGACGATTTTTCCATTTTTTTTTATTGAATTTCCTATCGCAATTATCCGACAATCCGGATAATCGTCGAAGAATAGAAATAAAATAGAAAAAGAAATGACGAGGAAAAGGTTAATGAAGAGAAAAAGAATTTATTTAAAGATAAATAAAAAGAAAAAAGTAAGAAAAAAGCGCCATGATAATAAACCACAATCTTCTTCTTATATCAAATATAACCTAGATCTATAACATAGATAATTATAAAGAAATCCAAAGAGAGACTTCATTAAGATTAATATATTACTTAGAGGAGAGAAAAAAAAAAGAAAAGAAAGAAAGAAAGAAAAAAAAAAAAGAAAAAAAAAAGAAAAGAAAAAACGATAAGAAAAGAAAACCGTACGAGAGTTTCTCATTTCATTTCCGACGAAACGTATCTCGTAATAGAAAGAAAGAAAGAAAGAAAGAAAGTAAAAAATAAAGAAAGAAAGAAAAAAAAAGAAAAAAGCAAAAAATAAATAAACAGGGAAAATAAAAAAGGAAAGGAATAAAATAGATTCGCTTTACACGCAAGAAATACATATATGGTACGTAATTGATCGCGATGCTACCTTCCGATGCGGTTTTCCCAACGCGGAATCCAGTCTAGGAGTCTCGATTAGTATAAGTCGCGTGCCAAGCAACACGATTGGCGTTAGACCGTTAAGGGTTAAAACGAGTCGAGATCGACTGGGCGATTAACTTCCTGCAGACCCAATGACTTGGCAGTGAAAACGGAACCTCGTTCTCGATTTTCATTTTATTTACATAGATAAAAGATCAGAAGATCTGAGATATTTATAAATTATTATATAAAAAAAAAAAATCATTCGCGACGATTACAAAAAGAAACAAAAAAAAAAAAAGAATGAAAATAAAAAATAAATAAATAAATAAATAATTACGAAGAGAAAGAACGAACAATTCAATGATCGTCTTAATTTTTTTTTTATTTTTGTTTTTTTTTTTTTCTTTTTGTAATTATTTATAATCATTTGTATAGCAATTATATATATATATATATATTTTTTTTTTTTTTTTGAAGAATTATTTTATTCCTAAGTAATTATTTGTTTTTGTTGTTGTTATTGTTGTATGGTACAAGTGATAAGAACGAAAAGAAAAAAAAAAAGGAAAAGAAGAAGAAAGATAACATTTTTTTTTCTTTTTTTTTTTTTTTTTTTTTTTTTCTTTTTAAAATGACATCGATTTCATAGGTCGGCACGAAAAATTCGGTGGACGATCTACTTCCAAAATCCGACGAGTTGCTTACTCAAACGCAAAGGCAGGAGAGAGCGATCAATGAGATTCACGCTGATCTTAGAACGAAGACGAATAAGATAATAGAAAATTTGGAAGGCGTCGAGAGTAGGCTTAAGAAACAAGAGGATGACGTGGCTACGTTGGCACAACGACAAATACCGGCAGAATTATTGTTGGATCCAACGATAGATCGGCTTGTCGAATATGATCCAGGAAGGTTGGTATGATCTAAATGTTTAATATTAAAATTATAATTTTCGTATATTAGTATTAATATGTTATTACGTTAAATCGGCATAACTGAGAACCGTTTTTTTTTTTTTTTTTTTTTTTTTGAAAAAAAAAATTTTAAGAAAATAAAAGAAATAAAAAACATAAATAAAAAAAGAAAAAAAAAAGAGAAAATCCAAGATTTACAACACGTGCAAATATATAAAAGTTTCGTTTAAACGTTCGACACTTTTTTCTTTTTCTCTGTCAAGATATGTTAACCTGCAGAACGAAAACTTCGTTACGGAAATCTCATCCTCGTCGTCTATGACTGCAACAACGATTCCACCGTCTATTCAAACGTCAACTTCGACCTCTTCGACGTTCCTCACATATACCACGTCTTATCCGTCAAGTAATGGATCATTGGCAACAACCCCCATGACCCCAACTTCTGCTGGACCACAAAGATCAACGACTAGGAATCGTGGTGTTATATTCCCGAGTGTTAAAAATAAACCAAGTCCTGCTAACACAACCTTCACCAGTGACATCTTAATCAATTACAAAGATATCAAGGTAATACGATTATAATACGATATAATTTTTAATGATTAATTGTGTGTGTGTCTGTGTCTATGTGTGTGTGTATGTTTAAGAGATATTAGATCGATATGAGCGTTAAATGAATTTGCAAGAAAAAAAAAGAAAAAAAAAGAAAAAAAAGAAAAAAACAGAAAAAAAAGAAAGAAAAAGAAAAAAAATAAATGTCAAAGTTATTTATTTTCTATCGATATAATCTAATACGTTAACATGTAATCTATTGAATATTCTATCTAATTTATCTAATCGTAAACGTAATACATTATTAATACTAAAACCTTTTAATATTATCTCAATCCTATATATATATATAATGATCCGATATTTTACTCTTTTTTGTTCTTTCCTTTTTTTTCTTTTTTCTTTTTTTTCTTTTTTTTTTTGTTGCCGTATCTAAAAAGAAACTTATATAATGTGAAACTTGTAATATAATTTATACCGCGTACGTAATTTATGAACTGGCAATAAATTTTCTGTTGGAGAAAACTTAAATCGGACTTAAAAAAAAAAAAAAAAATAAATAAATAAAATAAAATAAAATAAATAAAAAAAAAAAAACAGAAAGAAAAAAAGAGGGGGAAAAAAAAAACAAAAAAAGAGAAAACACAAGCCGGCATATCGAAATATGTGCGATTTCGAAAAATTATACGGGGAATTAAAACAAAAAAAAAAAAGAAAAAAGGAACAATAATCACTATTGATCTTTAAACTCTAGATAAACATGATATTTGTTGATTTACGAGCGAAAGGAAGAGAGAGAGAGAGAGAGAGAGAGAGAGAAAAGAAAGAAGAAAAAAAGAAATAAAAAGGAGAAAAAGAAGGGGGAAAAAAATAAAACGTAGAAGAAGAAGAAGGAAAAAAAAAAGAGAGAAAAGAAAATAGAGAAAGAAAAAAGAAAAAAGAAAAAAGACAAAAAAAAATAAGAAAGAAAAAAAAGAAAAAAGGAAAGCTAAATAAGATCGGCACACTTTCGACGTTTTCCAGGGTTTCTCGTGCGTGGACTTGCTAAATGCAGGTATGAGAGACAACGGTGTCTATTATCTTCAAATACGAGGTACTACATATTGGTTCCTCAAGGTCTACTGTGAGCAGGAAATTGCCGATGGTGGTTGGACGGTAAGTTTTCATGCTCGAGAGATCTCGACTATTCTATTCTATCCTATTCTATCATATCCTATCCTATCCTATCGTAACATGTAATAGCGCATCGCCGATCATCGAGTTCTTACGTATGAGAAGGAAGACGTCGATTTTTTCCTCAAACAATAACTATTCCCTCAGTTCAGATCGCTGCCACGTTATTTCATAGCGATTTGAATAAGGCACCTTTCTCTTCCTTTTTCTCCCCGCTCTCCCTTCCTCTCTCTTTCTCTCTCTCTCCATCTCTTTTTCTGTCCATCTGACATTTATATTCATATTTATATGTATATATATATATATATATATATATATATATATATATATATATGTGTGTAATATAATATATTTATATATTGAGAAAAAGAAAGGAAGAGAAATATATCTATATCTCTCTCTATGATATATTATTAATTATTATTATAAATAGTATATATAATGAAATAGTATATATATAATATATGCTATAATTAAATATATATATATATATGTATATATATACATACTATAATATATATATATGTTATTTATTAAAATATATACTATATCATACTATAATATAATTATAATATAATTATTAATAATTAATATTATAATGCAATATCGTAACGGTAAATATAAATATAATAATTATAATAATTGTAAATAACTCTATCGTTTATATACCATAGAGAGAAAAAAAGGGAGAAAAAACTATGTACATTTTGAATATATATATATATATATATTTTTTTTTTGTTTTCTTTCTATTTCTCTCAATCTCTTTTTCTTTTTGAAAATAATCGCTAACAGCAGATACGATCTTCTTTATTTTCTTTTTTCTTTTTCTCTTTTTTTTTTTTTTCTTTTTTATAATTAGGTAATACAAAGAAGAGACGACTTTGGTGAACCTAGAGAAAACTTTAACAGAGATTGGGCCGATTACAAAAATGGTTTTGGTAATCCGGCTCGAGAATTTTGGTTAGGAAATGAGAATATCTATATGTTAACCAATAACGAGGATTACATGCTCCGAGTTGAATTGGAAGATTTCGAAGGGAATAAAAGGTACACGTGTAAATTATTACAATACTTTTTTTCCTTTTTCCTTTTCTTCTTTTCTTTTTTTTTTTTTTTTTTTTTTTGTCTTTTCTTTCTATCGATAAAAATTAATTTATGTGTCTAAATTTTTTCGATCCTTCATCTTATATCTAATTCATATTTAATCACTTTAGATACGCACAATATATGCACTTTAAAATATATTCCGAGGGTGAATATTACAAATTGGAAATCGATGGGTACGAAGGTACTGCTGGTGATTCTTTGAATGATCCATGGTATGGATCTAACAATAGTCCATTCTCGACTTATAATAGGTAATAATTATATGCGATCTTATTCTAATGATTTTAAATATTTATATCTAAATATCTATCATATCTATATAAAGATTTATTATATATATATACATATAATTGTCATCTAATATGAAAGAAAAATAATCGTTAATTTAATTATTGATTTTGCATTTCGATACGAAATATTTTACAGAGACAACGATAGATCTTCGTTGAATTGTGCGTCAATGCTAAAGGGTGGTTGGTGGTGGAAATCTTGTGGACGTGGATTAAATGGACTTTATCTTAACGATCCTCAAGATTTATCGGCTCGACAAGGTATTTTAATATTAATACATTTATTTATTTAATTATAATTACAGACCATTAAAACTACGTTCGAATGCGACTTTTATAGGAACACGTTTACTTCTTTATTTTTACTTATTTATTTTATTTTATTTTATTTTTATTTTATTTTATTTTATTTTTTATTTTTATTTTTATTTTTATTTTTCTCATATTCAAGGAATCGTATGGTTCCGTTGGAGAGGATGGGATTACACGTTAAAAAGGGCGACCATGATGATAAAACCTAAAGGACCAACGGCGTTCACCTAAACGAACGTTTTACGAATTTTTCCCTCTATTTTTTCTTTTTTCTTTCTTTCTTTCTTTCTTCCTTTTTTTCATTTGTTTTTTTTTTCCTTTTCTTTCCTCCTTTTTTTCTTTCTTTTCATTCCCAGACAAGACGCAGTGTACGACGTGAAACGCGTAGACTTAACGTGAAAACGTAAACGAAAATGTAAACGTAAGAATGACAAAGAAAAGAAGAGAAATGAAAAGAAAAGAAAAGAAAAAAGAAAAAAAGGAAAAAAAAAGAAAAGAATGAAAGAGAAGATTATTATTTTATACGACGCAGACGATTAATCATCTAATCAATTAATTTACAATATATTTAAACATCGTTGTCTTCGATTGTTCGCGAACCACCGATTTTTAACTTAAGTTGAAACAGAAAAGAAAAAAAAAAAGAAAAAAAAAAGAAAAAAAAAAGAAAAAAAAAGGAAAAGAATAATTCATCGTCGTTGTCTCTTTATGTCGTCATTGAAAAACTCAAAAGAAAAGAAATCCGACGTTTAGCGTAGAATATTATAAATTATTATACGATGCGTTACGTTTTACGTTTCTGTTTTTCTCTCTCTCTCTCTCTCTTTTGTTTTTTTTTTTTTTTAAATTTTTTATCAATACATTCAACGAAGAACGTGACGATTTTATTTATTTTATTATTTTTTTTTTCTTTTTTTTTTTTTTTTTTTTTTAAATATTATCAACGCGCACAGCCGCATATCGAAACGGAGAAATAAAACGAAATAATAAAAAAAAAAAAAAAAAAAAAAAAAAAAAATGAGATTGAAAAAAAATAAGAACGAAGAAAGCTAATTCTCCGTTTCTTGAATGGAAAATGTAAATAATAATATATTCGATCGGCCAAATGTTACGATAATATGTCGGCTAATTAAAAAAAAAAAAAAAAAAAAAAAATAGAAAAAAAAAGAAAAAAAAAGAAAACAAGAACAAGAACAAGGAAAAAGAAAAGAAATAAAAAAAAAAAGTAAAATTACGATGCGATCACGATATACGTGTATATAAATAATTATATTATATTATTCATGATTCGTCATCGACCGGATCAATTTTTTTTTATTTTTTATTTTTTTGTTTTTTTTTTTTTTTTTTTATTTCTTTCAATAAGAAAAAGAAAATCGCTCGCAAAAGTGCGCGTTTATGATACACACTTCGTGCGTTACGTTCGTTTGTGTTTCCAAATGGACGCAAATGTTTTGGGAGTAAGAAATATGCCTGATAAAAGAAAAAGAAAAAAAAAAGAATAAAAGAAAAGGAAGAAAAAAGAAAGAAGGAAAAAACGTTTTCTTCTTTTTCTTTTTTTTTTTTTTTTTTTTTTTCCTTTTCTTTTGCGTCCCTTTGAAATCACGACGAAAATATATTTTTCGAACTGCGTCGTTCGAAACAATTCTAATTAATTTATATACATCGCGTTTCTTAGAAATCGAATTTTAGTGGAAATACTCTCGTTAAGTTAATTAACAATGAATTATTATTATTATTATTATTATTATTATTATTATTATTATTATTATTATTATTATTATTATTAATTACAAAACGTCGAGAAAGATTTTACAGCTGTTAACGTACTATCAATGCGAAAGGAATCTCTCTGTCTGTGACGAATGTTTTATTAATTGGAGGAAGATAAAAAATAATAAAAGAAAAAAAAAAAGAAGAAGAAGAAGAAGAAGAAGAGAAAAAAGAAAAAAAAATAAATAAACAAATGAGAAACCACAAAGAAGTATCGATACAAAAACATGGAATATGAATTCCCTATAATGGCGAATCAATGGATTGTAAATAATGGACTGTAAAGGCTCGTAAAGATGTCGTATTAAGTTGTAAAAAATGAGCTTTAGAATAAAGATATATCTTTTGTAAAGTATGAGTAAAAAGAACAAAAAAAGAGAAAAAAAAAAAAAGAAAAAAAAAAAAGAATAACACACACCTCTCTTGTCATCTAAAACGTATTGTTTCGCAAATTTATATTCAATTTGAAACTTCTCTCATACTTCTGATAGATTTTTTTCCCCTTTTTTATCTGTCGTTCGTTAATCCTTCAATGATAGACAAACGGTTATCAATAATTAACGATAATTAAATGAAGAAAATTATTCGTGCGATCGTTTGTATCAGTTATACAAAAGAAATATAAAATTAATTAGACGTTTAACTGATTAATTTGCACGGTTAAATAAAAAAAAAATCTCAATCTCGTTTTAATCAAAAATGAAAATAATTCAATGGACTATTTCGCACATGTTAATTTTTAATTTTTTTTTTTTTTATCTTTGATAATTACTCAATGAGAGTACAAGTTTCTCAAGAAAATTAATTTTTCTTTTAATGTTTTTCTATTAATTTCGTAAATATAACCAACGAAAGGGAAAAACGTCAATTAATTAACATTATTAATTTGAGAAATAATAGGAAAAATATATTACGAGGAATTATATTGAATTTATTCATTTCCGTCGTTTGAATTAAAAATTAATAATAAATTAAATTACTTACGCATTTTGATACGAGAGATACGTGCTTACTCAATCACGGTTATCCTTCGACTGCCAAATTGAAAACAAACGAAGATCAAATAGAAGGTATGTATTCTTGGAAAAAAAAAAGAAACAAATAAATACCCGAGAATATTAGCTCTCTTAGCCGGAGAGAGTTCTTCGTAATAAAAATGTAAACAAACATACTATTAACAAAAGTCATAACGTTTATAAAGAGAATCGATACAAATTATCGATTAAATATCTTAGCGTATTTAATAGAAAATACTTAGATTTAGAAAAATAAATTTATCAGAGATTTTACACTACGAGAATCAAATTGTCTTTCTGGTTTTTTCTTTTTTTTTTTTTTTTTTTTTTTTCCTTACAAACGTTCTGACGTCACATAGAATTGATATAAGTAGACTCGAGCAACTAATGCTGCCATCTTGAGTGCACATAATAAAATATGGTAACAATGATTATTTTATGTTATTGAACAGTAAGAAGGATATCAATTGATTTTAAATAAATAAATAAATACATACATACATATATATATATAAATGTATCATTTTATTATATTCTATAGAATTTATTTTAATTGTCTTAAATAAAATTAAATATTTGCTATACTGACTTACCGACTGTATTTACAATGGACTTGTAATAATATGTCGGTAATGTAATACGCGACATAAAAATGATAAAGAATTTTATTCGAAATTATTATTACAAGACTTTTTAATAATAACATTTTAATAATACGACAATAATAATTAATAAACGACAAATACTATATTTATTTTTTTTATATTTAAATTTATAAAGTTTATATGAAAAATTATTTTGCGATCGTGTGATGCATGCTTAAAGATGCATTAGGAAAGTATCAGCCAATGAGTGTATTTGAAATCTTAACTATTATATACAAAGTTTATAAATAAATAAATTTCATTTTATTTCTTTCATGGGTTTAATTAAGTCAAAATATTACAATACTTAACTCTTATATATTTCAATGGTAATGACAAAATTGATCATAAAAGTAAGGATTAAAATTGTATATCATATTCGAAGGATTCGATACGTTATATAGATGGCGTTGTTAAAAACTTTCGTTCAATTCTAAAATAATTTTAAAATCTAATACAATTGATTTTGACTTTTTGTTTTCATTTATATCTATTAGATTAACGACGATAGACAATTGTAATTATTATTATCGTCAATTAAATTTTGATCGTATTACTCGAACGTTTCTTTTTTTTTTCTTTTTCTTTTCTCTCTTTCTTCCTTTTCCTATTAAATAAAAGTTACAACACTTGTTGAAATGTGCGGCACCGTGAACTTAGAACTTCCGGCGGAACAACAGTTTCGCAGATGATCACGTGATCGAAGATCGACTTCTTCGTTTGTGGCCACGAGGTTTTGTGGTGAAAATTAAGTTTACCGGGTGGAAAAGGCCCTCTATTTTTGTATTTATACAAAAATGTCCTCCAGCAATCCTTTGCCACCCAAAGAAAATGCCTTGTTTAAGCGTATTTTGGTGAGTAACAGCCATTAAAAATACTCTGTTTTGGACCCCACTCTCCGGCTAATAGTTGTACTCATCATGTTCTAATGATGAAGCACTCTTCGAAAACCTTAAAAAAATTCAATGGCAACGTTTAACCATAAATATCATTGTAATGTTATTAATGAAATCAAATTCTCAAGATTATGACCTTTATGACAGCTATTAGATTACATTATATTTTAAATATATAATTAAAGAATAGGAAAACTTTAATTTTCAACAAATGATATTCTCATTTTTTTTTTTTTTTAATCTTCCAGAGATGTTATGAACACAAACAATACAAAAATGGATTGAAATTTGCAAAGCAAATCTTATCAAATCCAAAATTCAGTGAGCATGGAGAGACATTGGCGATGAAAGGTCTGACTCTGAATTGCTTAGGTCGCAAAGAAGAAGCATATGATCATGTACGGCGTGGTCTTAGGAACAGTTTACAGTCTCATGTATGCTGGCATGTTTATGGACTGTTACAGCGTTCCGATAAGAAATATGATGAGGCTATCAAATGTTATAGAAATGCTCTTAAATGGGATAAGGACAATATCCAAATCCTTAGAGATTTATCTTTACTTCAAATTCAAATGAGGGATTTAGAAGGATATAGAGTGAGTACTCATATAGAATATATATTATTATTAATATACATATAAATATAAATATATATATATATAATAAGAATTATTTTGTTATTATATACAAATCTATACGTTTCAATGTTAAATAAAAATTATATTATATTATTATATTATTAATATGACAAATTATTATTTATAGGATACAAGATATCAATTGTTTATGTTACGTCCAACACAACGTGCTTCTTGGATTGGTTTCGCTATATCTTATCATTTATTAAAAGACTATGAGATGGCGCTTAAAATTTTAGATACGTTTCGAAATTCACCTATGGTATGTATACGAAAATAAAACATTGAGAAATGATTTAAGTCGCGTATATATATATATATATATTGTTAAATTATATTTTATTTTAATATCTTCTAATATTTTTAATATCAATCATATATTTGCAATATCAATTATTATGTTATATATTATCATGCATATAATTCTATTTTATTTTATACAAAAATATTTAAGAATTTGATCTAATATATTAAACGTTTTAATTAATTGTGCAGATTTGTTATGATTATGAACATAGTGAATTGCTGTTATACCAAAATATGGTTATTCAAGAATCTGGTGACAATGAACAAGCTTTAAAACATCTTGATAAGTATCGATATCAAATTTGTGATAGAGTCACTTTAAAAGAGACATATGGTACGTTATTTCTTGTTATCATCGCTATTGTATAATTAATAATTTTATACAAGTTTAATGACTTTTCTTTTTTTTTTTTTTTCTTTTTCTTTTTTTTTCTTTTTTTCTTTTTTCTTTTTTTTTTAATTCAGGTAAACTCAGACTTCAGCTTCAACAATATGCAGAAGCAACACAGGTTTACAAAGAATTATTAAATATCAATCCAGAAAATACTACATATTATGCTAAATTAGCAGAGGCTGAAAGACATGAAACACCAGAAGATACATTGATTATGCTCCAAAGATACGAAGAATTATTTCCTCGTGCATTAGCACCAAGACGTTTACAATTGAATTATGCTACCGGAGATCAATTTAAAACATTAGTCGATTTATATTTACGACGAGGTATGCCTTGAGAAAACTTTTGCATTTTTCTTTTTTTTTTTTCTCTCATATTAAAAGATTATTTAACGTACACGTACATACTTATATTTTTTATTTATAACGTTTTATACATATATATATATATATGTTTTGTTTTTATTTAGGCCTTCATAAAGGTGTACCACCATTGTTTGTTAATCTTCGTTCGTTGTATAATGACAAACAAAAAGTTGAGGTTATTCAATCTCTTGTTCTGGAATATAAGGAAGCGTTAAAAGCCCATGGTCATTTTAGTAATCAAGAAAAAGATAATCCACGAGAACCAGCGTCGGCTTTATTATGGACTTATTATTATTTAGCTCAACATTATGATTATCTTGGTCTTACAGAGAAAGCGCTGAATGAGATTGATGCTGCCATAGATCATACGCCTACATTAATAGAACTGTTTGTTACCAAAGGACGAATATTTAAGGTAAATAATAATGTAATATTTTATTACTTTTGAAATATATCAATGGAAATAATATATAATATTTAATATTTATGGGATATTAAATATATTATTTTAGCACGCTGGAAATGTTCAAGAAGCGTATAAGTGGTTGGACGAAGCTCAAGGATTAGATACCGCAGATCGATATATTAATTCTAAATGTGCCAAATATATGCTACGTGCTAATTTAATAAAAGAAGCAGAAGAGACATGTGGGAAGTTTACAAGGGAAGGCGTATTAGCCATGGAAAATTTAAATGAAATGCAATGTATGTGGATACAAATGGAAGCAGCACATGCGTATCAACGTCTTGGAAAATATGGAGAAGCGTTAAAGAAGTGCCATGAAGTTGACAGGGTAAGTCATGTAAAAAGATCAATATAATATATTGGAATTATGTCATCAAAATGATTTGATTTTAAATAATTACTTTATAATTTCTGTATTAATTATTTCATATTGTTTACAGCACTTTTCGGAAATTATAGAAGATCAATTCGACTTTCACACATATTGCATGAGAAAAATGACATTAAGATCTTACGTTGGTCTCTTGAGGTTAGAGGACGTCCTTCGTGCTCATCCATTTTATTTCAAGGCTGCAAAATGTGCGATGGAGGTTTATCTTCGTTTACATGACTATCCTTTGCCGGATCCAACGCAGACACAAGAAATCGATACGGGTAAGTTTACTTTTTTTTTTTTTTTTTTTTTTTTTTTTTTTTTTTTTTTTTTTACATTTATTATGCATCATTGATTAGAGACGAAGAAATTTAATTTTACATAAAACATGGCCATTCACAGTGTGACGACGCATCGCACTATAAACATACCAAAGTCAATTTTTATTTTCTACTTATAATTCAGTAAATACATATATATATATATTCAGTAAATATATGTATATATATATATATATATATTCAGTAAATATATATATATATACATATGTATATATATAAAACGTTCTGATAGATATATTCTTCCTAAAGGAATATATTTATATGGAATATTACAGGCTATACAAACATTTCTATCTTACGTTCGTTTAAACACATAAAATTTTTATTAGAATAATCCATAAGGACATTTTTTTATTACTTCATACATAGATTGTAATAAATTATTCGATTAAACATTTTCGAAGAATTAAAATTAATATACTATACAGTCTATTAAAGGGAGCTCGTAATATTTAGTCATGAAACTTTGCAAAGAAAAAATTTAAACGAATCCATTATTATTGATCTCGATAATATTCGTAATATTCGTAAAAAGAAAAAATAAAAGTTACAATAAAATAAATACGATAACGAAGTAGTACATATATATACATATATATATATATATATATAAAAATCAGGATGACAATAAGAAAAAAAAAAAAATATAAAATACAAAGAAAAATGAAAAAAGAAAAAAGGAGAAACCAACTTGAATAGCTTTTGTAATAGTAATAGTATAAAGGAAATACGATGTGTCCCGCAATTTATTTATCGTAACGTACATATACAATCTTGTACGTGTATAAGTATACATTGCAATCACAGACAATGCGCAAGTACATTTCGGTCAATCGCTCGGCGTTCTATGTACTTAGCTTCGCACGGGGGCGGGGGGGAGGAGGAAATAACATCTCGTTAATCCGTGTCAATAATAATGAAAGGAAATGATTAACTAGATTGCATAACTTAAAGGTTTTAATGCCTAATAACTATCTTAACTTATATAATATCCTGATATTTACAGAAAGATAATAAATATTCCGAAAGTTTCGATCGCACATTTATGACACGCATCATCTTCTCGGCACTTGTAACATTCTAATACATATGGCATCGGACAACTGCCTAATTGAATTTTTAACTAAAGAATTAAAAGAAACGCTTATTATACGTTATAAAGATTTCTTCTACGTCGTAAAAGTTTCGGACCTTTTGGCTTTGGATAGTAATAACCATCAGTACTACCACCACCACCACCACCATCACTGTCATCGTCATTATCATTACTACCACTATCTCCTCCATTTTGTTCTTGCCTAATCGCTTGAGGCGTAAGGAAATAAAAATGACCACCGTCGCCTGGTAATCTATAAGCAAAGTATGCACTATTTTTTTCAGTATTAACAGAACCTTGATTAGGTATAGAAATAGGATGAATAAATTCGGCATCGGGATTTATCGATGGCCTTGGATTACGATAATTAACAAGTATATCGTCCTTAAGGGAAATTGTTGGTTCTTGTTGAACATACGGTTGTCCACGTTGTTTTGGATCGAATACTTCAATAAATTCGCTGTCTGGATTGATAGGTGGTAAAGGTCGGCGATAATTAACGCGTGTATCACTTTCTAGATTTGGTGGTGGTGGTGGTGCATCGTTATCGTAATATAACTGATCTCTATAAGTAATCTCCGGTGGTACGTTATAATCATTTGATACATATCTATTAACATTGTAATTGGGTTTCTCCGTAACGTGATTGGCCTTGTTATAAATCGGCGTAGTACTTTGTGTTTCCTTTCCATTAATTTTCTTACCAAATATCGTAAAGTATTCTTTCGTAACGTCGTCCAAAAGTCTTTCCTCTTGTCGCGTGAAATATGCATGCTGAGGATTGGGAGTAACGTTTAACGTTGATCGACCAGTCGTAGATGGATATATGTGACTTTGAATTTTGTAAGGTACCTTATCCGGTTGATCGTTCTCATAATTATATCGTTGATTGTTATTAGATTTAACTGTTTGATAATCGTACGTGACACGTTCATTTTGTTGTCTATAATAAGGTCGTTGATCCTGATCTCTCCTCGAATAATCAGTTACTTCGAAACTGTATTGATAAATTGGTTTAGATATAGTATCTTGTCTATTGTCAACTCGTTCTTTCGATTCTTGATAATACCTAGAAGAAGATTTTGGTGTAGTGTAATAGGATCGTTGTAATGATAAAGACGGACGAGGTGTTATCGTTTGATAATAGATCGGAGCTTGATCCGCCAATAATCGTTCGCCTTGATCTCTATCCAATGTTGAATCATATTTCGTAGACGAATCTTCGGAACCCCTATATTGAAATATTTGAGGATTATCAACAAGGGCATCTATCAGTTTGACATTGTAATCTCTCGATGAAGAAATATCCTTTGGTGAATTAGTTTCGATTCTATAATATGGTTTCTCGTCTCTTGATTGTTGAGAAAGCGTTTCGAGTTTATAATAAGGGGATTCCGTAGTAGTCTGATAATAAACTGGTGCCGATTCTACGGTACTAGCAACGTTACCATCATTAGATTCCTCATAGAAATAATATGATGCTCTGTTCGGTAAGTTTACTGGTTGTTCGGTCGTTATAACGTTTTTGATAGAAGCTGGTGTCACTTCCACGGATTCATCGATTGACGAAGGTGTCGTTGAAGCATAATAAGTCAATACCGGAAGAGATTTGCTATTGGTCGATCTGGGCCATGTTTGAACCTTATCTTCTGTACTAGTTTCGATCACTCTATTTCCAATCAATGAACTAACGCCATAATATTTATTATTATTTCTTAAAGTAGATCGTATTTCTGGTACAACAGTTGTAACTTCTTCGTAAGGTACGGTACTTGAACGAATCCTTGTAACGGGTGTTCCCGTTAAATTCTTTAACATCGATGAATTGTATATTCTCGTACGTGGCAATTGCGTTGTACTTATTCTTGGCACGACCGTCGTACTTTCCCATTGTTTTCTCGTAGTAAGCTTTCTCGGTGGAAGATAAGTCGGTCTTGATTTTGGAAGCATCGAGGTGCCTGGACGTTTAGTATATTTCTTCGTCGTAGTTTTCTTTTCCTCGAGTGATGAAAAGAAGTCTGGCGGTGGTGGTAAAATGATACCAGGTACTAAAGGACCTGGTGGTACTGACGTAGTATTATCTTGCGGATAATAAAAGCTATACGGTGGTGGATAATATATCGATTGATCCTCGTCATCGTAATCGGAACGATTGCTTGGTGGTGGTACAAATACAGCGCCAGGTGGTATTGCATGATAGAAAATTGGTGGTTCCTCGGATTTGATATTTTTTCCATCGTCATTTGTAACGGTTGAACCATTAACATCATCCGTCGTAGAATTAAAATCAAAATCTGGTACGACGATTGTACCGTTTGATGTTATCGTAAAGAACGGTCCATCCCCTGGTAAAATACCTCCCTTCCCATAAAAAGGATCCATTGTTCGATCTAACGTAACGTTTTCGATTTCTGTACTACCATTGATCCCAATAATCTGTATCGGTCCTCCATCCTTAAGCTGTACAGGAAATGGTGGTGGTACTTTTGGTTTAGACGGTATTTTGACCTGTCTTTTAGGTGCTTGATAATTATCGATCGGTGGCCACTTTTCTTTGTTCTTATTCGACGGATAAAACGACGGCCGATTTGTTGGACCACGTCCCGGAAAATTACCGCCCTTTAATACAAGCAAATGATTTTCCGCCAACCATATTTCATCCTCATCAAGACCACCGAGATTTTCAATGGTATCCCTTGGTACCTCGGGATTATCGAGATAACTTATGATACCCGGTCGCCTCGGTTTATCCTCATTTTCATATATTTCATTTTGTATCAGACCATATTTACCCTCCTTTACCTGTTGTGACAGAGTTTTCCTTTCGTCGTCATCGTCACTACGTAGTGAACTTTTTGTTTCTTTACCATTACCAGCCGACGACGTTAACATATCCTCATCTTTTACATCGCATAATTTTTTTACCCTGTCATCTCTCAAATGACCTCCGATCAATCTATGGGACACTTTCCTTCCTGTTTCTGAGCTTATCTCATTGCTTTTACTACTCGATGATGACTTGTTGAAAACTCGAATGTTTGGTATATTAGTAGATCGTTCTCCTCGATCGGTGGACGATACTTCAGTGATTCCTACGTGTCTTTTTTCCCTACTATCATTACCAATATCGATCTTTTCTTCTTTTGTCTTCGTCGATTGGACGATAGTCATACATATCGTTATTAATGCTAGAATCAGGATCAATCGTCCCTGGAAGTTTGCCTTGCGAGTCATCTGAAATTAAATAAACACAATTTCAATTAATGAGATGTATATATATATATATAGACTTTGATTCTGAAACTTATTCTAATTTAATTTCTATACTTCCTCTCGTTAATGATTAATTGTATTTTTATCGCTTTTTTTTTTTTTTTTTTTTTTTTTTTTTTTTTTTTTTTTTTTTTTTTTACATACGATGAAATAATAAATCGTAATATTTTCTTTTTTTCTTTTTTGAGGAGAGTCAGGGGAAGGGGAAAAAAAGAAACGAAACGAAAAACTACGTCACGCAATTTTTCCCAAAACATAATATCGAATTATCGAATAACATTAACAAATATTCTCACGCTAATAATTCTTTACGTAATAACGTTATTAGTTGCATTTAATTTGTCTTGACAGAAAAAAAAAGAAAAAGAAAAAGAATATGTTTTTGTTCTTGCGTTCTCCGCAAGATCGTTAGAATCTCAATACGAGTTACGTTAATTAATTAACTAATTCGTAACGATATTAGGATCCCCGACGATGTAGAACTATCGTCTCGGTTTGATGCGAACGCGAAAGTCTTTCGTTTTCGATAAGAAGAACAAAAAAAAGAGAGAGAGAGAGAGAGAGAGAGAGAAAGAAAGAAAAAAAGAGACAAAGAGAGAGAGGGAGAGAGAGAGAGAGAGAGATACGCAAAGATTGAGGATATTTTTTATCTTTCGAATTTCACGAATTCTTTAACAATTTTTTTTTCCTTTTTTTTTTTTTTTTACCCCATAGCAATCCCCAATTCGATTTAGAATCGTAAGTTATATAGGAGATAGCAGCGTTAGCGTTTTGCCACGCCTTTCGCTGGCGAGCAATCGGTGAACGTTCTTACGTTCTTACGTTCTTTCGTTCGTTCGTTCTTTCGTTTCGTCTTGTTTCGTTTCTTAGTCGACAAATGTTCACGGGTCAACGGTGTAGTCGAACAACTTCTAAACGTAATGACTTCAGAGAGCGAATAACGAAGCTAATCGACTTGTGCACGATTCCACGTTTTCTCCGGTTGCATTATCGTCTAAACTGCACCATCCATTATGATAGATAAACAAGTCACGATATTCCAAGTATATGTATATATATATATATATATATATATATATATATATATATAAATATATATATATTATGGACCATTTTCGTTGATCTAACGGAAGTAACATACGCAATCGCGTTTCTCGTATCTCTTTAACGATTTTTTTCTTAACACATATACTATCTCTTTCTATCTCTTTCTTTCTTGCAAGTACACAAACACACACACACACACACACATATATATATATATAAATGGACGTACACGAGTTTCTATCTAAGACGGAACTAACGAACGTTCTATAGAACACGGAACTTCTTCTCCTCGTAAACTTTTCTTTGAGAAAATCATATTTAGGATGATACGTTAATGAACAAAATTATAAATGATTTCTCTTCTCGAGTATGTAATCAGTATTAATCAGAAATATGAAAGAGAATTAGCAAAAAAGAAAAAGAAAAAGAAAGAAAGATAGAAAGAAAGAAATAACGATCCTTTTTAAAGATTTCTTATTACATGCGTTCGCAGATACCGGCGATTTAACTGTCATCCGATGTAATATACTTCCTTCACAGATACGGAAGTTTTAACAACGAACGAGAAAGAAGAAAAGAGAGAGAGAAAAAGAGAGAGAGAGAGAGAGAGAGAGAGAGACAGAGAAAGAGAAAAATAAAGCGATTTCTCTATGTGAACGAACTTTTTTCTTTTCTCTTCTTCTTCTTCTTCTTCTTCTTCTTCTTCTTTTTCTTCTTCTTCTGCTTCTTCTTCTTCTTTTTTTCCTTTTGACAATGCAATTTGACTTTGGATCTTCAAAGGGAAAAAATTTGACTTTTCTTTTTTTTTTTTTTTTTTTTTTTTATTCGTTCACCATTCTACTTTTTCTTTTCTTTTTTTCTTATATTTTTTTTTCTTCTTTTTGTTTCTTTTTTTTTTTTTTTTTTTTTTTTTTTTTTTTTTTTTTTTTTTTTCCTTTATTGTATGTTTTATCTCGATCACTTTTCAAAGGCACTTCTTAATTATCGTCGATTTAACGGAGATATAATAATATATCGTACGTTCGATCTCGTTGATTCTATTACGTCGTCTCCCTTCGATTTCGATTCTCGAATTTCGAGAACGAACGAGGAAAGACGCGGTGCGAGCGTTCGCACCGACATGATACACGTGACTGGCACAATTTTCATCGCCTTTCTCAGAGTGCACCGGCAGTCCGCCAAGGACGTACGGAAAGGTGGAGCCATTTCCAATCGTGTACAGCCACTGCACCAAGAAATAGACTTTTCATCTATGTTCATATGTATATGCGTGAATTTATCCTATATGTGTACAGATACACGTAAACATATACGTATATATATATATATATATATATATATATATATATATGCATGTACGTATGTATATACGTATATATATATATATATGTATGTATGTATGGATGTATGTATGTATACCAGTTCGAAAGGAGGAAGTTCTTCGTCGCAAGTCTGCGTACTCTCGATTGACGATAGTTTTCTCATCGATTATCTCTTCTGTCGTTACTACCCTACCCTACGAAATTTTAATCGAAAACGAAACTAGAAGATATCAATATTCAAAACTGAAGGAATAATATACTTCTATCGTTCCCAATTGATCGTAATGAAGATACGAATGACAAGTAGTTTAATTAGTTCTTTTTTTTTTTTTTCTTTTTGTATCGCATTAACGTTAATTATGCGATTAATGAAAAAGAAACAAAATTAATTTGTCAAATTGATTCATAAATAAATGATAAATATTTATTTCGAAACGATATTCATAAAATGATTAATATCCTAATCGGGATTATTAATTTTATTAATTTCTTTATCTATTGCACGTACTATAATATAAAGTTTTCTCTATTGTAAATTATATATCATATATGATAATGTATTATTATTTTTAAAAATTGTATATAAATATATGGATATCCCTTTTGTACTTTTTTTTTCTTTATATATATATATATTCTATTATATATATATAATAGAAACTTTCTTTTTTCATATATGATAATATTACTCTACAGTATATTTGCTGTATATACGTATATATGATAGTCTACATATTTACTATCAGATATATGATATTTTTATCGTTAAAAATAACATGTGTACGTATATATATATATATATATATATATATATATATATATGTGTGTGTGTGTGTGTATCGTTTTTTCTTTTTTGTTTTTTTACAATAGAAACTTTCTTTTTATATTTTTTTGTAAATATATACATACAATATAGTAAAAAGAAAGTTTGTACCGTCGTCCAATCGATAAGCTCTCTTTTCGCTATCGTTCGACAATTTTTTATCGTCATGCGAGAGCGAGATTTTGCGGTCTCTTATAGAAACATTAGATTGATCTCTCACTTAGCTTGAATCGAACTAGTCGGAAACGAGTCTTGCACGGAAGTGACGCAATAATATGTTTCTATGATTCACCGATATTTCAAGATCCTACGATCCTACGATCCTACGATAAAAAAAAGAATTATATATATATATATATATATATATACATATATACATTAGGAGGTAAAAGTTAGAACGGAATCGATGTGAGATCGACACTATATATTCGTCGATCTCTCTTAATAATACCGATGATTCTGGAAACATGTTTTCTCCACTTTTTCTTTTTCATTTTCTTTTATAATATTCTTTATTCTTTCGTTTCTCGTTATATTATAACGTGAAAACGTTACGTCGGCCGTAACGGTATGGTTATTTCACTTATCCCGTATCCGCACACAAGGACGACGTAAATAATCCCCCCGACGTAAGAACTCCGGATTTACCGTTATTCAATTGACTTTACGCCTTTGACTACTTTCCTTTTTGTTTCGCATCGTAATCCCCTAACACGGATTAACATTTAATTTCTTTTCAGTAACGTCACATTATTATTGAATAATTCCGCGTACGCTCTCGAAATATTCATTTACAATTATAGTTCGTAATTTCTCCTTTTTTTTCTTTTTTTTTTTTTTTTTTTTTTTTTTTCTCCCGGAACCCTCCCCCCGTTTTCTTATTTTTCTGTTTTTTATTAATACGTTCACTGATAAAATAAATTTGATCTAAAAATGTCCTTTTTTTTTTTTTTAATATCTTTTATATGTTATTCAAAAAAGATATTCCGAAGAAATAATTAAATAGAAAGAAAGAAAATACATTTTAGTCTAACTATATCTCATGTGATTAAAATTGTATAAAAAAAAAAAAAAAAAAAAGATAGATATCTGACAGTAGTTAAGGAAAATCAATTGTCATCTATGTTACATTATATGGAAAAATAAAAAAAAGAAAATATATACAAGAAAAAAATACATTAATAATAATGAAATGATCTCTTTAATAATTGTTAAATGAATATCAGCTGTGATTCACGTGGCAATTTAAAAAGACAAACAAACAAAAAAGTAATTATACTTCTTACATGGTACAATGTTAATATCTTTTTATCCTTTTATAAGTTATATATTAAATTTGAATCCTTCGCTGTATGTATAAGAAAAATAAAAAAAAAAAAGTTATGTAAACGAGAAGGATAGATAAACAAGACAAAAAATTGAAATTAAATTAAATCATGCATGTGACGGTAAACCGCGTTAATTAAAGAAAAACAAAAAAAAAACAACAACAACAATAACAACCACAAAAAATCTCTACGAGATAAACGATAATACTTTTATAAATTATAAACATCTTATAAGCGTTTATAATGTTCTAAGTACGTAAAACGTAAATAAGAAGAAGAAAGTCGATACGAGGATGGAAAATAATAATCGGGATGGTAAATGATCCCATCAGACTTTGATCATCACAGATAGGAGAACCTTCTAGGTGATCCATATTAGTCCGACATCTGATAGTTATGTTCTACCTGATGTCATGTATTAATGAATCGCTTGGAGAAGGTTAGATAGCAGTCGATCGCGTAGATCGTTTTACCGTATGCTCAACAACTGTTCAGTTAGTATCGATTTTTGTAGATGTACCTAAATGCTTTCTTTTCTTTCTCTCTCTCTCTCTTTCTCTTTTTTTTTTTCTTTCTCAAATAAAAAATGATCTCTTTAAATTTCGTTGAACCAATCCATTGAAATATCGAGCTCGATTTATCGATGACTTTATAAAACTAGGAAACGAGTTAACCGAGTACAATCTTTTTTAGAATGCAATTCTCTCTCTCTCTCTCTCTCTCTGTATATATATATATGTGTGTGTGTGTGTGTGTGTGTGTGTGTGTGTGTGTGTGTGTGTGTGTGTGTGTGTGTGTGTGTGTGTGTGTTGTGTGTGAATATATAGGGTGTTCCATTTGAAGTTTCGCACGCAATTAATTCTCGAACTGTTTTCTAACTTTAAAAAAAAAATAATGTTAAAAAGAATGTTAAAAAAAAAGAAAAAGAAAAACGTTTCAAGAAGGGTTAACATTTTAACGACGAGCACTGATCTTCTCTGAAGACAGTTCAAAGTGACCTTTGTCTTTTTATAACTATTGTTTTTATTTAGGCCAACTTTAAACGTCGAGATGAATTGAATTCAATACGAAATAAATCTAAACAACCTAATAACCTAATAACCTAATTAATATAATTAAAATGATTGTATTTAAAAGTGTTATCCGGTATAGAAAGAAAAAAAAAAAACAAACGCACGTATTAAAGATCAGTTTAATAAAATCATAGTAGCATATTCTAACATATAACCGAAAGATTAATTTATTAAGATTTATTAGATTAATTTTATTCGAAAGTTTTTTTCTTTTTTTGTTTTTTCTATTTATTTATTTATTTATTATTTTTCTTTCCTCTCTCGAACGAATTAATTATTTTGAGAAAAATATTGTATGAGAAACTTCAAATGGGACACCCTATATATATATATCTTTCTCTTTTCTCTACGTTCTGGTACTCTTGATATTGTATAATGTTACCTATTCGACGCTACACTTTCGCCGAGTAAGCGAGCTTAACGATACTCAACGATTCTCTCCCCGTTCACCGTTCAGCAGAAAAATACACGTCCTATATCCTTTGTGTATTACTTTTTTTTTCTTTTTTCTTTCTTTTTTCTTTTTTCTTTTTTTTTTTTTTTTTTTTTTTTTACGTTCGATTAACAATCGTTTCGATTTTGCACGTATATACGTACGTACATACGTAGAAAAAGGAAGTTTCGAAATTTCGTCTCTTATATAAAAAAAAAAAAAAAAAAAAAAATAATAATAATAATAATAATAATAATAATAATAATAAATTCGTATTTCGTTAGTCTTCAAAATCTGTTTATCATGGCCGCGATAAGGTGAGAGATGAAACATCAAAGAGAAATATAAAGGCCATTTTTTTTTCCTTTTCTTTTTCTTTTTTTAAGAAGCATTCAAGCTATTGCAAAATAATATATATATATATATATATATTTCTCTCCCTCTCTCTCTATCTCTCTCCCTCTCTCTCTCTCTGTCTGTCTCTCTCTTTTTAGCATGAAAATAACGTGACCTCAAAAAATAATTTTGCGACGTTTATTTGCACGTCCTTTTATTTTTCACCCAAGCAAAAAATTCTTCCCAATGAGAATCCTTCGTGGTGGTCATCGTTCAGTTGATTCGCAGAGGTGGAACACCTTGGCATTGACCGGCTTGCTTCGTCGAGGCAACTCGTGCAAGAGTTGAAACTCTTGCATAATTCTTGCTCGTCTCTCGTTCATCCCGATGCCTCCTCTCTCGTATTACCGCATTTGCCGGTTCTTTTCGTCCTCCTTCGTCCTTCGTCGTCCTCCTTCACCTCCACCTCCACTTCCAACTCCTTTTTCTCATCTTTCTTCTCTTTTCTCGATCCTCTTCAGTATGTATATATGTATGTATTTGTTTCTTCAGTATGTATGAATATATGTATGTATTTGTTTCTTCGATATATCTATGTATGTATGTATATTATATTATCGGTTACACTTTCCTTAACTGTCGTTGCTCTTTCGATTTTTTCTACTCTCTTTGCTAATATGTGAAACGAGTTAACATCTCTGGTTACCAATTAACGCCAACGTTAAGTAATCTCGAACACTTTTCTCTTTTTCTTTCTTTCTTTTTTTTTCTTTTTTTTTTTTTTTTTTTTTTTTTTTATCCCGTTCTCATTAGGACGACATGACTTTTTATTTATTTATTTATTTTTCTTTTTATTATTATTATTATTGTTATTACTTGTTAGTGCGATAAAAATTCTTTACTCAAGTTTTTTTTTTTTTTTTTTTTTTTTTTTTTTTCTTCGTGTCTAAATAAAGAATTAATACTTAGCGAATTTTAATTTTATTATTGATGAATTGTCAATATATAATATCATAATTTGTATTTAGCAAATATTTATCCTCGAATATGAACTAAATTGTTTTAGTGACGAAAATATAAAAATTAAATATATATATATATATATTTATTTTTATTTATTTATTTTTTCTTCTAAATTCTTATGTTTATATATGTATGTGTATGGCTTTTTTTCTTTTTTTGATCATCTGATGTCATAGAAGGTTTATTTAGTTTTCTTTCATAAAAATTTGATTCTTCATTTCTTGTATCCAAACAAAAAAAAAAAATATATATATATATATATTTTTTATAATCGTTTATGACTTCGCAAATATTTAACACGTACGAAATTAATTTCACGATTTTCCACCTCGTCGGCGAAGTTATCGAAGGCAAACGCGAAATTGAATTGATTGGCACCCGATACCGGTTTATAAATGCTTTTTGTCGTTTTAACGGGCCACAACCATAAAGACAAATAAAATACACACAAGGTTAATGATTCGATTTTGTCCAAACGATCATCGTTAAATTTCATTCCTCCTTTTTTTTCTCTTTTTTTTTTTCTTTTTTTCTTTTTCTATGAATTTATTATCGAAAATAATGTATATGACTATCATACTATATTCTATTAAATCTGGAATCAAAGTCAATTACGTTTACGAATCGTTGATTGTCCTCGCTTAAAAAAAGGAAAGAAAGAAAAAAACACAAAGAAAAAAAAAAAAGAAACCACAAAAATTTCTAGTAAACACAAAAAAAAAAGAAAAAAAGAAAAACGAATAATTCGAAAATTTTATTTCAAAAGAAAATTCTCCCGAGTATATCTGTCGACGACTGTAAATGACCTCTTCGCAGACCTTCGTGATAGAAACATTTGTAGAATAAATAAACGTGACCAAGTTAATTTCATCTCGTGTCAACATGCTGGCCGTGTTTCCATTTGCCGTTTATCATCGTACGTTTACCTTCGGGAATTAAAAAAAAAAAAAAAAAAAAAGAAAAAAAAAGAAAAAAAAGGGGGAAAAAAAGAAGAAAAAAAAACTGAAAGATTCTAATCGAAACGCTCGAACGACGACGACGACGACGACGACGAACTCGTTTCCCTTTTATATTCATTTATTTCTCATATTTATCTATGCTAATTACTCTGTGAAAGTAGTTTAAATCAACGATTTGGAAAAATAATATTTATCCAATTAATTATACTTTTTCTTTTTGGTCAAATCTTTATACAGTAAAGAGATATTATAACATTTTTAATCTATCACTGATATTATTAATGTCAAGATATTAAAGGAAAAAAAACTTTCCTAACGAATAGGATTTTATTTTAACTTAATGAATCATCATTTGAGTATCTCTAACCCGTATTATCGATTCTGATACGTCGATATATATTTTTATCCGCATTCTCGAAGCATTTCTTCCTTCTTCTTTTTTTTTTCTTTTTTTTTTTTTTTTTTTTTTTTTTTCCATATATATATCGCTACAACGTAGCTTTCAACATTATCAAATTCTTCAAATTCTCATTATACTCTCTCATAGCTCATTGTTCCTTGGCACTTAGTGCAGTACAATGCCACGAAGAGGATTCTCTAGAATGCAATTCGCTTGCGTGCTGTTCCATTGAAAGGAAAAATCGACGAGCCCTTGCGGAAGTCGAAGGTCATGTCAAGGCTCCTTCGATTTATATATTTCTTTTTTTTTTTTTTCTGCTTTTTTTTTTCTTTCTTTCTTTCTTGTCTTCTCCCCTCTCTTTCTCAGCTACGTCGATATCTCGCATTTGGAATTTTATTCATGTTTCGTCGAAGGCGAATACGCCGAAGAGATTCTTTGGATTTTTTTTTTTTTTTTTTTTTTTTTAATTGATTGAAATTATTAATCAGAATAACTTATTGAATTTATAATCGCGTTGTTATGGTAATTATTATTTAAAACGAATTACGTAGACGAGGCTCATTGATTTTTCTGTTCTTGTCAATCATTTTGGAATAATTTTATCATCATATAGCAGCTAGTATTATATGAATGATAATTTTAAGCGAATACGTCCACGATTCTATGATTCTTTTTTTTTTTTTTTTTTTTTTTTTTTTTTTTAATCTATTGAAATAATTTATATGATCACGTTAATTATAAGAAAAATTATAATTTTTGTCTATTAGACTTCGATTTTTTTTTTCTTCTTTTTCTTTTTTTTTCTTAATTCATTGGAATCATTTCAAACGAAAGAATCGTCGAGATTGATTGTTTTTCTAATTCTTTCTTTTTTTTTTTCTTTTTCTTTTTCTTTCCAAACCAATTGTAATAATGTTCTAATCACGCGATTAGATAAAAATGATCATTTCCATTTGAAATATTAATAACGATTGTTTATTGAATTAATAAATGACACGTCGATATATTTCCAGACATTACGAGACCTCGTCTCTCGTTTCTTAATATAACATAAAGGAAAAAGAGAACACGCTAAAAGAAAAGGAAAAAGAAAAAAAAAAGAAAGAAAAAAAAAAAAGAACTATACAAGTTGAACACAGGTGAAACGTTGATGCAACCTTTCGCTTTATCCACTTTTCTAATACGTTCGTTTCAGTGTTGCACGCAACTAGAATCACTGTCGCGAAAGAAATTACAATGTTCCATTTTCTACGATAAAATTCTTCTCGTGTACGATTTTATGCAATTACGTAGATATATAAAGTATGGGTACTTGAATCGAATGAAAATGATAGATAGTCGGATAGATAAACGATTACTAATGGAGAAGACGTCCGCGAAATTGTACGTTTTAATTTTTTTTTTTTTTCTTCATCTTTCCCCCCACCTCTCCTCCCAATAATTTCCCTCTCTCTCTCTCTCTCACACTCTCTCTCTCTCTCCCCCTCCCCATTCCAACGAAAGTTCAAGGTTTATTCAAACCAGATATCATTCATTCGACAGATAATTTTCTGAGTAAATCACGTGAATCAATGAATCGATTTAATAAAATCGATAAATTACGATGACTGTTGTTGGAATGAAATACCAATCGTTACATACACGGCATTTGAATTTCTTCGAAAGTTTGTCATTATTTTCTATCATATGAGCATGATCGAAGTAAATACGCATTATATACGTACATACGTACGTACGTACGTACGTAAATAGTTATATACATATACGTTCGATATCAATCTTCTTACGGCCGATAGAATCGAAAAATGATCATTATTGATCTTGCCAAACAGGACACACGTATTACTTTCTCCGTGTTCGACTATTATTTCTTCTTGTTTCTTCGTTAAACGTTGTGTTACATAATTTGATAAGCAGTTGTGGTTCCGTTATAATTTGAAGGGGTTTGTAATTTTACATTCACGACGACGACGTCATCGTTTGTATATTATTCTTTGACTTTGCGTATCTGCCTGCTAGTATTTCATGTGTTTCTGCATACATGCATGCGTACGTGTGTGCGTACATGTGTGCATAATCTTTCTGTGTGTGTGTGTGTGTGTCGTTAATCATCTGCTTTCGTAGGTCATTCTCGTTATCGAATGATAAACTTGTTAAGTCATTGTCGATCCAATCTTTATGATAAATTATTACCGGATAATAATAAATAAGATTCCAAAAGGATAGATCACTTCGACGAATCATGATTTTCTATAATCTTTTTAGTCAGATATATTTTAAATATAATCATTTTAATACTATTTATAGAATTTATTATTATTATTATTATTATTATTAGTAGTAGTAGTAGTAGTAGTACTAGTAGTAGTAATAGTAGAGAAGATCCTTTTTTCGATTGGAAAAAAAAAAAGAAAAAGACTTGACTCATCGATGAAAAAATTCTCAAATTCTTCGAATGAATTTGATGTCGAATTAAAGAAGAATGTAGGTTAATGAAATATTTTGAAATATTCAATATACTCTTTTATATCAATTAATAGTATTATTATGAATAGTATATTTAATATAGAAGAGATAGGTTTCTACATATATATATATATATATATATATATATATATATATATATATGTATATATATATATATGTAGATATATATATATATATATATATATAGATATATATATATATGTAGATATATATATATATATATATATATATAATGTTCGATCGATATCGTTGTTACGATAACGTATTGCACGATATAGTTATATTATGTCCATGAACCATATGAAAATAGAACGTTATTAATAAATTAAAGATCCTACCCTGATGAGTGAATTTTCTACGAGGAATCTCATTTTCCAGATTATTAAATATATATATATATATATACGCGCACGCGCACACACACACATACACACACATATATATATATATATATATCGCATCTGTTCTATTAACTGGTACGATCAATTTGCATTGTTATTGACATAATTTTGCGGTTAATTGGTGTTAACCATCTCCTTGTTATTTTTCATTCGGATATGTAAATAACTATCATGTATAATACTTCGTTATATAAAGATGAATATACGTAATACGCGTATATGACATAACAATTTACATCTATTATCCATGAATTAACTCGATCTCTTTTCTTTTCAATCATCAATGAATTTCTTTATCGAATTAAAAAGAAACAAAATATTAATTGTTGGATCTTTCGAACGATAAACGTCTAAATTAATACGCTTTGATTAACAGATCGATTTTCTATCAAATGGAAAAAAGAAAAAAATATTTTTCTGTCATTTTTTCTTTTTCTTTTTTTCTTTTTTTTTTTTTTTTTTTTTTTTTTTTTTACGATAAACGTCACTCTTAAAAAAATATAAATGTTTGTTGTTCGTAATTCATTTCAAATTAGAAAACTAATATCTACAATAATTGATCGACATTCAAATGGCTAATTAAAATGAATTAAACAAATAAATATTTATAGAGAAAATTTTCGTTTTCTCTTGAGCTTTCATATGAAACGAGAAGAAAATGTATTAATCTTTTAATATACGAGATTAGAAATGATTATTTTAGAATATTGCGAACGCTTTTACCGCTTCGAGGCACAATTAAGTTCGATTAAGATTAGTTGAAAATGATCATCGATATCGAACATAGATACGACGAATACATACATACATACATACATATATATATATATATATATATATATATATATATATATATATAATTTGATCTACACAAGTTTCTAATTACATTGATTAGATATAGAATATATACATATATATATATATTTTGTATATATACATGTATATATGGAAAGCGCATGCCGTGGCACGCGTAGCCAATGATCAAGAAAACGAAGGGCGGTAATCAGCGGGGTGTGGGGGCAGAGGGGGCCGATCTTTTCGATGGTGCAGCTATGTCGAAGTGAAAGTATGACACGTTTCTTCGCAAATCGAAGGCGAGTCATATCTATTGGTGACAAAACGTATGTATTTACGCACGTAAAGATATATATATGTATGTATATATAAGAATGCGTATATATATATATATGTATATATATATATATATATATATATATATTCAAGACCGATCGAATAAATGTCGTTTTATCGTCGTTGTCGTTGTTCGAAGCATAGTTAACGTACCGGAAATCCTAACTTTCGCAAGTACTTAACTATAACCAGACCGGATATACTAAGTCTAAGCTACCATGAGATACCAAAGAGAGAAGATCATTCTCGTGACAGGATGTGAAAATGTATAGTTATATTTATTTATCCGTTAAACTCTTTCTCTATCTCTATCTATCTATTTATACATTTATTTATTTATTTATCTATCTCTCTTTCTCTTTTCCCATTTTCCTCCTCGTTTATCAATTTAATTAGATAGTATATATATATATATATATATATATATATATGTGTGTATAAGATGATACACCAATTTTTTATATTGGATCCAATTAAATGCAGATAAAAAAAGAATATATAATCGTTCTCTTATACGAACACAAAAGACGGGAATGGGGGAGGCTGTAAAAAAAAAAAGGAATGAAATAAAATGAAATAAAATGAAATAAAATGAAATGAAAAGAGACGAAATGAAAATTCATATTTAACGTTTCAAGCAAAAGAACGTGTATCCTAACGAAAGAAAGAGACAAGAATATATATATATATATATATATATATATATATATATATATATGTATTTATATTATATATTTATATATATATGGTGGGAAAAACCACGAAAGAGATGAAGTATCCTATATCATCGTGACTATTAGACGGGTAAACCACGTGTTCTACGAGCCACCTGTATACTATGGGACGTGTATGTATGAATCATCACACCTTTTTCATTCAACCTGAGGACTTTCGAGGAAGCGTTGAAAATATTGAATTTGTGGGAAAACAACTCACGATCTGTACGATGTGTTCACTCTTTCTCTCTCTCTCTCTCTCTCTCTCTATCTATCTTTTTTTATTTCTCACACACCCTCTTTATCTCTCTCTTTCTCTTTCTCTCTCTCTCTCTCTCTCTTTCTCTTTCTCTCTCTTTTTATTTCTTTTTTCTTCTTCACGGATAATTTCAACACTTGTCAATTCACTGATTGATTAATCGGATAAAATTATCACGATTAAAGATTCACGCATCTTCTCGTCTCTCTCTCTCTCTCTCTCTCTCTCTCTCTCTCTCTAACTTAATTACTCAATCATTTTAACTCTTTCTTTCTTTGTCATTATTTATAATTTCTATATATCTATATGTATATATATATATATATATATATGATTAATAAAAGTGATTTTATTCGGATTCTATTTGAAATAGAATAATAGAGAGAAAAAAGAGAGAAAAAAGAGAAAGAGAGAGAGAGAGAGAGAGAGAGAGAGAGAGAAGGAGAGAGAGAGAGAAGAAAAAAGAAAGAGAGATGCACCGACACTGCACTTGAGACGACGTTGCACGAGCGAGTAATCAAGAATGACGCTCGATCGGTGATCTTTATATTGTTGAATCCTCCTTGGCCCTGCGCCAGTTTATCCTCCTCCTCCTCTTCCTCTTCTTCTTCTACTTCTTCTTCTTCTTCCTTTTTCTTCGATTTCGACTTTGATTACTGACTTCGTTTTCGTATTGTCACGTTGAATTTGTGCGCGAGAAGGAACAGATACACACCGTTATGTGTCGAGCGTGCAACTGCCGCGCTAAACCCTCCTGTTATTCCGCTTATGCTTCTCTCTCTCTCTCTCTCTCTCTCTCTCTCTCTCTCTCTCTCTCTCTCTCTCTCTCTCTCTCTCTCTCTCTCTCTCTCTCTCTCTCTCTCTCTCTCTCACCCTTCCCAACATTCTCTGTCCCTCTCCAACGAATCTTCTACGACGTCATTGAAACGCAATCGTCCATAGGAAAAGCTATTTGTTTGTGTGTGCCTCTTGTCCTCTCGCCTCCCCTCATCCCCCATACTCATCCCATCACATAGAATCTATTTTTAAGGTAGTTGTTACTAATCGAATTTATTAGATCGGAAATACATATTTTTGTTAACAATATAAATTTTTTTATATATATAAAATTTATTCTTTTTTTCTTTTTTCTTTTTTTTTTATACGTATAATGAAATAATAAGGAAGGAATAAAATCGAAAATATACATTATGGAAAATAAAAAGGATAATTAATATTAGTATTATCGATTTATTTTTATCGCATTTGTTAATTTGACGAGGAGTTGTGCCACTTAAAAAAAAAAAAAAAAAAAAAAAAAAAAGAAACGTTTAAAAAAAATTCTTTTTTACATTTTATATTTGCTTCATTTTGTGATAATAAATATATAAGACGGGACAACTTTCGTTTAACGTATATATTCTATATAATTATATTTTCGGCAATCGTTATAGAAACATTTAATTTTTAAATGATCAATATAAACAAGAACAATTTTCAATTATTATTACATTAATAATTATATTATTGATAATTTTTTAAAAGAAAAATTTAACTCTCTGATAACGAATAAACAATAACAATTCTCATTTAACATTAATCTAACAATTATATTTTAATAACATTAATATAATACTTATACAATATATAATCCGACATTTTGACAATATTAAAATATAAAAGCATATTAAAACGATTGATGTCACCTGTTGATTTTTTTTTTTTTTTTTTTTTTTTTTTTTTTTTTTTTTTATAATGATGTCGACATCTCTTTCTCTCTCTCTCTTTCTCTCTTTCTCTCACTTCGAACGATTAAAAAATTCGAATAATTTAATTTCAGCGTTATCGATTAAGTCGTAAGCACGTTCCATGATAATGTGCAAGATTTTATATGCGTGATATTCTTTGTTAATTATATTCCATTTTTATTCGTTAATTTTATTCGTTAATTTTATTCGTTAATTATTTTCTTCGGGACTTTCGCATCTCGATAAACAAGTTTGAAATGTCTAATCTAAATGTAAAATATCGAGAATCATTTAAGAGCTATACACACACACATATATATATATATATCTTGATCATTTTTTACTCACTTATGAAATGAAATCATTCGTTGATTGGCACTTTAATACAATCACAAATCTTAAATTCATCATTTAAACTGATATATAAATATCTGATCTCATAAATAATTCCGTCTATTGAACAAAGTGATTTTTTTTTTTTTTTTTTTTTTTTTCTTTTTTTTTTTTTTACGACCCTTAACCTTCATAAGTTCTGCATTTATGATTATACAAGTACATTTAAATTGATACATCTTTTATTGCAAATATCTTCGTTTTCGAATATATGATCTGTGAATATTACAAAATCATGGAAAAAAAAATAAGAAAAAGTAAAAATAAAAAAATAAAAAGAAAAAAAAAAATAAAAAACAAGAAAAAATTCAATCGTGACGGGAAAAATCTGTTTCACTTTCCTCCAAGTTTCGCGTTCTGCATGCTTGACACGAAACCTCTAGTCGCTTTTCCTGTACAGAGAGATATATATGTACATGTATACTTACATATATATTTACATATATACAATATATATGAAAGGGTTTTGCCGATAGGGAAGAAAGATTTTGCACGTATTGTACATATGTATGTATGTATAAATAATCATCCACGAGTACTGCGCAAAAGTCTTTCCTTATGCATCTCACGTGCTTTAAACACGGACGAAAGTTTTGGCCCACTTTTCGAATCGAATCGAACTTCACGAAATTTCTTATTTTACGTTACATTGTATATATTTATTTATAACGTAATCATTTTATATATATATATATACAATATATATATTTTTTGTATTATGTCATTCGTATATATTTCATTATTACATTATGTATATATATTACATATACAATGCAACAAAACAATATAAATATTTATTTATTTATTTATTTATTTATTTATTTATTTATTATGTACACATTAAATTAAGTTATTCCCGCTATGTTATAAGTATGTATTATATAAATATATATAATATTGTTTCATAAAAGGGGGCAAAAAAGAAAAAAAAAAAAAGGGGGAAATGTCTCCGTTATCGCTTTAATTAACCATTATTACATATTTATGTGCATAATTAGACCTAAATAGACTCGGCCTTTAATAATCTCTCAAGTATGTAATAATTTCAATGAGAAATTGCTTTTACGTACAAGAAAATATTTATATAAATTAAACATACGTTGGATAAGAATTATTGTAAGGATTATTGAAACGCTTCGAAAAAAAAAGAAAAAAAGAAAAAAAAATATCTGACATTGTATTCTTTCTCTTCTTCGAGATAATGAAAACAAAAAAGGTTTCAATTCCTTTTTTTTTTTTTTTTTTTTTTTTACTTTTTTTTTTTTTCTTTCCTTTTCATTTTTCATCTTCTTCATAGTTTTTATACTGCTGCACTCCCACAACACCAATTGCGAAATCTTTTGTAGAGGAGACACTGACAAAAAAGTAGACAATTTCTTCTTGGCAGTTTTCGACAAATAACTGTAATCATCCTACGCTAGCATACCGACTCTAATCTCGTAATTCTCCTCATCTTTTCGTTTCGTTTATTTTTCTTTTTTTCTTTCTTTTTTTTTTTTTTTTGTTTATTCTTATTTTTTTTTTTTTTTTTTTTTTATTTTTTTATTTTTTTTTTTGGTCAACTTCATGCACGTGCTTCCAATCACAAGCGATCATTTATGTATTCCACGAGTGTAATCGGTTTTTTTTTTTCTTCTCTCTCTTTTTATTCTTTATACGAATTCTTGCACTGTTGCGTTCGAACGTCTTCCAAATGTTACAATTAACACATTATTGCCCGATCACAAATATATAATCTGATTTTGTACGTTTGTATAAAACTTATGCAATTATATGAAATATATAAAATTCTATGCAATCGTTATTATAATTATTATTTATTTCGTCATATTAATTTAATATATTCGTTTAATTTTTTATAAAATCATCGACATTCGTAAAAATTCTTAATATTTATTTTAATAACAATATGAAAATTTATTCACTTGCATGGCTCCGACGAAAGGTATTACAACGTCAAACGTTGTATTATTGATACTTGATTGATAATATTTTGATTAATAAAATTTGATTAATAATCGATTCTTT
>NC_140811.1:16200000-16270000 GCF_050613455.1 Vespa mandarinia
GATTTTCCCTTTCGCTTGTGGAATTAGAAATTCGTGGCGAAGCTCTGTCGATCCGTTCGCTCGCGTTCTCCATAAACGTCATTAAGAATTCCGTTTCGGTGCGCTGCCAGTATTTTTACACGAGCAATGACCTTCCGCGGGTAGAATAGTCCACGGGCGAAAGTGTCATCGTCGTCGACAGTGCGCACATGTCAACACCGGGTTATATCTATATACAAGCGCACACATTCGTCACTTTCCCTCTGATTCGTCGCGAATTCGAAGCGAATTTCGTTTTCTCTCCTTCTTTGCGAAATTTTTTTCCTTTTCTTTTTCTTTATCTTTTATTTGTTTATTTATTTATTTATTTATTATTTAATCTCTGAGAATTTAGCCCTTCTATAAAAAAAAAAAAAAAAAAAAAGCCCCTTCGAGAAAGGACCCTTCTTCGAAGAAAATAATTCAATGAATTTAAAGGATTAAATAATTCCCCCTCCCTCCCTCCCCCCCTCCCCCGATACTTAATATCTCTTTTTTTTTCCCTAATATGTGAAATGAAATTAAATTAGTTTTTTTTTTTTATCTGGTGTATCAAAGTTACGATTTTGAAATGAATTTCATTTTCTATCTCTTTCTCTCTCTCTCTCTCTTTCTCTCTCTCTCTCTCTCTCTCTTTCTGTCTCTCTTTCTATGAAATTACATTACAAATAAATTCATTCAAATTTCTCCTTCGTCTTCATTCAAAAAAAAAAAAAAAAAAAAAAAAAGAACTGAAAGATATCAAAACGTAAATTAATTTCCCCGATAGATTTCTTCCTGTTTTTGCTGCATGAAGCAAGAATGGAATTAGTTTCTTTTGTTTTTTCTTTTTTTTTCTTTTTTTCTTCCTTTTTTCTCTTCGTCTCCCTCTCTTTTTTTCTTTTTTTTTTCTGGACAATATCAAAAGTTTAGTACCATCTGGTAAAGGAGATGATGGTGATATTCGATCTCGTAACGTTAGGGTTGAGAGAGGAAGGGAAGGAAGGGAGGGAGGGGGAAGAAAGAAGGCTCGCTCGAGTTCTAGGTTGCATAATAATTCTCTCCTTTCTTTTGTGTACGTGTGTGTGTGTGTTCCTCGGCCAAACGGGAAATCGACAGAGAAGGTATGTGCAGCCTCGCGTTAAAGCTTTCGAGGGAAATACGAGCCATTCTAATATTCGTATTTGGGAGAGGAGAGAAATATCGAGCCTAACTTATGTATAAACTTGTTCGCACCTCTCTTTCTATAAACTTCCATTTTCACGGTAGGGATCGAGTAATAATCGGCTTACAATAGAAATTTTATCGCATGTATTATCTAATTAGAAATCATACGTATGTATTTATATATATATATATATATATATATATATATATATATACATATAAGTGTTCGTGTGTGTATGTGTATGATGTATGATATAAAGATTCATTACAAATTCCCAGTTAAGTATCTCGTTCGTTTAAAGGAGGAAGAAAAATGAAATTAAGAAATATTTCATAATTTCATGTGTCAAATATTTGAAAGAGTATAAAATAAAAGAAATGATTTCAAATGATCGAAACGGAAGTTTAAACGTTTTTTTTTTTTTTTTTTTTTTTTTTTATAGGTATTACGTAATTAGTTCACGTTTATTATATAGGCATTTGATAACATTTTTATAATTCTTTTTTTTTTTTTTTCTTTTTTCTTTTTTTTTACTTCAATGCCATGATGTGACCCATTGAAAATGGAAGACAATCGACATGAACTTTCCGAACAACTTAAATACAATGAAAGTCTACTTGAAAGGTTCTTATCTCTCTCTCTCTCTCTTTCTCTTTCTCTTTATTTCTTTATCTTTCTTATTTCATTTATTTTCTTTTTTTTTTTTTCTCTTATTCTGACATGAGAAGTTAACATTCCAATGGCGTCGTGTATTCGCTAGACCTTACGATGTAGGGGCCTTTCCATTCGTAGATGGAAGGCCCACATGGTTGATTCTCTCCGTCTACGCTCCCTTTCTTATTTCTCTTTACGGGCCACGCCCTAACTATCTTGCCCAGCCGAACGTTCGTGCACCCTTCACCGCCTGAGAATACCAATATACATAAGTACATACATACATACGTGCATACATACGTACGTACTAACATATAGTATAGTAAATCGTGTTAGTGAATATACGAAACCTGATCGAGATTTTTTTTTTTTTATCTATCTCTCATCTATCGACCATTATAAAATGTTTGAATGAAATTTTTCTTTATTTTAATTTTATTATTTTATATATATATATAAATAATGTTTATAAACAAATATTATTTATTTGTTAACAAATGATCGATGATGATTTATTTGATTTTATTTATATATAAATAAATATTATCGATGTGATCCAACTAATCGATCATTATATTATTAATATATATATATATATATATTACATAATAATCATGTATAAATAATTCGTATACATAAATATTAACGTGAATTAATAAAGAGTAATATATAAATGAATTATATGTTATACATCAATTATTTTTATATAAGAAATGTTTATATATATATATATAAAAGTAATCGATGGATTAATTGGATCACCAATGATTACACATTCTCGAATATATCTCCATTAAAATTCACATATTTCGATAAAAAAAAAAAAAAAAATAAAAAAACATTCACGTTCAAAATATTAAAAAAAAAAAAAATAAAAAAAAGACGTTCACTGGCAAATTACATCTACCTATCTCTTTATTATAAATATTCAGTAGATTCTTCGTAACAAAACGAAGAAAATTCCGAGTAACGTTATTTCACCCCACCCATTCCCTTTACCCCCTACACCTCGTTTATTCAATTTTTTTACCTAGTCCGTTATAACGTCATCGAAAAGAATCAACATACAAAAAAAAAACTGAAAACACGAAAGATAAGAAAAGTAGAAGAAAAAGTGTAAAAAGAGAAACAAAAAAAAAAGAAAAGAAAAAGAAAAATAAAAACCCAGAAATTATAAAAAGATAATTAACTTTTCTCTCACTTTTGTCATACATTTACTGACGTCCTTATGAAATAAGCATTATCGATGACGTACAGATTCTCAGAAAGATCTCTTATTAAATGATCCATATTAAAGATGATCGTTTTAGGAATTTCATGCAAATCATACGAAGTATTCTTCGAATTTCTTTTATGCTTACGCATTATAAATTCGTCGAAATGTTATAAGAACGGATACTGTTAGTTCGTTAGTCATAGAATGAAATTAGGTAATATGTATTTACAGGTGCCATGCATAAATGCACGTGCGCACACATATACACCGTACACGTATTCATAAAGAGATTCTCTCTATTTTATTTATTTTCTGGAATCCTTCGAACAATTACCAGATATAGTAAGAACATTACCGTTGCATCTTACGCAACATTCTGATTTATCCTCGCACAATGATTAAATGTTTACTTGATTGTCGGCGACTTTGTTGAAAATACGCCTTCTGTGTGTCCTCGTGTAACTTTTTTCTTATTTTCTTTACTCTCTCTCTCTCTCTCTTACACACTCTCTCTCTCTCTCTCTCTCTCTCTCTCTCTCTTTATTTATCTATCTATCTATTTCTATCTTTTTCATACATACACAAACTTCGTCATGATTCGATAAAAGATATTTTTTTTTTTTTATAACTCACACATAAAACGATGTAAGGAACGTTAATAAGCCCGCAAAAATAAGTACAGACCATTATTGAGATAATCGAAGCGTCTCATCGCTCTATATATATATATATATATATATATATATATATATATATATATATATATATAATACTCTTATATATAATATTCTCTTTATATACATACTCTCTTCTACTTGTTTTAAGGACGACTTTATAAGAAACGCAAAAGAGACGCTTTTGTAATAACTTGCGAACTCTCTTATGCCGATTAAAAACGAAAAGAAAAAAAAAGTTAAAAACAGAGGAGAAAAAAAGTAACAATAAAAAAATCAATCGTTGTTGATATCGTCGGCGAGATCAAAAAAGATATGAAGAAGGAACGTTTCATAATCTTTTTTTTTTTCTTTTTTTTTTTTTTTTTGTAATCTTTATTTTAATAAACGAATACGAAGGTGTTCTCTGACAGATCACTATTTGACCATATGCAAATATTATGCATTTCATGTAAATTCTTTTTTCTTTCTTTTTCTTTTTCTCTTTCGTGTATGAAATTATCATTTTTGATTGTCCTTGAAGAGCATAGAAAAATAAAAATACAATGTCTATAATAATTATAATATTTAATTCTATCATGTGGCGCCATGTAAATCTTTTTCTTCTTTTTTTCTTTTTTCTCTTTTTTTTTCTTTTTTTCTTTTTTTCTTTTCTTTAGAAATTATAATTCTCGATCGTCCACAAGGAGCACAAGGAAATATAATAAATCAACCATAATAATTCTGACGTCCAGCGCTATGTAAATTATTTCTTTTTTATTTTTTTTTTTTTTTTTTTTTTTTGTTTTCCATCTCCCTTTTGTTTTGTTCCTTTTTTGCTTTCTTTAGTTTCCTTTATTTTCTTTTAAAATTATAATATTCGATCGACCGTAAAGAGCTATAGAAAATGAAAATAATAATTATAATAATTACAATAATTTTGTCATTTATTTTATATCAATTATTCTCTTCATTATTATAATTATTGTTATTATTATTATTATTGTTATTATTGTTATTATTATTATTATTATTATTATTATTATTATTATTATTATTATTATTATTATTATTATTATTATTATTATTATTATTATTGTTTCCTTTGGAAATTATCATTTTTTCGGTTTTTCCTTAAAGAACAACACAGGAAAAAACAATAGAATTATTCTTAGATATAGCGTTAGGTAAATTCTATTTGTTTTTTTTTTTTTTTTTTCATTCCTCTTTATTTTCTTCGGAAATAATAATTTTTGATTCATTGTAAAATAACAGAGGAAAAAAAAACAATGTAATAATTGTAATGATTCCCGCTGTGCAGCGTCATCGTCGATTGAAAATTTTTCATAGAAAATAACGTGTTTCATCATCGACTATACCTGACAGAGGTTTATGTTTTTTTCCTTTTTTTTTCTCTTTTTTTTTTTTCTTTTTTTTTTCTTTTCTTTTTTTACAACCGTACGTTCTTGAACTTCCGCTCATTCAGATTTCAAACTTGCCAACACGGATGTTATTATTATTATTATATAGATTATAACAGGAATTTCCGTGATCACGTTAATGTTGTAGAAATAATTCGTGACTCGAAAGGAAAAGAATTTCTTTTTCATTCATAAATCATTGATATTTTATGTGTATAATCGTGTTTACAAATTATTTCATCGGTTATATAGTATATGCTATTAATACGATTTAATTAACAAAAGCAGAGATTTATTATTTATTATTTAATATCTATATATATATATATATATATATATATATAATAAAATTAATAAATAAAAAATTTAACATAATACATTCTTTCATATTTTCGTTAAAAAAAAAAAAAAAAAATCGTCAAAAGAATATTACACGAATGTATTCGAGTTTGTATGAATTAAGGAACAAGTGAAATATCATTTCAACATATCTCGGTCTTCTTTCTTCATCAATTTGACATCTAATTGTTGCTTAGAAGAGTATCCTTTTACATTCACTTTGTCCTTGCTATACCCATCATTTATGTTGGTCTACTTTGCCTAATCGTTGTCCTTATTTTGCTTGGCAAATTTAAATCTATCGCTTTTCTTTTCTTTTTTTTTCTTTTCTTTTTTTTTCTCTTTCATTAATTATTATTATTACTTTGATATTGTCAATATCTCTGTTAGCTTTGTCATTTATTACTTAATAAAAAGAAAAAAAAAATTAAAATAAATATATACTGTAAAAATTGCATAAAAAAGAAAAATAAATTAAATAAAAACCAATAAAAACCAATAAAAATATTTACATCAATTAAAATCAATATTTATGTATACTTTTGGATTGCATTTGTCTATCACTGTATGATTGTACATATATATATATATATATATATATATATATATAATTACGTAAAAAAAAATAAAAATAAACAAATACATACATACGTATACATATGTGAATAAATAAATAAATAAATAAATAAATAAATAAATAAATAATGAAAAAAAGATATAATTATCGAAATGAAAGGAAATCGATTATTCTTCTCGATCAGTCATGATTATTTGCTTATAGCAATTGGCTTATACTTAGATATATAAAGTGGGAGTAATAATCACGTGTACAATATGGTACCGCCAACAAGACGTTTTGAAGGCGCGGTCTTGCATTGAAAATAACCGGATAAACGATTTCATTTCGCTTTACCTCGAAACGCAAGGTACCTGTTACGTTAACAATCTGCCATGACGGTAAATGCTACGAAATGGAAAAGTGTGTGGGAAGTTCTACGTCGAATCGTTAAAATAAAATTGATTCTATTGTATTATAACGGTACCAATACGTACGATCAATTCAAAATTATACATTTTAAAAGTTAAATCTTTCTTAAATGACTTCGATCGATTAATTGAAAATCACAAAATAAAAAAAAAAAGAAATAAAAAAATCAGGAACGATTCGCTTCGCTTGTTAGGAAAAAAAAACATAAAAAAAAAAAAAAAAGAAAAAAATATGGACGTGTGCGTTGCAAAAGTATATGTTACGTTATTTAAATGACATTAACATTTTTCAGTTTTACACGTAAATTAATTTCATAGTCATTTTAAAGTCAATTATCGGCATAATTTTAAAAACAAAGTTAATCGATTTTAAAGATTTTTTTAATTATACACCTTAATTTTCTATTTCTTTTAATTATACATCCTAAATTTTCTATTCTTCTAGTTTATGAAAATATTAGGATACGTAAAATACTTTATTTTTAAATATATATATATATATATATATATATATATATATATATATATATACAACACTAATTTAGAACACATGATTATTATTGACTGAACAGTCAATTGGCAATCAAAAAAAAGTAAATCCAATTTGTTTTCAAGCAGCTATTATTATTATTATTATTATTATTATTATTATTATTATTATTATTATTATTATTATTATTATTATTATTATTATTATTATTTTATTATTATTATTATTATTATTATTATTATTATTATTATTATTATTATTATTATTATTATTATTTCGCCGCATATTAAACTCGGTAAAAAAAAATTTTAATATTTACATTTAATCCAATCGTTTTGTTTAATATCATTAGATCTATAGATATTTCGAGAGAACGATTAATAATGATATATAATATATCATTAATAAATTTATGAATAAATTTTTACGATAAAAAATTAATGAATTAAAAATATGTGATCGAATAATATTTATGTGGAAGGACAGGAAAAATGATTAGAAAAATTTCCCATAGAATTTTCTTGGAAGGAATGGATTAAACTATGGGATAAATATCCGATGAATTAGCATTGTGGGATTCGAGTAAGAACGATAGAGAACAAAATAATATAATGATTAGATAGTTAATATGACTAAACTATGTGACTCATGCTTTTCAATTGTTACTTTCATTAATGATTATAGTCTGAAGATGTTCTAAGTTAAAAGAATTCTCACATTCAATTATTTATTATACTATAATAATTTCATGTAATAATTATTTAATATCTATATGAATGAAGAACCATTTATATATCTTTTAACAGATTAGATACTTTCAATTTTTATTATTTACATTTCATCATTGTCATAATGATGAGAAAATAATTATCATTTGCTTATCAGATTTTCAATAGTATATAGAAGTTATTAATGTGTACTAATATTCTGTACTATAGAATAGAAAAAGGATAATAAGATAATATAATAAATACATAGTAAGACATTATAAATGATTTATGTGTATATTATGTATAGGGTTGGCCAATAATTATAATTGAAATTTTTAATATTTTATATTTAAATTAACAATATTATATATTCTTTCTTTCTTCATTGTTTATTATATATTTTACTATTATATACTATATATAACTCAATACTATGCTATATTATATTATATTAATTATATATATTATATATACATATATATATAATATAACATAATATATAATTACAATACGATATTCTTTTTATATATAATAGTATATTATTATCAAATTAAAATACAGATATTAATTATAAATTTTATATTATTTATTTAGATATAAAATATTTTATATTTATATATAAAATATATTGAAAATTGGTCAATCATATATATAATTTAGAAAAAGTATTTAAACGTTTAAAAGAAAAATTGTTTAAATTATTCTCGATAAAAGAAAAAGGAATGAATAAGTAACAATAATTGATTATAAAGTAATAGAATTTAGATTACGTGTTAGAGAGTTAAATACACGAGATACATCTAATCGCGTGCCTTTTATCGAGGGATGCGATTAGCATAAATGTTTCGCATTGGTGCCGGTTACGAGCTATACTTGCTCCACATTCCTACGCGTACTCACGAAGCGTGCAAGGTCCTCTCTGCTTCTTTATCAAGGATATACGATTCTTGCATACCCATTTCTAATTAAGAGATCGTGACTAGTTCTTCTCTCCGAGTTGCATTCGAGTTTATGCGAAATCTACCGTATTCGTATAACACTTGTGAGAAAAATGAATTATTAAAAAAAAAAAAAAAATAAATAAATCAACATTGATCATTTCCATTGACAATTTTCGCAATTCGACATTCAACATTTTCATTCTTATCGAATTTGTTGACAAGTGAGATTCGTTCGCGTAAATAATATAATTTAATTTTCCACAAATTTTTTTTTTTTTTTTTTTTTTTTTTATGCTACAGGAATCAAATTCTGCATCATAACTCTGAAACTTTCTTTTTTTGCCATTTGTGTAAGAAAGAATGTGAACTACTGCAAAAAAAAAAGAAAAAAAAAACAAAACAGAAAAATTTGTTTTACAATCTGCATTGCAAACATTTTTGTACATCTTTTTTTCTCTCTTCGCGCTATTCAATCTATTTATTTCGCACAGAGGGAAAAATTCAAAAAAAAAAAAAAAGTAAAAAAGAAAAGAAAAAAGGGATAATTCTTTTTTTTTTTTTTTTTTTTTATGCAATCCTCCAACAGGAAATATCTTTGCCGATGAAATCGAAGCTCTCTTTCTTTGGCAACTTCTATACTATTTATGGCCGAATTTACGGAGCATATCAGTGCTCTCGGCTAATAAAACTTTGGCTATTCGTTATATAATTGGAAAGCGTGTTTCCTTGTTGCTCTATAAGTTCATTATTAATTCGAAAGTAATTAAAATTCGTCGAACATGTGGAATTCATATGACGCAACGATTTATATACATAAATATATATATATATATGTAGGTATATATATTTACATAGATCATACTTGTTTTGCATAAGACAAGTAAATGAAATTTTTTCCTATTTACATTGGATATATCAATTCAATTGTAATAGTATTAAAAATTGAATGACGTTAACAATTTTTAAGAAAGAAATAGAACAAATTTTTTTGTTCTTTTTTTTTTTTTTTTCTTTTTTTTTTACACTATTAAGGATCATTGAAAGTAGTATGCAAATTAATTACGTAGAAATCATTTGTTCGTATCAATACGAACAAATTAAGTATTAATTTATTATATCATTACAAACAAGGAATATTTTCAAATGACATTGAAAACTTTAAGCGAACATAAACAAAATATAAAACAAATTTCTTTTGTACTATTAAGAGATCTTATTATCGAATGCATTCGAATTGATTGCTTGTGAATTATTTGTCCGTGCAATTTAAAACAAAGTCGAGTGAAGTTAAAAAATTTATTAAAAAAAAAAAAAAAAGAAAAAAAAAAGAAAGAAAGAAAAAAAAAGAGAGAGAAAGAGAGAAAAGAAAGAAAAAAGCAGAAAAATCAAACAAATTTCCTCATCCTGTCGTTTGGATCTTTGAAAGTATTTATATTACGTACAAATCAGTTTTCATGTTGGTTAATAACCGGAAAAGATAATTAGGTACACCTTGTATGTCACATTATCGGTCATCGTTCGATCGATCATTACGATCCTTTCTATTATACTTCTGGCACTTGTACGTATAAATCGGGATCGGTATAATACTTAGGGGAGGTGACGGGGGGGGGGAGCTCTGCACGTGATCGAACAAGACGCGAGACACGTGCATGCATGCCATATAATCACTAACGAAACCACTTACAGTAGATCTCTCTCTCTTTCTCTCTTTCTCTTTCTCTCTTTCTCTCTTTCTACCTTTCTCTCTTTCTCTCTTTCTCTCTTTCTCTGTACGTTCCGTTCCGTTCTTGGAAAAACTGGAAAGACTTTGCGAAATCTATTCGAATAATTGCTACCTGGTCACGGTATACCACTTGACCTTGGCTAATAAAATTCTCTGAGTAAAAGTGACAGCGTTGAAGTAACGAACGAGAGATCTTAACGTTGAATTTAACATTACTTATCTATTTGAATCATTTAAAATTTGATAAAGTTAAAATTGATTTTTCTCTTTCTCTCTCTTTCTCTCTCTCTCTCTCTCTCTCTCCTTTTCTTTTCTTTTTTTTTTTAATCTTTCTCTTCCTTTTTTTTTCTTTTTTTCTTTTTATCGTCAACAGAAAATTTGGCACCGTCTGAGTTGAAGAAGCTTAGGAACAAACAGAGAAAGCAACGTAGGAAGGCTGAATTAGAACGACAACAGGCTGCCCAAGCTCAAGAAAAAAGGGAACAACATAACAAGTCTCGACAACAAACAGATCCTGATTTAGAACAACCTACATTGGACGAACTTATTCCAGAGAAATTGGAAAGGGTTGGTATATTATTATAATCTTATAATTTTTTGTTTTTTTTTTTTTTTTATCAATCATTTTTACAAACGAGCCTTTCGTTTTGATTTATCAATGATGAATGTATGTACTTTCAGGTTGAGGATCCTTTGGAACAAGCGATAAAGTTTTTACAACCACTTCAAGATCTAGCAGCAAATAGAATAGAAACCCATCTAATGGCTTTTGAAATCTACATTCGTAAAGGTAATGAAATTTCAATTGGGAGGATTAATATAGAAATGGGTGAAAAATGAAGGGGGATGCTTTATCGATTTTTTTTTTTTTTTTTTTTTTTTTTTTTTTTTTTTTTTTTTTTAATTTCTATAATACGTCATGTGTTATAATTATAACACAAGATTGTAAAATATGTGTTTATAACGCATGGTGTTATAGAGTAACTTCCTAACTTATATATCTTATGTATATCTATATATAACATATATATATATATTCTAATTTATATAATTTTCAAGTATGATGTCTCCTCTTTCTCCATTAAAAGAATTTTCTTTCATTTCATCATGAAAAACTAAATTGTCGCTTCATATTCATAATTCAACATATTTTTTTAAACATAATTAGTACTATAATTTGTGTAAATGCAAAGAAAAAATTACGATTGTATAGAGAATTAAAATTAAAAACAAGTAATATATCGACAACGACAACGACGACGACAACGACGACAACGATTATAATGATAATATTGATGATGATGGTGACGATGAATGAACTAATTCAAAATCTTTTCCAGGTCGTACTTTATTAATGTTGCGGTCAATAAAGCGTGCTCATAGGCTGGACTCGAATAATCCAGATCTCCATACGTGTTTGGTGCGATTTTTATTGAATACAAGTCGTTTGTCATTGGAGGGTGCAGTAGGTGAAGTTGTGAAGCGACAAACGGCAGACATATTCTCAGATTCAACGGCTGTACAATTGAATGCGGAATATTTGAAGAAAAACAGGAACTCTCTGCCGCATTTGCTTCAAGGTGCAAGAATGTTATATCTTTTAGACCCGTCGGCTCAAGCGAGAGCCTTGTCTCTTGTTACGAATACGGATGAACTTGAAAATGTGACGCTTAAGAATTGCACGAAGGTGCTAGAATCTATGCAAAACGGTGACTTTGGTTACTGCGACAGTACGATAGCCGAATTTATATCAAAATGTCACAAACTCTTCCCGTACGCTACTGCGTTTCGGCTGCAGGAAACAAAACCTACTGCCAATCATCAAGACAAGGAAAATTCTATTAAGAACTGATCCAGGTACGCGCTATCTAGCGTCGTCACTGGCTTGCTACTACGTAGTTAGGCGAGGCAATCGTGAGAGGCGAAATATCGAAACTTATCGATCTACGTCGAAAGATTTAAAAAAAAAAAAAAACGAAAAAAAAGAAAAATTATTCAATTTAAAAATTAACGAGAGAGAGAGAGAGAGAGAGAGAAAGAGAGAGAGAGAGAGAGCGAGAGAGAGAGAGAGAGAGAGAGAGAAAGAGAGAAAGAGAGCGAGAGAGAGAGAGAGAGAGAGAGACAGAATTGGCGATCAATGAGACAAGTAGCGACAGTATGTACCATAGGTCCATGGCTGTTCCTAGATCTTCTACATATAGTGTAAAACAGTGAATGGAACAGTGGCTGGAACGGTGCTGGATAAAGAAACTTAATCAATTGTAATAAGACGAGATGTGACGGCACCGAGAGAGAGAGACTCCTAAATAAGGTCCCGAATTTTAATATAATTTAACAGAAGGACTGGCATAGATTAATATTATAGAAGAAAAAATATAAGAAAAGAAAGAATGAAAGAATTGGAACAAATTGATCAAAATGCTCTTAGTTTCTCAAGAGCTCGACGATCTTAAATATTACCGTAAGAGGACTGGCTATAAAAGTGAAGAATATTAATAACAGTGTACTTGGTAGGGTGGGTAGGGAGGGATGGGGGTGGGGGGGAGGGGGTTTATAGAGAAGTGGATAGGAAAGGGGTTAGGGAATGGGGAGCGGTGCAGTGTGTAAAATAAGACGTGCAAGACTAACGTATTGGTACAAAGAAAAAAAAAAAAAGAAAAAAAAAACAAAGAAACAAAGAAACAAACAAACAAGACTTGTATACATTCATAACGCGCGCGCTTAATGAGTATTTCTACTCAAATATTAAGGGATGTACTGTCTCCAGCGATGCCTAAATATTACACTCTACTGTGTAGAGTCCGCGTAAACTTAGACTATCATCGAGCATCGATTAAAACTGTACCATGCATGTCCGTCGCTGCAGTTGAATGGACCTCGTTCCATATCGTATAAACTGACTAATTCTTCTGGTTCGTCTTACATCATCTTGTGAACTGGTTAAATCAAGTGAATATGCGATATTTCTAATGTTTTTTCTTCTCTAGAAAACAAAATATACATACACATGCACGGATAAACAGACACAGACAGACAGATACACATACACACATACATACACACATACATACATACATACATACATACATACATACATACATACATACATACAAATAAATAAATAAACAAAGAAAATACACACGCGTGTTTGATTAGTTCGTTCGTTCGTTCAGGGTAATGATCTGCGTTTTGATTGGAGACCCTGATGATATTCCATCGAACAGTTTATTAAATGAAAAAGTAGTTGTGCTCATCTACGAAAGTCTCTGTGAAAGTTACTATTAAGAATCATTAAACTGTGCGTATTGTATACGCAAATTACCAAAGTATCTTATAAATTGAAATCAATAAGTGTCGATAAACGAATATCATGCATCTGTATGTGTTAACAGGATTACAGGAGTTTTAATAAAAATAACAGTGAAGCCTACCGGTATAAATCGAGAATCTTTATGATTACCTCGCTTTCGTCTGAGATATTTAAATAGATACTCATAAGTTACGATTCTTTCTTAGCGAAGGTTTCTCAGTTTAAAAAACGACATCGATATCGTAGAATGATAATTACCAAGATAACGATAACGATAATGTTAACGATGATATTCATGATGATGATGACGATGAAGATTACGATGACGACAGTGGTCATGATCATGATCATGATCATGATGATAATAATAATAAAATAATAATAATAATAATAATAATAATAATAATAATAATAATAAAATAATAATAATAATAATAATAATAATAATAATAATAATAATAATAATCTTTGTACATACTTCCAGCAATACTTTGCCAATATATAATCTATCTCCAGTCTCTATCTATTTTCCATGGTATAGTAGGATATAATTTTTTTTTTTTTTTTTTCTTTCAGTCGAGAAATTATTATTCTGTATGGACGTGCTATGGTTCACATACTCGCTCCATGGTAAATTCGCGAACGTCTCGTAAGATAGCTACGTCCAATTGTAATCAATTATAATATTAACAATATTTATTATACTTAAAGTCTATCCTCCCACAATTTGAAAATGCTAAATATCGAATATAAAAGATATAGAAATCGATGGAATCTTGTATGAAAATATTATCAAATAATCGCAAAACGATACACACAACTTTTAAAAAGAAAAAAAAAAAAGAAAAGAAAAAAAAAAGAAAGAAAAAGCAAAAGAAAAAGAAAAAGAAAAAAAAAGAGAAAAACAAAGAAAAAAAGCTGTTCATTTTGTAAATGCATGGTATGTGTTCTCAGGGCTATGCAATTAATGCTACAAATAAGCATCTTATCTGTAAGTATCATTCGTTTTCATCGGTAGTCATCTGATCATTATACATATTGTCACAGCTTGAATAACGAATTATATATTAAATATTTCTATACAGTGTAGAAAATTTCCTTCGAAATTCTATGATACATCGAGTATCATCTTTCTTCGTAAGTTCCCAACGATGCATCTTTATCGATGAATTAATGCGTTAACTGTTATGTTATTCGTTTTGGTATATATATATATATATTTTTTTTTTCCTTTTTTTTTCTTATTTTTTTTGATTTTTTTTTTCGTTTTTTTTTTTTTTTTTTTTTTTTTTTTTTTAGTATACAACGCAACTTCTATATGTGACTGTTCAATCTCTCAAACAAGGTTTATATATTAATTGCTCCAATCTTTATCGAAAGTTGTTACCTCTGGTCATGAAAATTTCTATCACGCTCATAAATAATTTAGAAAAATAAATAATGCTGAGTAAGGATCGCACATATTTTTCAGATGTTAAATCCAGATTTGCCTTTAGTCCTTGCCTTGATTCTTGATTTAGATAAGATATAGATGTAAATATTTTACCTATATCCTATATAAATTACATTGTTCCAATGTTTATGGAAAAAGAAAATTATTATGTACACTTTTCTTCATACAGTTAATTCATGGAACAGTCCTTTTTCATAATATACTTTTTCTTGTTAAATTTCTAACAAACGACAAAAAAAAAAAGAAAGAAAAGACATTTTAAATTTTAATGAATTTTCACATGTATAGTATGTACATAAGCATATTCATATATACTTATATATATATATATATATATATATATATATATATATATATAAATAAATATATATATATATAAAAATATATAAAATTTTGGACTTAGAATCATTCTATTACTATAACGATATAGAGACATTAAACATGTAGTTTCAATTGTCCTTATTTTACTGTTTCAAAGAAGTTGTACTACATGCTTCTATCATGCCATACTATATCCTTTCTCATCCATTACATTTGTACAGCAGATAATTCATAAAAGAAAAACTACTGTGTTATATATACTTAATATTATACTTGTATTATTACAAAAATTAATTCATTTTCTGTACATTAGTTTATTTATTTCTTATATATCCACTAAACCGATAAAAGTGGAAAATAAAACTAAACTATATGTGTAAAAAAAATTAAAAGAAATGGTATTCTCTATCTGCGTTTGTACCTATTCTTCATTAAATTTTATATGTAAATATTGACTGATATTTCTGAGAATACCAATCTTTGCAGCAGTAAGTCACAATTGTGACTTCATGGTGACTTCTTATTTAAATAAGATTTGACCTATACCATGTCAAGAAGAAAATAAATAATAAATAAACAAATATATACATAATCAATATAAAAATATTATTTTATTAAACTTTTCATTTCAATTGAATTTTTTTTCTCTCTTCGCTCGCTTCATCGATTTTCTCTGCACTCGTCGAACTTTTATCATTTTCCAATGATAAAGTTGATACATCACAATAGTTATCATTGTGATTCTGTACGTCACAGTCAGTCTCAACAACGTCAGATACCAAATTTTTCATATTTGAAAAACAATTAATTTCATTAAAATCAATCACAATTTTATCGTTCTTAGGTATATATCGTCTATAATAAAAGGCAAAATAAATTTTAATATTTTAAATATCCATTAAGTATAATAGTTTAAAAAAGAAATTAAAAACATACATGTACATAACTTTTGCGGCATCAAACATTCTTTTTGCTGCTATGGTTTTAATTTTATGACTGTATTTATCTGACATATAAATAATAGTCTTCAATCCAGATTGTATAATTACTTTTGCACATTCATTACATGGAAAAAGACCAACGTACATTCTACACTTCTTCAATTTATTAGAATTTTTGTTCAAGATAGCATTAACTTCCGCATGACACACTGTAAAGATAAATTATTATCATTAATTAATTAATTTTAAAATAATATAATACCAATGCCATATTCTTACCGTATAGCCTTTTTTCATTCAATTTATTGACAGAATTTTTTTCCCAAGGAAATATATCATCGCTACAACCTCTGGGCATACCATTGTATCCAACACCTACTATTTTGTTATCATTATCAACTATACAAGCTCCTACACGAGTAATTGGATCTTTACTACGCTTTGCAACTAAAAATGCTACGGCCATAAAATATTCATCCCAATCCATATACGTTGATCTTTTGCATTTGATACTATTAGTTTGGCTGTATATGCGTATAAATACATTCATGTTTTATCTATTTGATAGATATTGTAATAATTTTACAAAAGAAAAATAAAAAAAAAATGTATTATCATTTACCATTTGTCGTTATGTAACGTAGTATCTACACTCATCTTCAATAATTTTTCTAATATATATACTTTTATTAGATTTACACATAAATATCAATTGAAAAATCATCAATTATAAAAGTTATCATCATCTTATTGATACATATTGAAGATACACTTTATTTATTGTCTTTATTTATTTATTTTACACATTGATATTAACGATATATATAAAACTTTCAAGTAACGTAAACATTCGTTCGTGTTCAAAAAAAAAAAAATATAATTAGTATTATAAACGATGGGATATATTTCCAATGAAGGTACGACTTCCGCCGGAATAAATTCCCTATTAAATTTATAAAATAAGCTTTACGAAGAAAAAGAAAAATTCGAAATAATTTTTTTTCGTATAAATTTATATTTTTTTTACTTAAAAAAAAAAAGAAAAAAAAAGAGAAAAGAAAAATTACATCTCACGTATTACCATCTCCTATACTTTTCAATCATATCCATTGTATATTTATTTTCTAGTGATTTATTTCCCATGAAATATATAAATTTTAATATTTATTTAATTATCTTCTACGTGTATATTAATAATCTTCGATCAATAATTACTTAAAATAATGAAATACGTTAAAAAAAAAAAAAAAATAAAATAAAGGAAAAAAAAAGAAAAACGAAACAAAACAAAAATTAACCAAAATTGTATAATAGTCGACTTCAGCGCCGCCTGTTAACACAATCACGAATTATTTATTATTTCTACGAGTATACATTCCGTTCAATCTTATTGACTATCTTATAAGTGCCGTTTCGTTCATCGTCTCCTTTAGAAAAATTAAGAGACATTCAGAGATACATCACGTTTATTCACACATACATATATATATATACATATATATATATATACATATATGTATATATAAATAGTGAACTAATTTAAATAGCAGTAAACCCATAAAAAAAAAAAAATGGCATTAAATATTTTCAAGTCCCGAATTTTCAATCTTTGTCATTTCAAAGATCTTCCAGTAATTCTTAATTTAAGATTGTCCTTAAGCACATCACGAACGTGCAACAGTAGACAGGTATTAAATTAAATTTGAATGACATTGTAACGATATAAACGTGATATATAATTAAAAAAAAAAAACAAAAAACAAAACAAAACATATATCAAAGATTCTTTTATCCCGTGTTACAAAGGAACAAAAAAAAAGTGGAAATTAGTATTTTTCTTGTGATAACAAATGAGATGCTGGTTTTATGTAATCATTCAAGTGCCAACTTAAGATAAAATTGTTCACGGCGTTTCTAAAAGGATATCGATTTTTATTTATTTATTTAGTGTATAATATTTGTGTTAAAAAGGATATGATATGTTAATTAATATTTAATAAAGATGTCTCTGTCATTTGAATGATAAAAAAAAAAAAAAAAAGAAAGAAAAAAAAAGACAAAGCGAAACAAATGATCTAGCAATCTCTTTTCAATTATCTTCAATAAATTATGTAAAGTTGGATAATCCGTACATATTTCTTTAAAATTTTCTACAAAAAAAGAAAAAAAAAAGAAAAGAAAAGAAAAAGAAATCACTTAAGTATTAATCTATCTTATTTCAAAAGTTATAAAATATTATCTATATTATTTATGTGCAATTGCTTTTGTCCATATAAATTGTGAACAGTTTAATCACTCTACATAATACTGATTATGTATGGTCACATATATCACCAACATTTATTCTACCATTTATCTCATAATTCACATTATTACATATTCTTTTATCCTTCACTTCCACAGCTTCCATATTGAGATAAACATATACTTTTTATTGTTATTATTAATATATATCAACTAACTCAAAGATGGTAAAATTACTTTTATAAATAATTGTATGATATTGTTTTTATTAATATATTAAGCTTTCAATCATTTTTCCAGAATTGTGAGAAACAAGGATACAGAATTGAAAAAGATACATTTGGAGAATTAAAAGTTCCTAATGATAAGTATTATGGAGCACAGACTGTACGATCGATGATGAATTTTGCCATTGGAGATTCATTTGAACGCATGCCTGTAAGATATATTGTTATATTATATAACAATATATAATATAATTTAATATAATATATACTTATTATTATATATATTTATTATAATATAATATATATTTAAATTCTTATAAAAATATATATTCGTTATATTAATATATTTAATTTTTAGTATTAATAATTTTTTTTTTTTATAAACATTTATTAATCTTTTTAGTATGGTATTATTGTTGCAATGGGAATATTAAAGAAAGCTACAGCTGAAGCAAATAAAGAATTTGGGTTGGACCCAAAAATCGCTGATGCTATTAGTAAGGCTGCTGATGATGTTATAAGTGGTAAACTTTATAATGAACATTTTCCATTAGTGATTTGGCAAACAGGTTCTGGAACTCAAACAAATATGAATGTTAATGAGGTTTGTTTTTCATATTTAACTTAACATATTTAAGCTTCTATAATATACTTGTAATGCTTTCATATAGTTTTTCTTTATTTTTTTCTCTCTCTCTCTCAAAAATATGTTAAATAGGTGATTTCCAATCGCGCAATTGAATTACTTGGTGGAAAACTTGGATCAAAAATACCAGTTCATCCCAATGATCATGTAAACAAGTCACAAAGTTCTAATGACACATTTCCAAGTGCAATGAACATAGCTGTAGCATTAGAAATTAACAAAGTACTTCTACCAGGTTTAGAATGTTTATTAGAGGCATTAAAATCAAAAGTAGAAGAATGGAAGGATATAATTAAAATTGGAAGAACTCATACACAAGATGCAGTACCTCTTACATTGGGACAAGAGTTTTCAGGTTTAAAATTTGATCAAAGAAATGTAAATAATTGAAAATTGATTAGCATATATCTAATATAAGATTTTTAATTTTAGGCTATGCAACACAAATTCAAAATGGAATTTGTAGAGTTAAAGATACTCTTCCACGGTTATATGAATTAGCATTAGGTGGTACAGCAGTTGGGACAGGATTAAATACGCCAAAAGGATTTAGTGAAAAGGCAATTGCAGGAATTGCTAAGTTAACTAATTTACCATTTGTCCCAACATCAAATAAATTTGAAGGTCTTGCTACGCATGATGCTCTGGTTGAAGTACATGGTGCATTAAATACCGTTGCCGTATCTATGATGAAGGTATATATGTTTTTTTTTTTTTTTTTATATTATGTAACATACAGTTTGTATAAACTTATTTTTATTCACTTATCAGATAGCAAATGATATTCGATTTTTGGGAAGTGGTCCTCGCTGCGGTTTAGGAGAATTATCCTTACCGGAAAATGAACCAGGCAGTTCAATTATGCCAGGAAAAGTTAATCCTACTCAATGCGAAGCAGTTACAATGGTTTGTTGTCAAGTGATGGGAAATCTTGTTGCCACATCTATTGCTGGAAGTAATGGTCATTTCGAACTTAATGCATTTAAACCAGTAATAGTAGCCAATACATTACGATCTACAAGATTATTAGGAGATGTTGCTGTATCGTTTACAAAGAATTGCGTTGTTGGAATAAAAGCAAATAAGGATCATATAAGCAAATTATTGAACGAAAGCTTAATGTTAGTTACTGCTCTTAATCCACACATTGGATATGATAAGGTACGTTTGTTTCATTATAATAATTAATATAAACTAATGTGATTCATAAATTTGACAAAAAATATTTTTTAGGCTGCTATTATCGCTAAACAGGCTCATAAAGAAGGAAGTACTTTAAAAGAATCTGCATTGAAAAATGGAATAACTGCTGAACAATTTGATCAATGGGTCAGACCTGAAAATATGCTTGGACCTAAATAAATTTATAGAAAATAACATAAAATGTGTTATTTTTGAAATAGCTTATTTTGAAAAGTACATACATTTTTTTTTCTTTTTTTTTTTTTTTTTTTTTCTTTTTTTTTTTTCTTTTTTTTTCTTTTTATAGAGAATTCTTCCCTTTATACAAAAGAGCACTGAAAAAAATGTTCTATAACATTAAAATCTTGATTATAATACCATCTATTATCAACAATCACAGTTTTATATTTGTAATTGTTAACATGTATAATTAAATGTAATTGATAAAATTAAATAAATATTTATTTATCGTTAGTTTAATAGCATTTTATATAAATTTTAACGAGAATATATATGGATTATAAACGAAGTCAATACTAAGTATGTTGCGTAACCGGCATTAGTATCATATCAGAAATATGTTGTAATACATCTTTTTTATAAGATGCTGCACATGTTTTATCATATTTATAGGTCAAAGTGTAATAATCTCGATAGTTCTAAAAAAATATTCATCTAAAGTTTCATTCGTATATCGTAGATAGAACGTGTAAACAAAATGTTACCTCAATTTCGAACGATTATAAGAATGTTTAGTACACGTAATTATAATAAAGTTGGTATAATTGGCGTGCCTTTTGAAAAAGGACAGGTATATTTAAATTATAATATCTCATTTTATTGATAATAATTATGAATAAATTATAAATATTAAATACTCTTTCTTTTTCTCAATATGTTGTAGCGAAAGGAAGGTGTTGCTCTAGGTCCTAAAGTAATCAGAGAAACTGGTCTTATAAAAGAATTAGAAATATTGGGTAATTAATTTTCATTGTAAATATTTAAATTATAGATCTACTTAAAAATTATATATTTCTAATAGGCTTAGATGTCCAAGATTATGGAGATATAAAATATGAAGCAAAAGATACAAGTGATGTTAATAATATGACACATTTAGGAGATGTAGCAGCATGTACTAGACTTTTATCTGAACAAGTTCAACAAATATTAAAAGATGGCCGATGTGTATTAACACTTGGAGGAGATCACAGCGTAGGCATTGGTACTATAGATGGTCATGTTAAAGTATGTTTTAAAATAAAAAATGATTTATTTTCAACGAATAATATATAATAGATATTAAACTAACTTTCTATCACTATAGGCAATGAAAGATGTTGCAGTACTATGGGTCGATGCGCATGCTGATTTAAATACTAATAAAACTAGTGGAAGTGGAAATGTTCATGGAATGCCTGTAGCATTATTAACAACTGAACTTTCTGATTACTGGCCACATTTACCTGGAATGGATTGGCAACAACCAATGTAACTTTATATATTATGTCTTTAATTATTTAAACATTAAATAAATATGAATTTATTTTAACGTGAAACGAATTTATGTTCTATGACAGAACATATATAATGTGTGTATATATAATTACAGGTTATCTATTAGAAATGTGGCTTATATTGGATTAAGATCTGTAGATAGTTATGAAAGATTAGTTATTGAAAAATTTGGTATTTCTGCTTTTGGAATGGAAGATGTTGAAAGATTTGGTAATCTTTATTTTCTAAATTGAACTTTCATCTTTATCTTTACTATAAATTATCTATTTCAGGTATTCATAATACAATTTCTATGGCATTGGATAGAATTGATCCTGAAGGAGTAAAATCATTGCATGTTAGTTTTGATATTGATTCTCTAGATCCCTTAGAAGCTCCAAGTACAGGAACTGCAGGTATGTAACATAAAATTTTTATAATTTAATACAAATTTTATGAATTATATTATAAATAAACATTATCTTGTTTATTTTTTAACAGTACGTGGTGGATTAACTCTTCGAGAGGCAATTCATATAATGGAAGAAGTGCATAGGACGCATAGATTAAATGCTATTGATTTAGTGGAAGTAAATCCTTATATCGGTGATCAACGTGATGTTAAATTAACTACAGAGGCTGCAATATATATTATACAAGCTGCTTTAGGATATACTAGACGTGGTTTGAAAGTTCCTAAAGGCATTACAGATATGCCATTACAAACATTTAGATAACATGGAAATAAATATCTATTTTAATGCGAACATACATGTCCTTTTTTTTTTATATACATAAACAAATATTGATTACATTAGAGTAATTTTTTATAATTAATATACAAAAAATCTAACTATGATATATTTGGCACAAATGAACTGTCATCTTTGATCACAAACACTTTATTAGGTATTTCTTTAATCGTCAGTTCTACCTTATAAATATTGGCAATCAATTTTTTCTCCGAATTTTCATCTATAAAAGCTTCGATACGTAATTCCCCAGATTTTTCAGATCCCTTGACAGGAACTGTAAGCCAAGTAATATTTTTCTCTGATCCATTTTTTTTCTCATCACTTATATTCACTCTTTTTTCTTGTATTGGAATTCCTAATAAATCTAATGCTTTTGGATGATTGTATAAATATTGCATTCCATCTTTATACAGTTCAATTTCACGAAGCTCATTCTGTAATTTGAAGCGAAATGCATATCCCATTCCAGCTACTACAAAACCAGTAATACTAGCAATTTTTGCTAACGTTTTAAGGGAGATCATCTGCATCAAATAAATGATTTGTGTTATACACAAAGTTACTGAAATGCTTTATATTTTGATATATAAAAAAAAAAAAAAAAAAAAAAAGATTATTCTCTTATTCTAACACAAATTTTACCTGAAACTGATTTCATTTCCTTAATTTATTAATTTAAATTATATTTGTATAGGAGAAATTAAAACAAAAAAAATTGTTTAATTCCCAACATTACCTTTATAATGATGCCTCGAAAATTTGAGGTTACGTCATATCTGTATGATTCCTGATTTATTAGTTTAGTAATTTATAAAAATATTATCATGTAGATAACGTAAATATTAAAAAAAAAAGCTATTAACTATTTCGAACCAACTATTTTGAAAAATTATATATTAACATGCGTCAAATATTTACATGTATATAGTAGTATTTTTACAGCATCACTCCCTTATATGGCATAGAGAGGCAAGAGATCGATATAAGCAACTTCAGCGACAAGTACGGACAAAATATGAATTATAAGCGCAAACAAGGAATTATATACCTCTTATGCATAACCTAAGAATTGAGTTAGTCTATGATAAAAATTTTTGTATTTAGATTTTTTTTTTTTCAAAGAAAAAACTTTTTCGAAAGTTTGAAAAAAATCATATTCTTGCTTGAACCTTCATTTTTAAAATGAGACCTTGTTCATCGAAATCGTTCAAGAATTATACCGCATACTCGTTTTTATACTGGCAAGAACGAATCAACGACGTTTGTTGGTGCATGGGAGCAAATTGAAGAAGAGAATAAAAAACTGAATCTAGCTGTTATTATTAGCATTGCGATTTCTTTTATTTATTCATTTATTTATTTCGTTTTCTCTTGCGCGTAACATTCTTAATCGATCGATTATTTCTAAACATACTGGCGTTACAACAATTTACACACTAGGCTTAAGAAATGTATGTGCAATTTTGAGTAGAAACTAATTCTACAAGTAGCTTTTGCTTGCATTTGTAAGTAATTTATATTTTTAATTCTTTTTAACTACTGCCATAAATTCCGATCCGGATATAATATCGTCTTCATTTCTTTTTATATATACAAAAGATTACAAAAACTGAACCAATACAAATCTCGTGTGGTGTCATATATATGCCATATATATATATATATATATATATATATATATATATATATATATATATATGTCATATATAAATATATATAAATGAATATATTTTGTATTATGCATAAATATGCATCACAGTAGTTCCATAAAACATGTACACTTGTGATAAATCTTATGAGAAACAATATACAGATTAAACGTACACACACACACATATATATATATATATGTATTTATATATATAAATATAAATACATAAAGGTCGAATCAAAGGGAAATTAAGGAACTTTAAATGATATTGAATACATTGCTATACATGAGAGGAATATTTATTATAGCTTAAATAAATCTATAGATTTTGAAGAATTATAACATATGAATAATAGTTAATTTCAAATGCCTTATACGAAAAGGAACGTTCCATCAAATGTATACTATTCTGTTGGAGATACTTCTGAGTGCGAGTGAACACATTAAATATTGCACAACGACGATATACCGGCTAATGACTTGACGAAACATTATTTTCTAATTTAATCAAATTGGCTAATCGACTACGATACACAACATTCTTTAAATGTACTCATAAAAAAATCTTGATTTGTCAAATTCAAAAATCTGGTGATATATATATAAGATCGATAAATTCGTAGATAATGCAACCTGAAAAAAGATTTTTCTATAGAGAACAGTTAGAAAGTGTTGTATATTGTAATCAATCAATTTCTAATGTGTTCAATCGCGCTGAACACATTAGAAAGTCTTCAACAGAATGATAAACATTCAACGAACGTTCTCTCCCATAAGAGAAATTTTAAATGAAATATTATCATGTTCTATAATTCTTCAAAATCTGTAGTTTTATTTAAAGATATAATAAATATTCCTGTTATCTTAAGCAATGTTCCGAATATCATTCAAAATCACGAACATTCCCGTGATCTATCCTTTATATATAAATATATAAATATATATATATATATTTATATATATATATATATATATATATATATATGTATATATATATGTATATAAATTAAGACTAGATGAGAATATCAGGTTACCACTTCTAATCCTACAGCCAATACACATCGAGTGTAATATTAAAGTACAACTCAGAAGCAAGAATGGTTGTTTCAAATACAACGCATGCGGTACGATGATGGTTGCAGAGCATTGGCAAGAAGAAGAGAGCAATCATTGTTTTGGACTTTTGAGTATCTCCGAAGAAAATCGACTGTACACACTCACTAAGTAGGACAGAGAACTAAAACAGAAAGATACAAACATCAAGTAATCTTTTTTCTAAAATAATTATTCTTCATATGTCATTAAGAATTCATTATTTACCTTTGAGAATATAATCTGTTAGCAAAGTTGGTACAGTTGGACTATCTTCGCTAATTGCTTTCAATACTGCAAAAGAAAAAAAAAAAAAAAAAAAAAAAGAAAAGATATACATTACAATAATAAAGATGCATATTTCTTGTTTTTTACTATCATTATTCTTAATCTTAATTATACGTATAAAATCTTTAAAGCTATAAATTTTACTTTTAATGATCGATTGAGTCTAACAAGAATATTAACTTTAATCCTAATTGTGTCTGTGGTGTATAAGGTCATCCCCGGACCAATTTCGGGTTCAATTAAAACAATTTGCGTTATTGCATTGATTCATGATTTTTTTTTCTTTTTTTCTTTTTCTTTTTTTTATAATGACACAATTGTAAATACGTTTTCGAATCAATTAATTATTATTTCCGAGGCTTCAAAAAAATATACAGTATTTCTTTTTGAGATCAAAATTAATTCCTCATTCTATATAAATGACAGCTGTTCGAGGTTGCCTGGTGGTGTAACGCTTAAGTGAACGACTTAATTTAAGTATACAAAACTGAAATTATTTTGAGGTTTACACACAACTAGGATTAAATCAGAACAGTTATTTCGACGAATAGAAAAAAAAAAAAAAAAAACAAAAAAAATATTGGATTGAATTACTTTTAATAAGGACTTGCAGAGCCTGATTATTCGGTGGTCCGCTGTCCGTGTGATATGGAATAACAGTGGTCAAATATTTCGATTCTTGCAATGACCTATGCTGCGGTAACGGACTAGTACCATTCTGCATTTGGTTTTTCTTCTTTGTAACGTGATGCTGTCTTCGTCGATTTTGTACTGCCAACAAAAGCGAGATAAATTGATTCTTCAATTCCTTTTCGTATTCCAGCTCATCTCTTAATGCGAGTTCAGCTACGAGAGTCTCGCTCAATGCTCCAACAAGCGATTCCATTTCTCCGAATAGTTCGGTAAGTTGATTCGAAGTCAATTGTTTTAATTCTGAAATTTTTTTTCATTTTGTAATATCTTGAAAATAAACGATATACACACATATACACACACACACACACATACAGAGGGTCTTCCATTTGATAATTTTAAATATCTCCAGAATGTTTTTAACAATACACGATAAGATAATATAAAAATATTTTGTAGATAGTTAATTCAAAAAGGATATACATACATACATACATTCCCTATACTTGAAGAATCTTATCTTAAAAAGGTAAAAGAAGAAGAAACAGTAGAAAAAAATTCTCCCCATACTTTTCTCATGTAATGGCGAGCCAAGAACTTCTCTACTCCTTTCCAATGCCTCGTCGCTGTCAAGCAAGGAACCATCGGAATCAGGTGATCTTTCCATAGACGGACTCTCCTAAAATATTCATAAAAAAAAAAGAAGAAAAATAAATAAATAAATAAATAAATAAATAAATAAATAAATAAATAAATAATAATAAAAACAAAAAATAAAAATAAAAATAAAATAAAAAATAAAAAATAAAAAGGAAAACGAAAGAGGACAAAGAAGAGTAGTAAATGTTAGATCATTATTTCTCATTAATTGAACAACATTGTGATCGTTGATTTTTCAAGAACATTTTACCTGCATAATGTCATCTATCTCACGAAGTACCTCTTCAGCTGTTTTCAAGGGTTCCTCTGGGCTATGAGTATCGGTGCTGCTAGATAATATTAATGCGTGCATATCCAAATCCGTTGCTACAGCTTCGTCCTCGCTACTTAAATCTTCTAATTCTGGTCTAAAGCGAATGGGGAGAAAACAAAAAGATAAATGACGGTAAAGTTAAAAGAAAAAAAAAAAAAAAAAAAAAAAAAAAAAAATAAAAAAGAAATTTCTTCTACTCCTTTCTTATTTATTTATTTATTTATTTTTTTATTAATCTATACCTTTCCAATGAAATCGGTGCCTCGTTAAGATTCAATGCTGGCATGTGCATTTTTCTTGCATAAGATTTGCTCCAGTCGATTGGTAAAATATTGCCAAAAGTACCGGTTATAGTCCACCACATCCTATTATACATAAAAGAAAACAGATTAGTATTGTCGAAAAGACATGTCGTTAAAGATACTTCTTCTATTTCAATTACGCGTACCATTGCATCGAGCTGACTCATATCCTTTTCGTGATATCATTATGTATCACGAATAACTCACCACAGTCTAAATTTCCACGAGCTTTCGCAATTAATATGTCGTCATTTCTAATAATATCATCGTTCCCCAAACGTTTTACATAGGTATCTTTTAAATTCCATAAAAAAAAAGAAAAAAGAAAAAAAAAAAAAAAAAAAAGAAAAAGAGAAAAAAAAGAGAGAGTAATAAAAAGTAAGATAAAGAGAATGGAATAAGGAAAGAAATAATTTGTATCATACTAAAGTATGAAGAGAATTAAAAAAAAAAAAAAGACAAAAAAAAAGACAAAAAAAAAGAAACAGAAAACAAATTTCATTTAAATTGACAACGGTATTAATTAATATTAATCTTCTAGTTAAAAAAAAAAGAAAGAAAAAAAGAAAAATTAGAAAATACAAATTAAATTAGAATGAAAACATCATTAATTAGTATTAATTTAAATTAATTTATATAATTGAATAATTCAATTAAATAAATTAATTTAATTATATAAATAAATTACTTGAAATTATTAAGTTTAAATGAACAATGAGGATGGTTAAAAATAAATGTTATTATCAAGAAAATTATCGAGAATAAAAATTATATATTGGAATGACAATACGACTGAATGATATTAAATTTAATAAAGTCATAATAAATCGAGAGAAATTCAGGTTTTTAGATTAAAAATAAAAAAAAGAAAAGAAAGAAAAAAGAGAGAAAGAAAATTCCAACGAAGGAAATTTCGATCTCGTGGAAGAACGATAACACCGTTCGAGATTTTCCCATGTTGCATGTAAGAGGAAATTGCAAATTCACTAACATAATCTCACATTTCAAATCGGATCTCTAACAGCTTCGGATAGATCTAAAAGTAAGTGGAAGTTGGTTGGTAGCAGCGGAAGTTATGATGATGATGAATATTTGAGAGAGAGAGAGAGAGAGAGAGAAAGAGAGAGAGAGAGAGAGAGAGATAGAGAAAGAGAGAAAACAAAGAGAGAACGAGAGCCCATTGCTTCGCTCGATGATGTCGCATTCGTTTAACCCTTCGACTAATCGAGGTCAATTCGACCCACTCGTGTCTCTTTATTTGAAAGAGAAAGAAAAAAAAAAAAAAAAAAAAGGAGAAAAAGAGAAAAAGAAAAAAAGAAATACAAAGAGAAAGACGGATAAGTAGATCAAATTATTTTTACTTCTTTTCTTCTCTTTTCTTTTTATATGATAATTAAATAAATAAATATAACATTATCATATATCATATAGGTATGAATAAAAAAAGAATAAAAAAGAGTAATAAAAAATAGAGAAATTAAGAGAGAGTGAGAGAGAGAGAGAGAGAGAGAGGGGGGAGAGAAAGAGAGAGAGAAAGACAACAAAAAGAAAAGAAAATTATAGAAGAATTAATTTTAATTTTATCAAGTTTACTAATATATACAAGATTTAAAATATAGATAATATACAGCAAGAGAAAGAAGAAAATAATATTGCTATATACATGCTATCTCATCCTGTAGATGTACGAGCAAATACTATAAAACAGATTGAAGTTCCAAAAAAAAAAAAAAAAAAAAAAAAAAAAGTTTATTAAGAATAATTCACACGGCTCTGAGATATAATTACAAAGACATGCGATCATTTTCCTTTTTTTTTTTTTACTCCTGATCTTTCCGATGGAAATGGAATCCATGGATTTTTTTTAATGGATTTCTATTAAGTTTTTTATTCGCATATTTATATAATAGTAGTATGTATTTCAAATTGTCTGTATTCAAATTCATATAATATGTTGTAAAAGAATTGCTATTATGCATCATTCATAAAACAATTGACATTTTAACGATTGACTAACAAATTCATACTTCATTCTATACAAATACATTATTTTACAAAAATCAAGCCAATTGTGCATTTTGATGAATTGTGGAGGTCATTGATCCTGTTCGAGATAATCCAATTTAAAAATATTGACATAATTTGACAATTATTTTTCAAATTCTAATATCGAAAAGTAAATAATTTAAAACTTAAGATACCAGAATATCTCGTGAACGATCAATAGTAGCAATGTTTTACTAAATATGAAATATATTGATTGCAAATGACCTAGAATACTATATAAATATGGAAAAAAAGAATACGGTTATAAGTACTCATTAAAAAAAAAAAAAAAAAAAAAAAAAAAAAAAAAAAAAAAAAAAGACAAAACTATGTCGGTCATTATAATTCTAAAAGGTCAATTATACTAAAAAAGAAAACAAAGAAAAAAAAAATTTGTACGTGTACTTTATAGCTGACTCAGAGGCATGTAATTTTTTCTTATTAAACTTTCTTGATACTTCAATAAGATATTTGCTCTGACATTTATGGATGAAGCAGTTATGTGGAATAATAAATGATATACTGATTTGATAAAAAGAAAAGAAATTAAATAGGCTGAATTATATAATTCGATCGATTTTACTAATAATCAAATTTAGAAGATTTCTTTTTTATTTTATTACACACACACACACACACACACACACACACAATTTTAATATAAGATATCAGAAAAAAATCAATTAATATAAAAGGTTTTGTAATTAACCCTTTATAATACGATATAAAAAAAAATAAAGAGAGAGAAAAGAAAATTAAAAAAATAAGGATTACAATGTAACTCTTGTGATTATAAATTTTAACGAGTATCATTATAAAAATATATGTTTTTTGATATTTCATATACGTCACAGAGATTATTTTCAAAATTATACGAACATCTTAAAAATGATTTATAACAGAAAATATTTCAGTTTTATTGAAAAATAAACAGAAAAAACAGGAAATTATAAGTTCATTTACATTTTGTAATTATAATCGTGACACTTAATTTAAACTAACACTATAGATTTCTTCTTCTTTTTCTTCTTCATAGCTTCTTCAATATCGATATTTACTTTTTTCGTAATGTTTTGAGAGTACGAAAATATTCGTGATAAAATTGACGAAATATGCGGTAACAGATCCATCATATCCTTATCTATTTGCTTCGTAAGTGATCGATTTAGTCACATAAAATGGAAATAATTGAATATTTTTCGTATATTTTCGAGCTTCTTCTTCTTCTTTTTTTTTTTTTCGAACGGAAGATCTAAAAAAGTTCACTTAATCCACTAGTAAAATAAACAAAAACAGAATTATATTTATACGTCGACTTTGTCATTAAACGGTACATATAAAAATTTCTCTTTCTATAAATTCCTCTAGATCATTAAAATATAAACAATTGTAATATAAAATAAATCATAAAATCAATTGTTTTCTCAATAATTTCAAAATAAAATTAATCCCTTATAATAGTCATAATAATCAGAACAAATAATAATTCTCTTGTGCAATCGTTTATTGAATAGACTTTGAATTGTTTATCCGATGATTCTCGATTAATTCATCTCTCTAATGATCTAATGAACTCTAAACTTTCCTATATAATGAACATACAAACTATTTTCATATTTAAATATTTAACGCAAATAAAACTTTTGCAATCTTCGAATTAGACAAAACATTTATAAGGAAAAAGAAAAAAAAAAAAAAAAAAAAAAAAAAAAAAAAAAAAAAAAAAAAATAAAGATGCATCGATTCGAGTAATTCATTTAGATTTTCGTGACATCGAAAATAGGATAGAAAAGAATGTAATCAATAGGACGATATATGTATAATAATTATCGAGAGAGAGAGAGAGAGAGAGAGAGAGAGAGAGAGAGAGAGAGAGAGAGAGAGATGAACGAAGATGGAATATATTCTTGAAACTTAATAATAATCTTCCATCTTCAACTTTTAAAATCTGATCAATGACTTTGGCAAAAGATCTATGGGAATAAAAAAAAAAAAAAAGAAAAAAAAAGAAGAAAAAAGAAAAAAGATACAATGGCTACAGTAAATAATTTCAATGTTCATTTCATCGACCATCAAAAACAGGATAGGTGGGAATTTAATCGACGAGACGATGTACATATGTATACATATATATATACTATATATATATATATATACATGTATGTATATATATTTATTTATAAAGAAATATGTTGTCTCGATTAAATAATTTCAATGGTCATTGAATCGAAAACTGGATGGGGAAGGGAATTTTAAACGACGACACGATGTATATATAATAATCATCGAGGGAAAAAAAGAGATGAAGAAAAAGGAAAGGAAAAAAAAAAAGAAGAAGAAGAAGAAGAAGAAGAAGAAAAAGAAAGAAAGGTTTCAGGTTCCTCGAGGTAAGCAAAGCCAACGAAGCATTTCTCGAACGGCAAAACGGCTTTGGTTTAAGCGCGTGCGCAACGATATTGACCGATGTCGGGCTCTTCGCGCTCTTTGCGTCTCCACCACCATCGCTGGAGGGTTGTTGCTGCGAGTGTAGCTCGATACGAGGACAAAACATAGGGAGAAAGAGTGAGAAAGATAGAGATCAAATTTTCATGCTTTCAACGACGATCGAAGTATTACGAATATCATCTCATTCTCAATTTCGATGTATCTATATCGTTTACAAAGAGTGCCATAGAGAGAAAGAGAGAGAGAGAGAGAGAGAGAGAGAGAGAGAAGAAGGAAGAGGTCAACGACCTTGCGACCCTGCGACCGAAATGAGGTCGGTCCGCCATTTACATATGACGCGATATATACTTTGCAAGCTCCTTTTCGCCGACATTTCGTCGAGAACCTTCGCGATCCTTTCGTTGTTGGATACCATGAGATGTATTGAGCTGCGGATACTCGAAAGGCAAGTGTGGCCCCAAAAAGGAAGAAATGCGAGAGAGAGCGAGAGAGAGAGAGAGAGAGAGAAAGAGAGAGAGAGGGGGGGGGGAAGGGAGAGGTATGGCTTAATAGCTTTCTCAGCTGTTACATGACGACGTATAAGAAAAAATAATATATATTTGTGTAATGAAATACATAGATGTACTAGAAAAAAAAAAAAAATAAATAAATAAAAGGAATATTTGCGTGTAGTATGTAAGTTTATAATACTAAAGTATATTAAAGAGATATAAATATATATAGAAAGAGAAAGAGAGATAGGGAATGAGAAAGAGACAAATAGAAAAGATAAAGAGAGAGAGAGAGAGAGAGAGAGAGAGAGAGAGAGAGAGAGAGAGAGAGAGAGAGAGAGAGAGAGAGAGAGAGAGAGAATTCAGAGAAAGAGAATTCTCTTGTTAGCTTACTCAGCTGCTACGTGATGACATATAACCAGAAATATCAAATTGTATTGTGTTTACACACACACAAATAAATATATATATATATAAGTAAAAAAAAAAAATATGTAGTCCATGAGATAATAATACATATGAAGCAGAGATAAAAATATATACAGAAACCTAAAGAAAAATTTGAAGAATTTGTTTAATAATTTTCTTGAATATTACATAAAAATATCACAAATAATATATATGTATATATATATACACATATATATAATACCATAGAAAATAATAATAATAATAATAATAATAATAATAATAATAATAATAATAATAATAATAATAATAATAGATTGATATTTTTGGTCATATGTCGTTATGCAATATCTGAGAAAGCTATTATGCAAATATATATATTTATACTTATGTAAGAAAATATATAAAAATAAAGAAAAGGACATACCATCCAAGATAATAATAACGCATATAAGAGAGATACAAGAAAGAGATAGAAACATGCATGGGGAAAGAAGAGAGATGTATGAAGGAGGAGGAGGAGGAGGTGGAGGTGGAGGAGACAGAGGAAGAGGAGTAGAAGGAGGGATACAGCTCTCGAGAAAGTCTCTTAGTGTCTCCGTGAAAGAAAGAAGAGGGGGAAAAAGGGTAGAAGAGAAGAAGAAGGAAGAGTTCTCTCTCTCTCTCTCTCTCTCTCTCTCTCTCTCTCTCTCTCTCTCGCTCGCTCTCTCTCTCTCCCTCCCTCTCTCAATCTCTCAATCTCTCTCTCTCTCTGTTTCAAGGAGAGTACTATGGGCTCCGATTTTTCCATGCGTTGGTCATTACGCGACCAAAGAGCGTAACACACACACACACACACACACACACACACACACACACACACACACACACACACACACACACATAAAACTTATTTACATATACATGCATATGCATAGGATCGAAAAGAGGATCGAGACAAAATTCTATTCTACAAAGCTTCTCACGGAAGCCCTTTCTCGATGAATTCCCGACGAATGGGAGGATTAGCGACGACGTCCGACCACCGGATATGCTTCAACGCGTTTATCCTTGCGGAAACGAGTGTGTTTATGTACGTGTGTCTACGTCTCCTCTGAGAGTAAAAGAAAAAAAGAAAGACAAGAGACAGAGAGAAAGAGAGAGAGAGAGAGAGAGAGAGAGAGAAAGAGAGAGAGAGACACGTGCCAGTTGGTCGCACGTGTCTATTAGATCGTTCGCACACCCTTTTTCTGATCTCTCGACTTTTATATGTTTATTAGTAACATCCCTCATTTCATTTCACACCGATCTTTCGATTTGTTTATAAACACGTTGATCGTTAAAGATCATATTTCTATTAATTGATACGATCTACGTACGTATTTATGTACGTAGATGATTTTATTATATATTTTTGTTTGTCATTTACAATCTATTCTATTTACAAGGAATTATTTCACATATATATTCGCATTTACATAGTTTCTAGATTATTAACCAAGTGATATTAATTAATTAATTAATTAATTAATTAATTAATTATTTATTTATTTATTTACTTTAGAAGAAAAATATGATAGAAGAAAATGTTTTTTTTTATAGTAAAATGACGTCACTTAGTTAATAATTTTACTATATTTTGTTACTTACAATTTATTCAATTTACAAAGTTTAAATTGCACAATTCATATTCAAGTATGTATGTATTTAGTTTGTAGGTTATGGTTGATGTTTTATTGAATTTATTATTATTATTATTATTATTATTATTATTATTATTATTATTATTATTATTATTATTATTATTATTATTATTATAAGTTAAGGAAATATTTATCCGTTCGATTAGATTTAAAAAGATAGGATGTGTATTATGTAAAATTTTGCGTTAATCTTTTTCCGTGTGGATATTATTATTTTTGCGAATTAGGTACTTCTTGTTGCGAAAATTAATTTTTTTTTTTTAGGTTAGTTTTGAAAGGTTCACCTTGTGCATTAACCGAGGCGAGAATGAACTCGAAAGAAATCGAGACTATAAGCGTGAAAAGCGTATGCAAGAGACCAAAGGGATGTGAAGGGAGTTTAACGGGTGGCTCGCGGTGCGTTCTCGCACACCGAAGAAGATACAATTTCATGCTTCGTTGAGCTTCACCTGCGGGACCACGCTCCGACGTATGTTCGTTCGTTCGTTCAAACTAAAGGACACCTGTCTATTCTTTAAAGCTCTTTAAAATTCGACCATCCTGACGTAGATTCACGTGTTTAACAACAAAGAAGACAGCAAAAGAGCAAGAGAGCAAGAGAGAAAAAAGAGAGAGAGAGGAAGGGAGAGAGGGAGGGGGAGGGAGGGAGAGAGAGAGAGAGAGAGAGAGAGAGAGAGAGAGTACTCTCAGATTTAATAGCGAATGAATAGAGGTCGAGTCAAAGTTAGTCCATTAAAATGATTATTATTTTTAATTATTATTAATTTTGATTATCAGATTTGATTATTATTATAAAGTCGCATTAATTTAAGACGACATACTTTTGAGGTTAGAAAATCATTCCGATGTATATGGGACACGCCACACATTATCATGAATCACGTCAAATTTGAATTCGAATAAATAAGTATGCGAAATATCATTACCTAGTTATTTTTTCTTTTTTTTTTTATACCGTTGATTAAAATATAAAAGCGATCGATTTTTTAATATACATTAAACTTTTATTATTATGTTAATCGATCTAATAGGATATCATTGATAAAATTCAATTTTTGTAGATTTATTATTTAGAGATTGCTTTGTGAAATTATACACACATATGCATAGAGAAATACGATATAAATATATGTATAAAATGAATTACAAAAGTCAGCTTCTTTTTATGTGACGAAAAAAAAAAAAAGAAAAGAAAAATGTTGGTAAGGAAGGATGAAAAATATCGATAGAGAGATAAACGACTTACTGGCACTCGTTCATAATCTCCTCTTGCGTTCTAACTTGCACTGGTGCCAAGGATTCAACATCGGTGCCATAGTCGCGAAAGCACGAAGTTATCTTCTCGTCAAACGTGTTAACCAGGTCTTCGAGACTACCGCTGAAAGGGCTAAAGGTACCTTCTTGTAAGATGTCCGTACTGTTGTCGTGATTGGTGGTCGGTCCCTCGTTCGCATTGCAATTTTCACCGAAATTCGTATCCAAACTGGCATCCAAGAGTTGTTCTGCGAGTGAACAGAAAAAAAAGAAATTAAAAAAAAAAAAAAAAAAAAAAAAAAAAAAAAAAAAGAAAAAAAAAAATGAAGAAATTATATTTATAGATTTATACAGAATCAAAGGATCAGAAAAACGATTACATATATAAACTTTAATATAAAAATGGCGATTTCGAGAAACGACGAATCGATAAATCGAAATTAACAATTCGATTATAATCGAAACTATGATCGTTGATATTACCTGATAAATTTCACTCTACGACGATAATAATTATAATAAATTAATAGATAATTACGTGTGTACAATCTTTATATGTACATACATTATAAATGTATATTAATCGACACATATTACATATGTATAGTAATCGAACGTGACCCTTTTTCGAGAATCGATCGATTAATCAGAAAGATATATAGACCTCCGCACGCAAATAACATGTATTTAAAGTGCCGGTGTGTTTGTTATTGATTATAAACCGACCGGTCGTCGCTTTTGAAAATTTATCGGACATGGTTGCTCGTCTTTTTATGCATACGTACTCTTACATATACTTTAAAAATAAACAACGTGGATATATACCGAGAAAGAGAAAGAAAAAAGTATGAAAGAGCTAGTTAGTTAGTTAGTTAGAGAGAGAGAGAGAGAGAGAGAGAGAGAGAAATGAACGAAGAGTAAGAGCGAGAGAGATAGAGAGACAGCAGCCAGAGAGAAAAAGAGAGAAAGAAAGAGAAAGAAAGAGAAATAGATAGTAAGAGAGAATGAGAGAGAGAGAGAGAGAGAGAGAGAGAGAGATAGCGAGAGAGAATAAGAGAGATAAACAGAGATACAAAAAGAGAAAAAGAGATGAATCGATCGAACGTTTTCAACGTTAATGAAACGTTCAATTTTCTAGGTAACTCTAAAGTAAAAATTCCGTTCTCGATGGAACTATTTGTGCTACGCCGCTTTCGTGCCGTTTCGTAAACCCGTAGTGCCAAGAGAAAGAGAGAAAAAGAAAAAGAAAGAGAAAGAGAGAGAGAGAGAGAGAGAGAACACTATTCACGAGCAAAACCGGTGGATATTGGACTCCGATTATAGCCATGTACACGCGGCTAAGTACTTACGCATTGTCCCGTCTTACGAAGGTCGCGCACGCATCGTCTCGCGCGGCGATGACGACGACGACAACGCGACAGGGACCTTTTATATCTTCACGCCTTTGTGTATCAATTGTTTATCTATCTTTATTTTTCTCTATTTATCTATATATCTAGTTATCTAACTATTTATCTTTATATATTTTTCTGGAGTTATCTATTCTTTTTATTTTTGTCTTTCTCCATTCTCTCTCTCTCTCTCTCTCTCTCTCTCTCTCTCTCTCTCTCTTTCGATTTATTTATCTATCTCTTTCTCTCGTCCTCGTCTTTTTCTATCTTTCTCAACCTCTCAACCTCTCTCTCTCTCTCTCTCTCTCTCTCTCTCTCTCTCTCTCTCTCAACCTCTCTCTCTCTCTTTCTCGTTTTCATCTTTCTTTATATTCTCTTCTTATTTCAAAAATATCCTTCGTGCATGCACAAAACCTTGATATATGTAAATCAAGAAACCGTACGTCGAACAGTCATAACCAAACGTAAGATTCTATATTGGTCTCTGATTGGTTCTAACCTAATGTAAGATATATATTTATTTTAAATTATCGTCCAATAAAAATTCGATAAGTTACTGTGCCTTTCCCTTACGTCAGACTTATTCTTTTTCTTTCAGATTTTCTTCTATGAGGAATCAAGTTTTCGTACTATATCGTACTAGATCAATAAAAAGGATAAAAAATCATTATTATCATTATCATTATCATTATCATTATCATTATTATTATTATATCATCGTATGTAAACAGATATCGTTCGCGAATGAACAAACCTCCTCCATCTATCTTTTATTCCTCTTTTTTTTGACGCATCGAGTTACGCTGATGATTCGCTTATGTTAGTAAGTATTTCGTTCCGATGATTATATATATATATAAATATATATATATATATATATATATATATATATATATAATTGAGAAAACAAATATGTCGTAATAAGAAGGTTCGTCCTTGGAACGGTCGATTACCACCGTCGTTATTCTTTTTTTTTGTCTTTCCTTCCTTTTTCCATCCCTTTCGAAGAATTTAAAGGCTCGTTCTGCTTGAGCTCTCTCACTCTCTCTTTCTCTCTCTCTCCCTTTTTCTCTTTCTCTCTCTCTCTTTCTCTCTTTGGAGACTTGAGACTTGGTATATGTACACAATGACGAAATGGAGAAAAAAAGAAAAAGAAAAAGAAATGGAAGGAATGAAGGAAGAACGAACCCCCTTGTGCTTGCTTACGCTCGCTTCGTGATTGGCCGTTTGCGCGTAGCGTGTGCTCGCCCGTTTAATCGATCAATTTTCTTATAACTTTCGTCTCGCCCCATTCCATGTAATAGACTCCAACAATTACGATAATGGATGTCCGTCAATGTGATAACGAAAGAGAGAGAGAGAAAGAGAGAGAGAGAGAGAGAGAGAGAGAGAGAGAGAGAGAGAGAGAGAGAGAGAGAGATTATTCTAATTGTCCCCGTTATATTAAATTTCCGATAGGTCTCTCAAAGATTTTATTCGTTGTGAAGATAAGTCGTAAAATTGTTCTTTTTTCTTTTTTTTTTTTATTTAATGTTTGTTTTATTTTCTTTTTTACGTTTCTTTTATCTTCTTGGTTTTCAAGAGAAAAATAAGGTAAAAAGAGGAGAGTCTCTTTCGAATATATCAAATAATATATATATATAAAATCTGCATATCGAAGTAATATGCTGGAAAGTTTGTAGTAGAATCGTCGATGCGATTTATAATTTCTACGCTCTAGTTTCCTCTCTGGTGTTGAAGATTCTCGTCTACGTTCATGCATTCGTTCGTTCGTTTTTAGAACGACGAATCGAACGAACGTGCATGAAAGCGACCGGGGACGGTTCTCGTCTCTTGGAGATTCGTGTCGACGAGTCTACACGAGATTCTCCGAGTCCCCCCAGAGAGTGACGCGAGAACGCGTCGCGACGGGAAGGAACATTATCGGAAAGTTTTTGGGATCGTGATCGAAGAAAAGGTTGATAAATTTTCGTTATTGATTTTCTTTCCTTTTATTTATATCCATTCCTTTTCTTTTAATCCCCTTTTTCCTCTCTCTCTCTCTCTCTCTCTCTCTCTCTCTCTATATATATATATATATATATATATATTTTTTTTATTTTACGTACCCGTCAAAAGATTCATATTCTTTAAACTGGCCGTTTCCTCCTCCTCGAAGCGCGCAAGGGGTGCTTCGAACTTCAACTCGGCGATCTTGCCCGCCATGTCCCTCATTATTAAGCACGATGAAAATCCAGGAGGGAGGTATCACCGCAGCGAGATTCGAAAAGGCACGGTCGCTGCGGTGCCCCCGAGCCGCTCCTCCTCCTGGAAAACACCTTCTTCCTCTTCTTATTTCTCGATGACGTATAGTCACCACGAAAAAAGGAGGGTTAACGGAGCCAATGAAATGACCAATGTATAAGACAGAGGGAAAAAGAAAGAGAGAGAGTGAGAGAGAGAGAAAGAAAGAGAGAAAGAGAGAAAGAGAAAATAGTATTAATGGACGAAATAAGGGCAAAAAAGGAGAGGCACGAGCGCGCGAATATGTCGCGTCAAGGAAGCGTGAAACGACCCATCCGACTCTACGCGAACGACTGACGCAGAGGGCGGTTAGCCGCTTGCTGGTGGGGGAAGATGATCGCTCGTTGTCATGGTAACGGCTGGCTGCGTGCGCCGCGCGCCGTTTTTACGAACCATTCGATTTCGTATATGCGTCAGGAGCCCATGGCAATGAGAAAACCTTTGTTTCTGATTCGAACGAGATTGGAGACGGGGATTTATGAAATAAAATATGTTTAATTTTTATTTATTACCTTTTCCTATGTCAGTAATATTATATCTAAAATTGATTAAAATCGATTCTAAGTTTATTATGTAAATGATCGTTCGTCTTTAATGAACGAATGTACCGACAGTACAATATCGATCGATAATTTATCATCGTATCTACTTTATCGACAAGTGCAATTCCAATGTATAAATTATAGATCGGTATATATAGACTTTGAGAAATCTACTTTATTAATGCGGTTTTAAAATGTCGGTAATATAGTTCGATATTAACTTTGTAAAAGAAAATATCGTTTGTTTCGATTATCGATAATCGATCAATTACGTATCCGATTGAGATACGTAATGGAAAATAACGGAAATCCATGTATATGGTTATGCGTGTATGAATAAATTGTATTACATCTTTTCCTTTCTATTTTCTTCTTCTTCATTTTTTTTTTCTTTCTTTTTTCATTCGTTTTAAAAATATTAAAGAATGTCGAATAAATTGGACGATGGAACAGTTTCATCGAAAATATCGAGGTAGGATTATTACGTGAATTTGTTATATATAACTTGTACGATGGCTTATAATACAAAGTGAACGAAAAGGGGTTGTCATTTGAAATTGATTAGTATAATCGCTTGTCATTCGTAAGTATCACGAAGGATTAATAAAGAGAAGGGCTGGAAAAATACAAGACACGCCTGCGTGATATCGAAAGCCACACCTTCGATACTTAATGGCATAAAAAGTAGTATCGTTTTTCAACTTGGATATTCGCTCGCGAAGAACTGCGTAACGATGCTTACGAGCGATGATACGTTAGACGACCTTGAAGACGCGCGATTCCAGCATAGTTCTTCTTTTTTCTTCTTCTCTCGTTTCTTCTTTTCCTTTCTTTTTTTTTCATTTTTTTTTCTTTTATTTTTTTTTTTTTCAAACATTTCATCGCTCGCGACCTATGGCAGCTTCCTGAATGAGCATATCTTCATACCTTTTGTCGTCATAGGGTAGGAAAGCAAATGTCAATATACGTCAAACATATTGTTAATTAATCGTGTAATTGTACACGTGACGACTCGAGATGATCCGTTTTTTATTAGACGACACCATTGACATGATCAAATACATATACGTTAGGCATGTGGGCGAATTGTTTTTAATCGGTAAGATAAAAGAATTAAATGGAGGAGGAAGAAGAGAGAGAAAGAGAAATGGAAAAAAAAGAAAAGAGAAAAAAAAACAGAATTGTAAAAATGAGAAATTGTAGTCAGCCTTGGCATCATACTTCTCGTAAATCGTATTGTCAATGTGAGGCAGATTAATCCGGGCCGAGGAGATATAAAGTTGAACCTAGAGCAAGGCAACCATTGGTTTCATTGAACGTTTCAAAGAATGTATTCACAATGTATACATATATATCAAATAAATAGGCTCGTGGTTTCCCTAAGCCACCTTTCGAATGAGTTTACATATTATATAAGAGAGAGAGTCGATGATCCGTCTAACGTTCTACTTTATGTACGATTAAATTCTCCCTTTCTCATTCGACATATATTCTCCGTACCTTTTATATTCATTTTGCTTTTTCCTTTTTTCTTTTTTCTTTCTTTGTTTCTTTCTTTGCTTTTCTGGTTCTTCTACTCCTTCCAATTTTTTCTTCTTCTCTATCTTTTTTTTTTTTTGTTTCCTCTCTCTTTTTTTTTCTTGTTCTTTTTCTTTTTTTGAAAAAAAAATTACTTATAAATTCTACCTAATGGTTGATTACATGCAGTACCACCTGTTCGCGTAAGAGCGTACGTTTCCATTATGTCAGATTTTTATTTGATTCGAATAAATCAATAATCACACCTTTCGCTCATAACGGTTTACGTTAACGTAAAGAATCGATAGCGAATTCCTTTCGTTATTATTAACGAAGTTTAAATCGCAATTATTTCCCGCGATGTAGATGAATACATACGTATGTATAACGACTTTGAAAGCAGGTGCAATGATTCAGAACATATCATGGAGTTGCCGAGGATGTCGATCCTTTTTTTCCTTTTCCTTTTCCTTTTCTTTTGTTTTTTTTCCTTTTTTTTTTTTTTTTTCTTTATTTATTTATCATTATTTCCTTTTCCTTGTTTATTTGTTTCCCTCTCCCTTTTTTTCTCTTGTCGAAGAAAATCATACGATCGACGAACGATTCAAAAATGGCGAAGCAATGCGAGACATGCAAGAAAAGAGAAAAAAGAAAAAAAAAAAAAAAAAAAGTAAAAAACGAGATCGATAAATTTGCATTTGAGCCTCCTTTAACTTCTGATCACGTTAATCCATATTCCTGTATAGATGGAAAAAGATTTTTTTTATCGTTAAATGGAATCGAACAAGGATATAAACGTATCTCTAATTAATCTTGAGTCTGAGCTCGAGGAAAGGACGAATCAAGATCAATCAAATCGATCGATCGATCGATCGGTTAAATTATCAATAAGGAAATTAAAAAGGAGCAAGGCAATCAGGACATTTTCGATAAAGCTACCGTTCGTTTTCTTCAATTATAAATTTGCAATATACGTTCGTTTATATCTTATTAATTTGTCGGATCGATTGTAAATCCAATGGAATCGACGTTAGTGTCGCACTCTCGGTTATTCAATTAAGAAGTTCACATTTATCGAGCGACCTTGTTGAGACTAACTATAAGCAACAAATTACGTTACTTTTAGTCAGTCTCGTTTCCTCGACGATATTATAGATTCTCTCTTTTTTTCTCGTGTTTTTTTTTCTTCCTTTTTCCCTTCAACCCCCTTCTAAATCGATGCCAGTCATTATTTCATTGGAAATAAATTTGTAAATCGTAAAATTTTTCTTTTTATTTCATGAAATAAGATTTTATGACTTTTAATATGAACGAATCAAAGAAACATAAACATCATCGATCATTTCTTTATTTTTTTCCTTCTTTATCGAATTTATATCGAAATATTAGAATATCTTATTAAAACTCTCTAATACAATTGTTTTTCGTGTCTATGAAAAAAAAAAAAAAAAGAAAAAGGATATCGAATTCGAGCCGTCGTGGATATCACGCTATCATCGCACGTATAAAACCACAGAACACAGAATGCAAAATAGAGATCACCGAGATCACATAACACGAAACACAGAACACAGAACAAGAAACAAGGAACACGGAAAATAAATAATAGATCACCTAATCTAATATAATCAATCTCAGAATTTCTTCTTTTCTCTCTCACTTTGTAATTCACGTCGGTCGTACACTAATCTTGCTTTCTCTCTCTCTCTCTCTCTCTCTCTCTCTTTTTTGCCTTCGTTTGAAATCTAGCTTATTTTTATAAATAATATTTCCATAAATAAAAATAGTCCAAACTTTCAGTCAATTGTTAATCAGAGCAATTATACAATAATTTCATTTTCGATTGGACAAAAGTAATTTAGAATATTAGAGAAATTCTACAATACAAATCTACGGGGTATACGATATGATACGATAAAGTATTGTGAAATAGTTAAGTGTGATATAATAAAATGGGATCAAAATAAAATTTTTACGAATAACGTGTTACACGTGTAAACAATAAGGAAATATTATAAAGTTCAAATTAGATTGCTGATTCACAAATGTAGTCGCATTTAGAATTAGATCCCACGTCACCAGTGACGAAAACGTATGAAGCCTATTATTAGTGGGAGATCACGCTTCCTAATTAAATTCAATAGAAAAATAAATGAAAGACCCCCTTTTCATCATTTTTATATATGTATATATATATATATATATATATATATATTATAGATATTATGAATATAAGTATATATCTATATGTATATATTTAGATACTCTCGACGAAGGGATATTACGCGACCGGATAGTAATGACCCTCCCTACCAATGCGATCTTCCTTATATTTGCAGTCCGTAGCTAGCCATAGACTAAAGGGGACACGATCCAACGTAACGTGATAGAGAAATAACTGATAAGTCGACCATCTTAATTTTTTTCTTTTCTCTATCTATCACTATACTTTTTATTTTGTTCTCACTCCTTTTGTGTCTATCAGTTCTCGATAGGACGTAATTTAGGTGAGTGTAATATCAATTGTACGTGAAAATTATTTTATAATTTATATGTATATATGGTAAAAACTGATTCTTTTTTCTTTTTGTTTCATTTGAAATTATTAATACTCTTAATACACTTTTTAAATAATTTATTTCTTTTTATATACTTTATATACCAGTTTCTCTATATAACTCGATATAAGTAATATATAGACGTATGTATTATTATCTAATAATATTTATTGATGATTTTTTTTTTTTAATTTATGATACCGAAATATCTCAAAAACGATGCATTTCTGAAAAGAAAGGAATAGAATAATAACAAAAGTCATTTCGTTTTGAAGGGCAAATGTAAAAACACAATTTATTTTTAATTCTGTGAACATGTTAATAATCATTTGGGCCATTTTTTTTTATTTAAAAGAAATGATTTTTAATGTCCATTTATTTTTATATCAAGATATTTAAGGGTTTATCGTTTGAACTAATTAAAAAAGTATTCGTTAAGATAAATAAATTCGTTCAATATATTTAAAATTAATAAATAACATATTTAATTTTATTATCTGACAATAATTAATATTATTATTGAAGATACTTTTTTTAAGCATTAAACTTACTTTTTTAAGCATTAAACTTCAATTGAATTTACACCACTTTCAATAATAATATATTTAAAAAAAAACATGAATAATATTTAATTAAAAAATTATATTTTAATTGATGTAGTCTTCTCTGCAATATAATTAATTGATATAAAAATAATGACAATTAAAATGAAGACATTTAAAATTTATTATATTGAGAAATATTTTTGAGGATGTTATAAAAGAAAAAAAGAAGAAAAGAAAAAAGAAAAAAGATTTATAATCAAACAATTATTAAACGATGATATCAAATTTTTCTATATGTTTAAATCTTTTAAATAAAGGAGTATAAAACGAATCATTTTGTAACTAAAATTAGAAAAATGAAATATCTTATCATTTCACTTGAACGATAACGTAGTTATTCTACTTATTATCAAACATTGTTCTAAATAAAGAACGAATACGTTCGAATAAGATGGAGTTGGATCTAATAAGATCGAATAAGATCAAATAAGATTGGAAAGGATTTAATAGAATCGTGTAAGGATAGAACAGAACCAAATAATGTTGAAAAGAATTTAATAGGACCGAATAAGGATAAAATAGAATCAAATTGAATAATATTGAATATGACCGAATAAGATCGGATCGAATTGGGTCGGATTGGATCGATTTGGGTTAAGTCTAAATTATGTATAGAGGGTTGCATATAGTATCTTGTTCAAATACATATATATGTATATACTTGCACGTGTTTTTTATTTAATTCAATATTTCTAATATCGCCTTTTTATAAGTTCGTCTCTCTTTTTCTTTTTATATCTCTTTTTATTATATTCTACGAATGAATTTATAATATATACATATATATACACACACATATATTATATACATAAAATTAAATATACATATATATATATATGTTATAACATAAATTATATAACATAAATGTACGTACATGTATATTTTAAAATACGTACTTAAAAAACTATCAAATTGTTAAGCATAAATTACTGAAAAATCTTTAAACGATATCCTTGGATTGACCTTTAAATGCAAATCATATATGAATTCTAAGTTTTATCGTATTGTCCGTTTCTAAAATCACATTATCGTACATTCGCGATAAATTATCCTCCACGGTACATGGTAATTATTATCAAACGGTGATATCAGTAAGCTGATATATTGCGTGCTATGTTTTCTTGACAAATAAGAGAAAATAAGAAATCGTGGATTTAATTAAAAATCGTGAATTTATTTAAAAAATAATTCGATTGTAATTATGTATAATAATTACGATATACATAATTCGATTGACTTTTTATAAAGTTTCATATTCTTTTTTTTTCCATTAATTTACTAATCTCATAATACAATTGATGATACAATTTTTTTACAAGCATTATTATTCATACATTTTCTGTATCATTGATATTAACTAAATAAAGAGAGAGAGACAGAGAGAGAGAGAGAGAGAGAGAGAGAGAGAGAGAGAGAAAGAGAGAAAGAGGGAGAGAGAGAGAAATAAATGGCATAGCAAAGATATGTAAAACTCAAACTTACGTAAATATAAGTATAAATCAAACATATTAAGATCGTTCAAATAACATTTATCACAAAATATTATTATTATCTCATTGTTATCATAGCGGTTACATTAGCAAAACTTTTGAGCAATTTTTTCGAGTTAACCTTCTAAAAATATATTTATCTTTCGTCTTTAAGAAAAATTACATAATGTAACAATTATGATACAAGTTATATTTAATACAATTATACTTAGTACATTTATATTTTTTAGAAGGGCACAGGCATGAAATAAGGAATAATTTTAGAGGAGAAAATTGAAAAAATTAAAACATGCGAGTATGACTTTTCTTTTCTTTCTTTTTTTTTCTTTTGAAGTTACACAAAGCTGTAAAAATTTAATAGATAATAAAAAAAAAAATGTACGATATTAAGTACAATTAATAGTTGGATTAACGTTAAAGCTTAAGATTTAAAGTAAAACGAATAATTATTTTTTGATGGAGAAAAAAAAATAGAAAAAAAAGAGAGAGAGAGAGAGTGAGAAAACATTAAAACAAATACACAAGAAGGTGATATCCAAAATTATATATAAAGTTGTATAGATATAATGAATATAAAAGTATTGTTTAAAAACAATTGTTTAAAAATAAGAAATAAAAAACAAAAAAACAAAAAAACAAAAAAACAAAGAAACAAGAAATAGATTGAAACAATTACGTTTTATAACGTTTCAGTCGTATGCCGGAAAGCTTATAATTAAGTTTAATTCGTGGTTTGATTATGAAAACTGGCTCTTTCTGTTTTGCACGTGCCCGAATCGTGAAATTTCCACGGAGAAGAACAACGAATATACGTCTGTGCTCTCTCAACCATTAGAACTCTTTTTGTTTCAACAAACGCACGGAACCGTAGATAACCATTGTCTACGACGATAACAGCATCGAATTATATTTAATTTTAACGCTGGATCAATTAGCTCTTTTTTTCTTTTTCTCTCTCCTCTTTTTATTTTTTTTTTCCTCTTCCTCCTTCGCCTTTTTTTTTCGTTGTATTTTTACTTCTTTTTTTCTTTTTTTTTTCTCTTTTTTTTTTTTTCCTTTATATTCTCATTACCATCGATTATCGCATCCATTACATCAATAAAAATTCTAATCGTACGAGCCTTTATAACCGTTACACTATAAAGTGTATTAGTCGAGTTTATCGCTTACACATCGACAACGTACGGATAAGCGAAGTTAAATTCATGTAAAGCGATACGGTAGTTATTAAACTAATGAGAAATTAATTGTTAAAGAATAATGAGGAAACGAAAGAAATAAAAAAAATTACCAACAAATAAAAAGTGAAAAAGAAAAGAATGGTACGATTAAATAGGGAATGACTTGAAAAGACGTTTGTTTGCGTTTAAGTGTATAAATTATGATTTAAAATGATTAATTTGTAAATTAAAAAAGTAAATATTTTCAATTGAATAAATATATGTATTTTATATGAAAAATATTGTTACATCGAACAATATTACAAATGTAATTGAGAAACATTGACATTAATAAATGGGCGAGCATTCGTTCTAATGTCATTTCTCTTTTCCTTCTTTTTTTCTCTAAGATTTCTCAAAGTCTTACATAAATCTGATATAACTCTGAGTTGTTAAATTTTTTTTTTTTTTTTTTTTTTTTTTTTAATATCTTTAATAAATTTACTTCATTGCGCATTTAATTTTTTTCATTCTTTTTTTCTCTCTTTTTCTTTTCAATTCTAAACAGTAATGTTTTTAACCGTAGATAGATGTGTATATTTTATTTTGTATATTACGAATTTAAATTGTTCTAAAAAAAAAAAAAAAAAAAAAAAATTCTTAACGACTATCCAATTAACTTGTCCTTCTTTTTTGTTTATTCTTTACTTTTACTGTACTAAATTATATAATTTTTAAGTAAACTATTATATTCAATGTAAAATAATAGATGAAAAGTAAATTTGAAGTTTACGTTTAATGTAAGTAACATTTCATGCAGATCACCCTATACAATGATATAATATTTATCATTTCAAAATTATTGATTTTTCATAATAAATTAAGAAATAATTAATAAGTTAATCTTAACGAAAAACTTTACAACGCCTCATGTGAACCATCCTATACATCGATTTATTATTCGAAAAAAAAGGAAGAAAAAAGAAAAAAGAAAAACAAAAAGGAAAAAAAAATAAAATAGAAAGAAAAAAAAAAACAAATGTCTTTGATATTCTCAGAAAACGTTCGTATAGTTTGAATATTCCTAGAAAAATCATTGAAAAATGTTACGAGTAAAATTACAAGTAATAAAAATCTTATCGATCATGCCCATTTAATGTCTTTATCATCTGTTTATATACATCTTGACATTACTACACGTAAATTATATATAGTATATAATAACGTAAATTATATACTATCTTAGATTAACTGTCTAGATAATTCTCGAATATCTTTAACAATAGAAATTTATAATTATTATAATTTAGTAATCATATAAATAATCCATGTCTTTAATCCTTTTATTAAAATTTACAAAGAGTTGTAATAAAAGAAGAAGAAGAAAAAGACGAAGAAGAAGAAGAAGAAGAAGAAGAAGAAAATAAAAAGGAAAGAAAAAAAAATTGAAGAAAGAATTATCCGACTTATCGATTGGTAGGTGTACGTAATTATTTAAATTTAAAAGCAGATATTGAGGAGGAAAGGGAGGGGAAAAAAAAAGAAAAAAAAAAAAGAAAAAGAGAGGAAACAGTAATAGATTTATCGACAAGATGCGGGAATATGAAAATTAAAGAGGTGTGTTTCTACGTAACGTGCCGGTTCGTTTCGAGATACATTATTAGGCTTTAGAATGTGGAGGTGTGTGCACTTCTTTAGATTCATGTTGTCGCATAATAAAATTGTACGTGTAAGATTATTAACGATTTCAAGGCATGGCATTGGGTTCAACGATAATTAATACATTTATATTATATGTCAGTTAATAGATTCATTGCGTGCAACACGTTACGTTCGCAGGTTTCAAGGAGATCAGGATTACTTTGGACTTGTCATCATTTACTTCTTTTATTTTGTCTTGTCTAGTCTCGTCTTCTTTTTTCATCTTCCCATCTCGTCGTCTCTTTTACACGTCGTCTTTAGATCATTTCACACATTTAACGATTGATCAAAAGCCACATCGAGAAATAATTGATCGTATTACCATTATAATCGACCAACATATAATTGAGATGTATATAGATCTAAATCGACAAATTTATATGTATATATATATATTATTACTTTATTTTATACTGATAATTATGTCAATTAAATAGAAAATTATATAAATAAAATTGTAAGACAATTAATTCTTAAAAGTGATATGGCAAATATACTATATTATATTAATTTTCATTCTTATTATATTATAAATTAATATGAAATAATTATAATGTGACATTAGTATTTATTACGAAGTAAATATTGTTTTATACAAATAATACGAAAAAAGACAAAGAGAAAAGAAATAAAAAGAAAAAAAAGAGGAAGAAGAAAAAGAAGAAAAAAAAGAAGAGATAAAAAATGATATCAATCTCGGTGTAACAAAAATATCATCGAATTATATATAATTTATCGTATAGTGAAATAATAACGATTCGTGTGAAACGAATACTTAAGATGAGGTAAATTATGGGCAAGATGAAAAAGATTCTACGACAGATAATAATCAATTTAAAGATAAAAAATTAAATAAAACCAATTATACGATCGATCGTTGCCTCGGCGTCGTCTTAACATCAATTTATATATTGATTACCTTGTATGCTCTTGACGCAAAAAAAAAAAAAGAAAAGAAAAAAGAAAAAGAAAAAGAATTAAAGGAGAAAATAGGATTCGATCGAAACAGCGAGCCTCCGTCACACCTTAATGAAGGATCGATACGATCGAACGGCTCTCGATCAACACCTGTAATCTTCAATCACGCTGAACGCGTCGAATGATTCGTGATACTGCTTGTTATTATTCTTTTCGTCTTCTCTTTTTTTTTCTGCTTCTTCTTCTTTTTTTTCCTCTTTTTTTTTCTTTTCTTTTTTTTTTTTTCCTTCATTATCCGCGACATCACAGACATCTGTTTGTTATATTCGCCAGGCTAATTTACGATTTTAATGACTTTTCCGTTCTATTCTTCCTAGATCATACAATTAGTCTGTCGCTATTATTACAACGTTAGATATTCGTATTTGCTGATGTATATGAAGAATTTTGACACTAATGATTATAATGATCAATCATACTGTTCAACATATCATCGACACTCAGACAGAGACATACATGGATATATATATATATATATATATATATATATATATATCTTAATCCAGAGTTAATCGGTGTATATATATACAGACATATAATATATCTTATTGATATAACTATACGCAATGCGGCATTGAAACAATTCGGTGACAATTACTTATTGACAATGTTTTATGTAATGGATAACGAACGTTAATCGACTTTTTGTAGAAAAAAAATATGTTTTGCTCGTCCGTAAAAATTCTTTTTTCTCTTTTCCTCTTTTTCTTCTTCTTCTTTTATTTTTTTTTAATAGTTTTTTTTTCTTTTTCATTTTTTTCTATTTTTTTCTTTTTTTCTCTTTTAAGTACGCATTCGTACCGAATTATAACGGTACGATCAAATCGATTAGATAAATATATTTTACAAATATTTGCAATTCTAACAAGATTTATTACAGATTAGAAGTTAGTTTTTTTGTTTTTTTGTTTTGTAGATTACATAAACATTATATAAATTATATCACTAAGATATAAAGATAGTAATAATCACATGTACATTAATTAAAATCTTTTTAGAAATATAATAATAAGGTTGACGCGTACTCGTTAAATAGTAAATTAAGTCAGTTATAAAAAGGAATCATGTTCTATAATATAATGTTTCTTTTTCTCTCATTCTTATCTTTTCCTTTTTTCCACCCTAGGTTCCAGGTCGTACCAGGATAACAAATTCACGTTGAGTAATATTGAAATATGAGTCGCATGAGTTAACTTGGAGAGATTTAAAAAAAAAATGTGGAAACCTGTTGGTTGAAAGAAAGATAGAAATGGATATCTATATCCTTAATATACATATATATATATATATATATATATGTCCATATATATTACATTATTTATATATATCACATTTATTAATTGATTCTGCTTGATGACCCTTCGCATTTGATAAAGTTTTCATTTCGTTCAAAGAATATAATATATACTTATCTGACCTTGATCTATGCGATTACTTGAGATCTTTGGCATTGATCCAAAGAATAAAAAGGAAAGAAACAATAGTTGTCGAGGTCAAAGGAGATTCACTCCGGTATCGTATCCTGTTCAATCAATAGATATAGATTAATGACAATATAAACGGATAGTAATCCATTGATTATTTGATTTATCGAAGGTCGATAATTATCAGATAGATATTAATGATCCAATCGAATTCCGATCAAAGAATCGGAACCTTTGACCTTCGCCAAGAAGGAAATAAAAGCCGATCGTTTCAAAGATTTCGATCGATGAAATTTTGTTTATTAAAGAAAAAAGAAAAAAAAAATTTAAATAAAATAAAATAAAATAAAATAAAATAAAATAAAACCTTATTAGTAAAATTCTTTCGATTGTTTCGTATAGTTATTTCAATGAAACGTTACGTAATGTTAAATATTAGGTAAACAACCAACCATAACGAGCAACAACCTTCCACCTTCAAATCCGGTTTAAACCTATGGCACACCTTGCTCCACATTAGACATTATATATATTCGCGCTTTCCTTTTAGTTAGAAGCCGAGAACAATAAACATTTAGTTCGAGGGTCCGGTTTGGATTCAAAGAAACTTTGAATTTCATTTGAATAATGATTTTACTTAGAATTTGTCATTCAAATGAACATTCTTTTCTAGTTATTTACTTTCGGTGATATGATGTTATAGTATTGTTATCATGAATCATCGATTGTAGATAAAAAAGAAAAAAAAGAAAAAAAAAAGAAAGAAAGAAAGATAAAAAGAAGAAACATATTTGGAACGTGGCATTTGTTTTTTTTTTCTTTTTTTTAATTAATTACGTATTATTTTTATTATAAATGTATCAATCGACTTTTGCTTAACTCTGATACAAAACTAATAAAGAAATATACCTATTTATATGTATTATATATATATATATATATACATGTATATATATGTGATGTTACAAATTAATTAATATTTTTTCTTTTCTTTTTCTTTCGCTTTTCCTTTTTCTCTTCGAAACTTTTAAAACAATTTTATTTTCGTTCTTTCTTTCTTTCATATTGCGATAAAGTTCATAGGAATTTAGTTTTGCGATTAGGAAAATAAAAGTAGCTTAAAAAATTTCAAAAAAGAGATAATTGATTTTTAACATCACCTTTGTCCTAATATTTTTTTTTTTTAAATCTCTCCTAAGAACTATATAATATATTCTTATATTTATATTATATATATATATATATATATATATATGATATTTTACGATATATAGTATATTAAACATTTGTTTACATATCATATTTATTTATAAATAATACGTAAATGTAAAACGAGAGGTTAGCAGAATTTCTTGTCTTGGAAAATTCCGAAACATGGATCTACGAATGATCGACAAACTCGTTTGATCTTCGTTCGTTTGTATAAACCTTCGCAAATAGAATTCCACATTTTTTTTTCTTTTTTTTTTTTATCAGTATCAAAGATTATTCAAGATCAAAGCATTCACGAGATAGGTTATACCTATTTCATTGAAAATAATTCCTCTTACGTGAACGTAAAGGTTGTATGATAGTTTTCAAACGGATACGCCCATCAAAGACAATCTTTTTCAAGGTATATACCTATATAATGTATATATGTACTATTGCCATGAAATCCATGTCAATATTAAAATTACTAGATAATTAGAAATTTTTCATTATTATTTTTACATATTCATGTATTTTACATATTCACGATGTAAATGTAACGAATAAGAATCTTTATAAGTTGAATCACTCAATGAAATTCTTTGATCTCAAACAATCTTACGAATGTATATATATATGTGTGTGTGTGTGTGTGTGTGTGCGTGCGTGTGTGTGTGTGTATGTACATACTTAACTTATTACGATATTTCATTCCTATATATGTGTACGAAACGAATGATACATAAATATTTAGATACATATATAAATACAAATAAATTTTTATGTACAGGTACATAATTTGTATATATATATATATATATATATATATATATATTTGTATATATATATATATTTGTATATATATATATATACTTATACATATATATATATATATATATATATATTTGTATATATATATATATATACTTATACATATATATATATATATATATATATATATACTTATACATATATATATATATATATATATACTTATACATATATATATATATATATATACTTATACATATATATATATATATATATATATATATATATATATGTACTTATACATAAATACATTAACATTTACACGAACACCATAAATATTTAGAAATATATATGTACATTTGAATTTATGTTTATGCATGTCTCTATGTATATACATATAAATTAGATGGGTCTAATGGCCTATAAACTTAAAATGAAATAAATTAAAATCTTGAGAATATATTGACAGGAAAAAAAAAAAGAAAAAAAAAAGCAGAAAGAAAGAAAAGAAAATACTTTAAGACATTGCAGCCTTGACCTCGTAACAACCTTCTTACAGATACACTGCACCCACTTTATCGCAAATTCCTTCAAAAAGTAAAATTGTTCCAAACTGATCTTCGTCCTATCGATTGAGAATTTTATCATTCTTTCATTGAACATTATAACCTATCTATATATCTATCTATTTATCTAACATATCTACCTTATCCATATAAACATCTTTACATATCATAATGCAAATGACATTGGCACGGATCTCGATCGGCTATCCTAAACTGCATTCATATTTCCGTATTTGTCCCTGAACCTGTAAGAACAGCTTGTATGCCATTCGTTACCGAGCGTCTATATAAGAACGGAGGACGTCCTATCGCAAAGCGCAGTGTTAGATTACCACCTCGACGTTGTAGACGCAATACAACGAGCATATCGAGTAGTTGATTTAGCCAAGGAAAAAAAAAGACATCTACCATTCGTTTATATCATTTATTTCGATTATAGATTCTATCGTTAATTAGTTATCGCGTGAATACAATATATTTACGTATTATATTACATTATATACAAATATATATATATACACACACACACATACATATACATATATATAAATAAATTTATTGTTTGTTTACGGATTTGTTCGGTGATCGATAATAAAGATAATCAAAAGTTCATCGATCATGGAGACCATTTTGCCGAACAAGTTGTCACCTACCGCTCGAATTGGAGATACTAACATCGAGCAGAAGGGAAAAACAAATTTTGTTAAAGATACTAAGAAAATGACGAGATATACGGTAAGGTGATAAAACAAAACGTTTATATTTAGAATTATTCATTCTATCTTTTATATGAAATGTTTGACTAGTAATAAAAGAGAAAGGTAAGACGACGGTAATCGTTCCTATTGAATACATCGATGTATATATAAAGATATATATAATTAATGTATATAGCAATAACAATTGATCTATCTAATCTTCGTTAAGAAAAAAAACAAAAAAAAAAAAAACAAAAAAAATTCGATCTAATATTCCTAACAAACGAATTTATTTATTGTAAACGATTATTATTGATAATCGATATTACGGCATCGATCGGAACACGTAATCATTTATCTCATCCTATTTTTTCCTCCTCGAATACAATTTAGTAGTCAATCGTGTATTTAATAATTAATCATGAACGCCATTTTCTATTTTATTAAGTATCAATAATTATGTATTATTTTTTAAGCGATTATCTTCTCTCAAGGATATATATTAATGACATAATAATAATCGTTAGTTTCCTCATCAATTCAAAAAGAACAAAAATTGTCATTTGTTATTCTTGAAAAGTGATTTTTTTCAAGCCCATTTAATAGTTTAAACGATCAAACAGAATAGTCCAAATTAGAAATGTAAAAATAAACAAATATTTAGATAAGTAAATAAATATATAGATCGATAGAATGGATACGAGGGATAAAACAAGATTTTCTCTCTTTTTTTTTTTCCTTTTTTAAAGATGATAAACGATATGAAATACATTTTAATGTTGCTTACAATTCCATGATATATCGTTAATAAAAAGGAAAAAAATTAGATCAATGATGATCTAGTTTTATCTACATGCCGTTGACCGGGCAACGAGCGATCTAGAGATAACGAGTCGAATGAGAAACAAAGAGGAACTCGCTAGCAAAACGATCGTGCTAATTTCACGATATCAACTGTTGCATGTGAAAACACGCTAATTGGATTCTTCGAACAAAAACAAGCTAAAAAGATGACGAAGACGATGACTCTTGCGTTTATTTGCGAAAGAATTGCATTTGTATAAATGCACATATGATATATAACAATGTATATGTATTGCATTGGCCAATAAATAATGTATTGGAATGTTCAATGAAAATTTATTTAGTGTTATTTATTTAAATATAAAGTATTGAACATTCCGATATTAATATATTGTTCAATACGATTATACTATATATGTACATATATGTATAATACGTGTTCCTTTATGTTTTTAATAATATGTTATATTTAAGTCTTTGCAAAAAGTAAATACATGTATATTATTATATCATATTATTATACATTATTATATCATATTTTTAGTATTTTTATTTATATCTAAATATATAAACAATATATATATATATGTATTATATTATATTAACAATATATCATACATTACATTTAATTTATTATTTAGATATAAAATATTGTAAAATTATGTCGGTATTAATAATTATTAATCGATCCAATATATATGAGTTTAACTGAATTGGAAAAAAAAGAAAAAAAAAAAAAAATAAGAAATTATCAGCCGTATCGGGGAATTGAACGTTTATCTTTTATTAAATTAAAGCATGAATACAGCGACGATCTCTTTATTATTATTGTTTTCAGTTGGCGGATTCCGCCGATTCCGTGATCAACGCCGCTATGGATTATCACATTGAAATTATAACGAGGGACGACAAGCACAGGGTATTGAAATTTCTCAGGAGATTTTTCTTCCGAGATGAACCTCTTAATCAAAATATCGCTCTTATACCGGAAGGAGAAAATAGCACGTGTCTCGAATTGGAAGACTATTGTAGTAAATCTTCCCTTGAAAACAATCTAAGTTTAATGGCTGTATCATCAACCGGTGCCATCATTGGCGTTTTATTAAATGGTGAGTTTATTAGCTTCTTCGTCGAATCATCATAACACACACACACACACACACACACACACACACATAGAGCGCACAGGCACACACACACACACACACACACACATATATACATATATATGAAGCAATATATAATGTATAAGAAACAGAAAGAGAGATAAAGATATGTATATATATATATATAAAACATTTCGTCTTATGGAAAACATGTAACAGTGTTAACCAATCGGTAGATAATAACGCGTTTAAAAAACATATTATTAAGATAAAACAGATCATATAACACGTTACTAAATTTATACAATTGAAATATTATTTCTCGATATATTCAATGACATAAAGATCGAATTGTTAATAGAATATTAATTTACTAATAAATAATCAGCAATGAGTCTGAATGAACACAAAAAAGGAAAAAAAAAAAACTGCAATTCAGATTATATAAGCAGATAACGTGCATAATGTGTTATAAAATGTATGTAAATATCAATTCTAATTTATAACTGCCCATGGTGTCTTTCCTTATTTCTCTCATATACGAGTAGAATTTTTAACGGAACATTGATTTATTAATGTACAAAAAATAAAAATAAATCTAAATGACACATTGAGTATAATGAAGATACGCTAGATCGCTTAATACGTTATTTGAAGTTGATTCGTATATATATAATAAATGAAACATCGATTAGAAAATTATATATATATATATTATTAATAATAATTATATATAATTATATATATATATATACGAGCGAAATTTTTAACAAGACTGAATTTAATAAATAGTAAAGGCAGAAACGATTATAAAAATAAATAAATAAATAAATAATTAAATATAATAATAAATAAATTAGTTTGCTAATAGGAAAATAGGAATGGGTCTAAACAATAAATAAAATATAATATATTACACATGTTTAATAATATATTGATTCACGATATATCAGATCATTTTGATATATCATAAAGATGACCAAACTTAACAATGTTGAGAGCCATTTAGAAATGTCCATATAAATGTATCTTTTAAATATAAAATTCACAAGCGAAGAAAAAGGTTATATTTAATTTAGAAAGAAATTTTAAGCATTGTTTTTTTTCTAATATTTTTATTAAAAATATCATTACCCAATTGTTAGAATAATTATTATTTCTTATAAATTCTTCCTTATCTCTCTCTTTCTCTTTTTGTAACAATTTTAATAGCTCTAATAATTATTTTTTTCTTTTTTTTTCATTCTTTTTTTTTTATTGATATCCAATACATCCTAAAAATTTAACATTCAAAGGAGCAAAAAATAAATAAAATATAATGAATACATATACATATATTAGATAATATAATATAATGTTAAAAGTTAATTATTACATACATTAAAATAACATAATTATTATTAATAAATTATGATTAACAAATTATTCTTATATAAAATTAAAATTTTCAATAAGACATAACGAATTAATAAAAATATAGGAATGAATCTAAACAATAAATTTTAAAAAATAAGAAAAAAAAAATATACATATATATTATATAAAAATATATAATGATCGTATTAATATGTCGTACAAAGTTAATTTTTACATGTATTCAATGACATATATTGAGTGGAAAATTGTTCTATACAATTATCTTCGATAGAATATAATTAATAAAATTGTATAATTAAACGAAAAAAAAGAAATGAAAAAAATGAAAACAAAAAAAAAAAAAGAAAAAAAAAAAAATGAAAAATAACGAATATAATATAATCAAGATAGGATCCCATAATATGTCACTATACACATGTTATTCAAAGTTAATTCCCATATACATTCAATAGCAGACCGATTAGCAAATCATTCTAATACACGATTAGAATCTTCAACGTCACAAACGTCGAAGATAATGACATGAGATGTACGGCATTGGAAATAATGATTACCGTCCATTTCTAATACAATGAGATTCTAATACAGTTAAGCATCAGCGCTAAACGTTCCTCACCATTTTTGAGATCAATATGCATTTGTTTTTTAGTATAGATTAGCGTGTTCAAGACTCGATGACTAATTAACGATCGCTCTTATCTTGATGCACGAATAATAGTCGTTTACACACATGAATATATATACACATACACACACACACACACACAAATACAGATAGACACATACATAAATATATATACTTATGCACATATGCATAATAAACTACGAATGTTACTTATCGAAAAATACTTCATAATTTATAAATATTTAAATGAGTATCGATAATAGTAGAGAGAATAAAAGAGAGAGAGAGAGAGAGAGAGAGAGAGAGAGAGAGAGAGAGAAAAAAAAAGGAAAAAGAAGAAAATGTATTTCAATGACACAGCGGAGGTACTATGAATAATGATACACTTTATCATAGAGAAGGGATCTCTTAAACCGTTGTCTTATATTCAACCTATTGTATTTCTTTATGTCCGTTAATGTAATAGCTCTTACAATGTAAACTCTAAGAGGATAAAGTTAATTATTGAAAGTAACTCTGACAAATACATTGCATCAAAATCTAATGTTATTATCTACTTTGTAATGTGTTTATGTGTACATTTATATACAGAATGTCACTCAAAAGGCATGCGTCAAACATTTACTATTATTAAAAATGATCTTCCTTATCGTTTCTTTTTGTTTTATCAATGTTTTTTAGAAGATCCTACGTTTATGAATATATTATTTATTTATTATTTATTATTCATGTATATTGTGCACATATATCATAAAGAAGATAATAGTATCATATTTATCATATAACACACACGCACACATAAGTGTAACAAAAGACTGTAACAAAGAAATAAACGATATAGTTATCTATGAATTGCTAGAAAAAAGGAAAAAAAAAAAAAAAGAAAAAATAACGATACGTTTTATTTTTTACAGGAAAATTAGAGCCATGCGAGGAAGACGAACCAGATTATATAGAAAACTGTGAAAATCTTAAATTCAGAAAGATATTAAGGTTTTTGCATTATATGGATAAGAGAGTGAATGTTGGGAAATTTCAAGATCAAAATATATTAGAAATAAGAATAATCTCTGTTGATACTAATTGGAGAGGCAAAGGTATTGCCAAAGCACTTATTGAAAAAACAATGTGAGTATATAATTAATAAGAAAATAAATTAATTAATTAAAAACAAATTAGACATATAGAAATCTCTCGATAATTTTTTTTTTTCCTTTTACTACTATCGAATATAAATTTTATTTATTTCTTCTTATTTTTTTCTTTTCCTTTTTCAGAGAGATCGCTAAGGAACACAATTTTCAAGCAATACGTGTTGATTGTACATCCATGTTCTCTGGAAAATTATGCGAACGACTTGGTTTTGAAATAATATATCAAGTGAAATATTCTGATTACGTTGACGAAAATGGTAAACCTATTTTTACACCTGCTCCTCCACATATGGCTGCTAACTCATATATCAAAAGATTATAAAATAATCGTTTGCAATCAAAGATTATGAAAAGAATAATTAATGTAATATTAAGTAAGAGAAAAAAGAAAGCAACAGTTGAGAGAAAGAGAGAGAAAGAGAGAAAAAGATGCGTCTTTGAATATTTTAAATTCAAACGAAAATTATAAATATCAATTTAATATGATTTTTATCAAATAATTGTATAATAATTCTTATTGTAAAAAAGAAAATTTGTTTTTTTGGCGAACGTTGAATTAAATTATATAAAATATTTTCATATTTATTATGCATTTTAATCTGTACAATAACGAAATCATAATTGATATATATTAAAAATCTATGAATTATCATTTCTTCTATTTTCATTTAATGACAAAAATACTTTTCATTATTAGTTGTATATGTTTATTTATATACGACAAAATGATTATCTTAAAAAAATAAATTTTCTTTAAAAGATGCTTACTTTTTCTTCCTTATCTATGATTCATTACGTGTAAATATACATTTATAGACTCATTAGTTCATAAACACTTTTGTGTATTCATGAATTTTGCTATGTATACTACATATATCAGATATCTTGCATTATAATTTATATATAGTATCACAAGTTAAACAATACGAATGTATTCTTTAAACTATATAATAATATTTGTACGATCAACTATTGTAATGACTCTTTCTAAAATAATATATTTACTTCTTATCTGAAACAAATATTAATTGTACAAATTATATTATATATATATATATATAAAACAAGCAGAATGAATCAAATAATATGATTAATCAATAATTGATAGTTTTATATTATCTTTTCTCATTATTTTTCTTACAAAAAATGTTCGCAAGGTAACTGTAACACATTTTATATCAGTTGTTAATTTTAATTTTTAATATTTTAAATTCTTAATTAATATAAATATGATATGTGCACTATGAAATAGAATACTTTTAAGGGATATTGAATAATTTTAAATAAATAATAATAATCAAATTATATGTTTCATCCTGTATATAATGAACTTTTCAAAAGTTTATATTCACCATCAAATTTTCTTCTATTCACTTCTTCCTCGTATATCCTCATTTTTTCTTTCACAAGATCCATCTGCTCTTCAAACGTAAGATTTTTCACCTTTTGTCGTATTGCGTTATATTCTTTTTGATATTTTATTTGCATTAGATCAATTCTACTAAGTAATCCTTGTTGTACAATTATCAATTGAAAAATTATTAAAAATATCCCAAATATAGTATAAATTAATAACTCAGAATTTATATTTTTTTGTTCTTTATTATTGTAATTTGGTTGCCAATTTCCTCTTGCCATATGCTCTTCCCATTCTCTACGTCTAATAAATAAGTGGACGGACAAATATGAAGTATTTTTTCTAAAAATTAAAACAATACAATATTACAGCTTTTTTTATCGATAGACGTACGATCTGTAAACATGATAATGGTCTGCTTTTGGATTATAGTCAGGATAAAATGAAGAATAAGTATTATATTTTAAACTCATATCATATTGTTTTCTTGTATGTTCCTTGCTGAGAACATTGTAAGCTTCTTGCAACGCTACAAATTTATCATGTCCCTCTTTTCCCATGATATCAGGATGAAACTAAAGAAAACAACTGTATCAACTCTCTTATAACACATTCATTTCACTAAATATTCATTCTGAAATATATTTGACATGTCATTTTTTTTTTACCAAAAGAAAGAAATAATATACTTTTTTCGATAACGCAATAAAGGATCTTCTTATTTCTTTTTGCGAGCAATCTGGTGAAACTTCTAATATCTCGTAGTATTTGTGTGATCTACAAAGAAAATTTTTTTCCATTCAAAAATATTACTCTTAACGATAAAACTATTGTTTGTCACATTCCAACCTGTGAGTTCCATAACCTCGAAAAATTACGGAAAACAATTCTAGTTTGTTGATACGAGAAATTTGCATTGTTGGTATGGAAAAAAAACAGAAAAAATATTAATTTAAAATCCCAATCGAATCGCTATGTCAAATATACACGGACATTTATTAATTACGACTTAACTAAAATTTTATGACATAATACAACTTTAAATCACAATACTTATTTAGAATATGACTGCTACGCTACCTGACGTTTACCTGTGGAACTTCTACGTCACATTCAATTGATAAATTGAATTGACAAATAATTGATTGTATTATCGACACTGACGACAAAATTAAAAGGAGAAACTATTAATTATTTCAAATATATATATATATACATATATATATATGTATATACACAATATATATTATATAGATTAGTTATTATTCGTGTCAAATCAAAGGAAAGAGTTATTATAAGACGTTTTAGTTGTATACACTTCCGTCTAAGCGCTGTGATCGCCCCATGTAAACAAAACATTCTATACGTTTATGGTCGTGAAAGCATGAAGATGTAAAAGGTACGCGTTACATAGATCATAGAATATATCAAGTATTAATATCATTTTTCCTTTGTACATAATAAAAAGTTATATTATTAAGTCACGTTAAGCCATCATAATATAATTTAAAATTATTAAAATATATAAATGCAACAAACCGGTATTTTATAATAATTTTCTCTTAGCAATTTTATACAATATTATGTATCAATACTGATTCTTAATATACATAGAGATTATTATATAATATTAATTTTAATTTGAAAACCATAATGAAAATATAAATTATGACAATTCTATCTATCACAAATACTATTAAGTGTTGATATTTAATTTTAATTAATATAATAATTTAACTTCCAAAGAAAATTCCGCGAAATTTTTGTAACATAAGAAAATTCTTCAAATCGAATTATTCAGACAATCAAATTTTATATTATTCGTGTTCAAAATGATATGCATGATCTGGCAACATCGCATTCGTTACGTTATCATAAAGTCTGAATTTTCAACAAAAATATTTCGTTTTATTTAATGTTTCATTAAATTGGCGAAGAGTAGGTTTTATTGTTCAGTAAATATAAAAAGGTTGAACGTAGATACAACGTTCAAATGAAATCTTTAATTACTCGGTAGGTAACGTAGAGTGTTTGACCAACACAAGTATCTAGAACTGGATTATATTGTTGGTTGTCAAGAAAAGTGAGGAAAAATGGCGGACGAAAGTGAGGAACAGTGGTTATACGGAGATTCAACGGATGGAAAAGAATTATCGCCGACAAATGTTCAAATTGAAAATCAACAAAATGATTCAATACCTATTAATTCTCAAGAAGCATCACAAATTTTGGAAGAAAAGAAAAATGATAACGTTCCAGAAAGATTAGCCGAGGTGCGTCGTTTATAACCTATTATTCCCGGCGTATTACTTCAAAACGATATTTGAATAAATCTTAGCATAAATAATCGATGTACGTGTTCTTTTTTTTTTTTTTTTTATTTAACTTTAACTAGCATTTGCTTAATTTTTGCTTAGATATCAGAAAATGCAGGTTCACCTAGAGAAGAATGTTCATTGAATAATATGCAAGATGAAAATGATCCTGATGTTAGTAAAAATGGTACAAGAGAGGCTTCCAGTCAAGAGGATGGAGAAGCTGCAAGTGATTCTGATTCTGACGACGACGTTCATGTAGTTATTGGGGATATTAAATCGACACCGGCATATGGTAGTTTAAATATTAAGAGAGGTGGCCTACTTACGACCGCATCAGGGGTACCTGATAAACTGAATAAGCAACCAGGAAAATTTAGTATAGACGAATTTGAAACAATTGGTGTTATCAATGGAATGCCAGCTCATGAATTTAATTTAGATCAATTAGAAGATAAACCATGGAGACAGCCTGGTGCAGATATAACAGACTATTTCAATTATGGTTTCAATGAAGAAACTTGGAGAGCTTATTGTGAACGACAGAAAAAAATGAGAAGTGAATCTGGAGTAGGTTTGATATTAAATGCGGGAGGCGGTGGAAGTAATCCAAGTGGTATGCGAGTACCACAAGTAGCAATTACTAATGATAATAGTAAATACTCTGGTATCATGGGACCAAAACGAGCTGGACCACCGCCAGGTAGAAAAATGGCTGGCACTATAGATGTCATCGGAAGTTCAGGATTAGCTTCTAGACGGAATCTTGATAAATCACCGCCTAAAGGAAACGTAATACAAGTTATGACAGCAGACAGAAGAGAATATTCTAGAAAACCAGGTTTCCCAGATATGAGCGTACCACCGCCAGGAGCAGGATTACCTCCACCCTTCGATATGCCACCTCCTGGATATCCCGGAGAGCCAGCTCCATTCTATATGCCTGAAACTGATCCGTATTATCAAAGTTATGAACCTACTCAAGATAATCAATGGGGTAACGATCCAGTAAGTAGACACATTAAAAGTATACACAATACAATCTATTCATTTTATCTCTTATAATACAATTATAATTTTAATATTTTTCCTTCGATAGACTTGGCAACCAACAAATTTAGCCATTCCAATGACAGAAGGCGAAGAAGAGAAAGATATGGGCCCTAAAACGATACCCACAATGGTACCACCGATATCTATACCACCTTTGATGCCACCTAGAGATCAACGAGATATTCGAGAACGTGAGAGGGATAGAGATCGAGATAGGGAACGTGAAAGAGATTTGGATTCGATGGGTAGGGAGAGAGAAAGGGAAAAAGAAAGGGAGCGTGATCGTGAAAGGGAAAAAGATTCAATGATCAGAGATCGTGATCGAGAAAGAGACTCCGTAGCACGAGACGAAGAAAGAGATCGCGATAGATCACGATCGCAATATCGACATAAAGAGAGGTAGGACGACGAACGTGAAACGATCGTACAAACACGATTACGTTTCAAAATTTTCTCCAAAGAAATCTTTCAATCTATCTTTTACCTTTTTTCATTAGGCATAGGCATCGTTCAAGGTCACGATCTCGTAGACACAAATCGCGATCGCGAAGTCCGAGTAGACGTAAGAAGAAATCAAGACGCTCCGACCGGGAACGTTCTAAAGAAGAAAGCGAATGAATAGAAATGTATATATAAATATATATATATATACACACAAATATATATATACATATATATATACACATATATATATATATATATATATATATATATATACAGATATACATACACGTATATATATATGCATGATTATGTATGTATATAAACATCGTTGTCCAATTAAAAAGAAATCGACGTTCGAAGCTAAAAAAAGTTTCATACTTTTAAAAAATTGTTTTTGATGATAATCCATATTCGCACTGTATTTTCTTCGCAGTCTGTAATTTCCTGAAATTCACCATGAATGCTATCTCTCTCTCTCATGGTTCTTAATTATAAGTAAAGACAATTATCATTTGTGAACGATAATGAAATAAAATTTATTGATTACAACAAAATAAAAAAAAGAAAAAAAAATAATAATAATTTGCTCGTCCTAATGATTTTTATATCCCATCACCAATTTGTATAATCCTGTAATTGGGTTAACTGAAGGAAACAAAATTAATGGTGCATTAAAGGAAATAGAAATATTAAAATGACAAACACGTGCCATTCAATGTATGGTTTTATATCATAATGTTATTACAGAAATTGTATTTCATAATAATTAAAAGTAGTAATAGTTTATTGGTAAATCACTCACGCGGGTGAATTAATGGATCGATAATAACGCCGATTTTCTAATGTCGACCTAATATCGATCGTCGCACACACGTGTGTTTTCTTTCTTCTCTTCTTCTTTTTTTTCTGTTTTTCTCTTTTTCTTGTTCAATTATACTTCCTTTTCTTTTTCTTTTTTTGCATCAAATCTTTTCCTTTCTCTTTCTCTTTTCTTTCTTTTTTCTTTTTTTTTTTCCTCTTTTGTTTCATCGTCTTCATACATAATGGAAAAAAATGTTACATTTGTACAGCCATCATATATATGATACATTTAGAATACCATTAATCCATTATCATTTTTTCCCTTAAGTGTGTCGTATTTAAGTGTCGAGTATATTCTTTCGCGTGTGTGTGTGTGTGTATGTGTGTGTGTGACGTGTGTATCTGACGAGTGAGAGTATGCCTACTACTTATAAAGTTAAAAAGTGCTACTTCAAGTGCTCAAAACAAATTGTCAACATGATGTCATTTTGAAAAAGGGAGAAAAGGGGAGTGTGTCTTTTTCTTTTCTTTTCTTTTTTTCTTTTTCCATTTTTTTTTTTTTTTTTTTTTTTTTTTTTTAATACGAACGTAAAGAAAAATACGTGAAAAAGATTGAACGAGCGCGTGTATTTATTTGAGAAACGATTCAATAATCATATTTTAACGTTCCAATGAAATACATATAAACTTTATTAACACGAACGTGATAAATCAATAAGAAAAAAAAAAGAAAAAAATTATCTCGTAATATTCTCTCGTGAAACATATTAGATTGTAATATTGGAAAAAGAAGAAGAAAGAAAAAAAAAAGAAAAAAGAAAGAAAAGAAAAGAAAAAGGGAGAGAGAAAAAGATAGAGAGATAGAGAGAAATAGAGAGAGAGAGAGAGAGAGAAAGAGAGGTAGAGAGAGGTAGAGAAAAAGAAAAATTTTAATAACGATCTCCCCTTTGGAAATATAAAAAATATATACGTTAGAACGTATTTAACGTATTCAATTTGTATTGAATTAAAGTGACAGATATAACGAGAATAAATAAAAGTTTTAAAGTATTATTATCGTAGTACGTCGTGTATGTTTCTGTCGCCGTCTATAGAAAAAGAAAAACAAAAAACAAAAAAAAATAAAATTAATAATAAAAAAGGAAAATAAAAAAAGGAGAAGAAAAAGAAAGAAACGAAATAAAATGACAAGTGAAATTAGAAAAATAAAAAAGAAGAAAAAAAAAAGAGAGAGAGAGAGAGAGAGAGAAAAGGATTAGCGAGCAATGGCGCGATACAATTAATTATATCCGAGGATAAACGGGGTACCCATGATTTAATCTCGAAATAACATTAGAATCCTACTTTCACATTTAATTATGTCTCATTCGCTGCACGCACGAACAAATATTATTTATAACCATACTGAAGTAGATAGATTACTGTGAGGAAGGGGACAGGTTGTAATGAGGAAATAACGCCCGAATAATTGATTTATAATAACATTATTTACTTTTAATTTATATATCCCCACGCGGTAGCTCTTTTTCAATAAACAAAACGGATTCGCGTTTCGACCTGCGAACCATTTCATTTCATTTTTTTTATTTATCCTGTCATTTTTCTACCTTTTCTATCCTTTTTCTTCTTATTTTTTCTCTCTTTACACACTCAAACGATTCTAATTATTAATACAACTCGTGAAATTTCTCTAATTATAATTCTTCTTTCTTTCGCTCTCTCTCTCTCTCTCTTTCTCTCTCTCTCTCTCTCTCTCTCTCTCTCTCTCTTTCTCTCTGTGAAAAATGATAATAATTTTATAAATTAATCTCTATTCATTCTTTTTTGTATTAACTTATTCGTCCGAAATCTATTCCCCATCATTTAACGAAGAATTTTTATTCGGAGTGTTTTTCTAAAATTGAAAAAAAAAAAAAATTCTTTCAATCGTTTCACAATTTAATTATCGTTAGATCCGGGCAATCAAAGAAATTGGAAGATAATTAATTAAAGAAACAAAACGAAAACGAAAAACAAAAAAAAAATACACAATAAAAATAAAAATGAAACGAATTAAAGAAATAGACCGATCGACGATCTAGCAAATCGAGACGCGATGAAAAAAAGATTTGCAAGTTATATATACGTATATGCATAAATGATGAATACATATTTGTATATTTAACAAATGATCTTTGTATGTACGTATAACGTTTTTATCTTACGTGTGCATTGTTAGCAAAAAAAAAAAAAAAAAAAAAAAAAAATGTTATAAAACTGTCTGACATTTATCATTTATCATATCCGCGTCGATCATTTTATTCGATTTATTATAATCTCGATAAATTTCTATATAGCGATAATAACGACCAATTATAAGATTCAAAAAGATCCGCGATAACAATAAATACGAAAAATTCATTATTTTAATATAATAGATAAAAAAAATTGAAAGAGAAAGAAAAAGTGAAAAGGAAAATGCAAAATTAAGAGACGAACGAACGCTTCGTTTAATGACAGGAGATAGTTGCCTTCATACGGTACGGTAAAAGCGATAATGATTATTATTATTGTTATTATTATTATTATTATTATTATTATTATTATTATTATTATCATTATTATTATCATTAATAATAATATTATATAAATATAAAAGAGAGATGGTAGGTGGGTCAAGCATTTCGCAGTGACTAATTGTGTCGCCTTACTTTCGGCGAATTGTTTTTCTATTAATTTTCAAACGATTGACAGCCGACTATTAATAATTATCGATTTGTTGAAAGCAGAAATGACGATGTTAAAAAAAAATGAAAACAATGAATAATAATAATAATAATAATAATAATAATAATAATAATAATAATAATAAAAATAATAATAATAATAATAATAATAATAATAATAATAATAATAATAATAATAATAATAATAATAATAATAATAATAATAATAATAATAATAATAATAATAATAATAATAATAATAATAATAATAATAATAATAATAATAATAATAATAATAATAATAATAATAATAATAATAATAATAATAATAATAATAATAATAATGAAAAGAAACGGACGAGAATCTATCTATTTCGTATGAGGGGATGTATCAGAGATGAAAAATTGAATCATTTCCTCTTTTTTTTTTGTTCGTGGTGCCAAAATCATAGTGCAATTCTTTCATGTTCCAACGCTATCATTCATTTGTGTGCTGCTTTTTTCTCTTTTTTGTTTTTCTTTTGTTTTTTTTTCGAAAAATGTCTCTCTCTCTCTCTCTCTCTCTCTCTCTCTCACGCACAACGTACATACTTAGTATACACTCCCTCTCTCTTTCTCACACTCGCTCTCGTTCTCTCTCTTTCTATCTCTCTTGTGATTATTACGTGTGTGTTTATTATTTTTCTGTCGTTACTTAAACGGTAATATAGTGACACGTCTACTACTCGCACTGTTTCTGCCTGTTGTAAAAAACATTGTCGAAAATGATTTTATTTTATTCTTTCTTTTCTTTTCTTTTTTTTTTTTGTTCATGGCTATTTCATATATCGCGTCTCTACATTCTATACACTAATATACAAGTTACACAAGATTTTTGTTTATATTCTTTTCTCTTTGTTTGTTTGTTTGTTTGTTTGTTTGTTTGTTCGTTTGTCTGTTTGTTTGTTTGTTTGGTTGGTTGGTTAATTGGTTGTTTCTTTCCGATATAATGCGTTTGCCTTTTTCCGTCCCACTTATCTAAATTTATATCTCGTAGCATAGAGTACAGATTAAATTTCTTTATCTTTTTCTTCCATACTTTTTATTTTTATTTATTTATTTATTTATTTATTTTTTCTTTAATTATTATTTCTTTCCTCTCGTCAAACTACCGCGTGTCTTGATTAACACCGGCCAATTCTTACAACGCTCACAATTTATATTAGTATTAACATTTCGAAAGATCCAAATCAAATTAGAT